>NC_083351.1:164945825-165262700 GCF_030254825.1 Meriones unguiculatus
GGTGGCAAAAACCTGTTCTCCTGGGCATAAGGGAGAAAACACTGTTCCACAACCTCCTTGGAAAGCATTCCTCCAGTGATCTAAAAGTTCTCACTAGGGCCATGTCTTAAAAGTTCCACCAACACTCCCCAGCAAGGAACTTGGAACCAAACCTTCAGTAAATGAATCATTGGGGGACAATGCAGAGCCAAAAGGTAGCAAGCACATTTGCCCACCTGTCACCGTCTCAGTAGAGCCTACCACGGCCAGCATGGTGAAACTGCAGCAAGGTCTCCCTGCCAAGTCCCTGTCATGGTGCACTTTCCTGCCTCTGGCCTGTGCCTCCTTCACTGCCCGTCTCCCTCCATCCCTCACCTCTACCTCACACTATAATACAGCTTCAAGCAGACAGGGATTTTTGTCTATCTTGCTTGTTCTGGCAGTCCTCAGAGAAAAAAATATTTTGTGGCACACAGTAGGTGCTTAAAATGTATTTGCAATATTGGCAAAGTACTTAATTCAAAAAATGTCCATAGGACATCCAAAAATGAGGAACTGCAAACTCGCTGACTATCGAGTGCTTGTGCCTAGTAGTGTTTGCACATAGCATTGAATAAAAAAAACAGTAGTCAGGCCATTGGTCCTCACTTTACAGAAAAGAAACAAACAAAAAAAATCCCACATAAGCTTTAAAAACAGCTATTTTATAGCTATACACATATGAAATGCTGAATTTATTCTTTCTAAACTGCAGCTTTTCTTCCCTCCACTAGCAACATCATTTTACAATAGTTGAAACTTCTTAATTCTCTGACCAATTAAGAAAATGTCACCGTTGAGCTCAGCTGGGAAGGATAAGGCTACAAGAGAGCGCTGCAATCTGAACCATTTTGAGAAATTTCTCAATAATTCTAAAAATAGCTAAGTGACGAAAAGTGATGGGGTTTAAAGGAAATATAACTGGCAATTTCCCAGCGAAGCTAGAAAAAGTTAAGTGTAAGCCGGTTACTAATATGCTCAAGGATATAGTAAGGACTTTCTTGCCCTTAGAGGAGCTGCGTTACAGCTTTCTTAATGAGCCTGAAATATGAGCTATGTTTTAGTCCAAACAATAGCTAGAAATGATGCTGAAGTTCCAGCTAACATCAAGCCTGTATCCTAGAACAGAGAGGAAGGATGGGAAGGTATTTGTTATTTATCCTGCAGGTAGATAACACCTCTTCACACAGCTGGTTTTAAAGTTACCCAGCATGGCACGTGTCTCATCTTTATTATACCAAAAAAAAAAAAAAAAAGAAAAGAAAAAGAAAAAGAAAAATCTGATGCTTTCTTGCTTATTCAAAATAGGGTATGATTGTTTATTTAGTAGCTGCCAGGAAGAACATGATCCTTAAAACACAAGAGCATACCGATCTTGATGCTATCAATTTAGAGAGTCCACTTTTAAGTGAGGAAGAGATAATGCTTTATGCAAAATATTTGACTTGTTTATTTCCTAAGTTGTTTTGTTCATTCTTTGGAAGGGGAAACTTGCTACCATCCAAGTTTAGCAGCCTTGACTGTGAGCAGAGAGGCATCAAAGTCAAGTGAACCCGAGCTTGCACTGTGGGGCTTGAAGAAAATGTGTGTAGTGCTGAGAGCGTGGCATTGCAATACAGGTGATCCTCTGACCTCCCCTCCCACCCCCCTGTCCTACAGGCAATGGTGTGAAGCAGGTGAAATGAGTAAGATGAGAAGCAGGGCCTAATATCTTACTGGAAGGAAAAACAGTACACAGTAACAAGAGATGGTTGTGGGACCCCAAAATCTCGAAATCAACTGTGATTGCAGATGGAGCAAAGTTCTGTCATGCTGAGATCAGAGCTGATCAGCTGAGCCACTCTGCATTCAACATTTACCCCAGCAGCATTAGTAACTGCTTTAAAGAGTGGATATGGGATGGACCTAGGCCATGTTAAGAGGTGTGCAGCTCTGGCCTCATATGGGACTCCTAACAGCAGGGACAAGGGTGGTCTCTGACTCTATTGCCTGCCTCTGGATCCCTTTCCCCTAGCTAGGCTGCCTCGTCTAACTTCAATAGGAGAAGATGCACCCAGTCCTACTGCAACTGGATATGTCAAAATGAGTTGATCTCCACGGAGGCCTCCTCTTCTTTGAGGAGAAAGGCAGGGGAAGTGGAGGGAGGGAAGGCGAGAGCGAGGCACTGAGAAGAGAGGAGGTAGGAGAAGCTCCCATCAGGAGGTGAAGTTAATTAATTAATGAAAAGGATTGCCATGGCCACAGTTTATAGCAGCCAATATATGGAAAAAGAAAGCTGTAAAATAAGTGTATGCCTGCCTTAAAAGAGGTTGGAAGGATACAGTCTCTCTCTCTCTCCATCCCCTACCTTCTGAGAATTTTTCAATAACATATTATGAATATTTCAAGTCCATCTTTTGCTGTACTTCATGTGGCTATCGTAACTGATAGATGGCTGCTGCAATTCTCAGAATATTCGCTTAAAAGTCATTCTGACAGAGCCTCAAAAATAAAATCATAGAGAAGTTACCTCAGAAAGGTTTACAGGGCAGCACTGATGTAATGGTCAAGGAAGGTTTTAGGGCAGAGATGAGTTAACGTAATGTTACATTTTCTAAAACTCAAATGCAGTATAAGGCATTGCTCAGGACCACCATCTTGGATCGTTGTTAGGGGCTCTGAACTATCAGATCAGTACTTAATGTATGATGTTAGAGTTTTCTTCTTCGAAAAATTAAATCTCTTGAGCATTTGTTACTATAAAATCTACTTTAAAAAAAACATCCTAAGTTTCTCAAAATGAAAGTTGTCAACTCAGATATCACATAAGAAAAATAGCCCTGAGAAGCATGTTTTATTTATTTATTTCCTTTGGCAGCATTCAATATATGATATCATCTTTTCAACAAAGTAATCAATAAAATGTGGTTTAGGACGACACTGGAGGAGCCATATTAATTCTCTGCAGCATTTTCAGAGGAGAACTCAGGTGTTCTGGGGACACTGCTGGACAGGCAGATAGGCAAGAAGAAGAAGCTAAGGCCTGATTCTAGCCAAGTCCTTCAGTTCCAGCAAAGCTGTGCACATTGCTGAGGACCAGCTTTTTAGATTTTTAGCTCTACTGGGTACCACCTCTCACCCTGTGTCTCTTTCCTCTACAACATCATCTGACCCTCCAATAGCCTTAGGAGGATGCAATACTGTTCCCACTTTGCAGTTGAGGGCATAGAGCTGCAGACGTTAAGTAATGAGCTGCTCCAATACCATTGGTAAGCAACAGAGCTGGGATTTGAACCTACAACTTTCATCATTACCTATCTCTACCCTCACTACTGTGAACTGCCAAGGTAGCTGCTAAATCACTTTGTGTTCCCAGTTTTGATTCTTACAGTTACGGCCTTGGTTGAAAACCTGCTTTGCATCATCTCTTCTTAGGTGGGCACTTCTGTGGACACTTTTCTCACACAGGATCATTAGTTTTTGAGGATGTGTTTAGGCCAGGCAGGATTGACTATTCCCTTACTGAAAAAGGGAAATAGACGCAAACATGCTAAAGACTACCCTGGGTGTTCATATGGCAGAGTCTAGGTTCCATTTTCACTAACAGAATGACAGGTCTTTGTAGAAATAGCTAACTCCAGGCGAGTCTGATTAGATGACTGCAGTATTTTGTTAGACCAGGAAGCAAAGACCTTCTCGTGACCTTTCAGAAGGACTCAAAGATGCTTAATGAACTTACTGGCCAAAGATGGTACAATTTGATCTTCGCTGAGAATAATAATTGGAATAGACTGAAATTACTGTGTTTGCTCATGAGTACAAAATGATCTTGAAACTGGACCAATTAAATAACACACATTATTGATCTTCACTAGAGGATGCTAATAAAACAACAATTTATTTTGAAAATAATACATAACTACATAGAATCAAGTGTTGTTTATTGATTGATTGATTTCTAGATATCTCTCTGCCTTTATTTTGTGAGTGTGCCACTGTATGAAAGAACGTTTGATGACTGGATGATGGGTTATCTCTGCAGAAGTATTTGAGGCTAGCAAGTTCAGAAGAAACAGTATTAACAGTTATCTTAATGCACAGCCTCGTGAGTTAGCGGCTTTGAATCACCAGTGGCTGCCTACATTGTGAGGTGTGGCATAACTGGATATTGACCCTCCCACATCATCCCTTTTGATATAGCCCTGCCACATTCAAAGAGAAGCTCCATCCCACCAAGCTTTTTTAGACAACTGGGGAAGGCAAGTGAATACCAAGAGAATAAAGACAGAAAGCAAGAGACAGGGTAGGTTCAACAGCCCAGTCTCTTCAAGGAACAGATTGTAAGGAATAGCAGAAAGAGGTTGAGAGAAAGCTGTGCAGGGGAAAGAGAACTCTGTAGACTTAAAGAAGACTCAAGAACAGAGCAACTGATCCCAACTGTGCAACTTATTCAGATTCTGAACCAAACCAAAACTCTAAAATTAAGTGATGACGTTTATGACACAATTATGAAAGCAACATCGACTTGCTCTTCAGTGAGTCTGAGGTTTTGTTTCTTTTAACCATGATAATGATATACACCGTATTTTCCAACAACCTTATCATTATAGTTACAGAAGAAGTGCTTTAAAATAATGTGGGAGCAGGAAAATAGGGTGGTATATCATATGAAGAAATGGTTGATAGTAACTGCTGAAACTGAGTAAAGGCAACAGAGAGGTTCCACTCAGTGGATGATTGAATTTTTTTCAAACTGTTTTTAGAAAGAAAACCCATCCTAACCCACAGTCTATTTCTAATTGACAATCACTCGCAAAGGAAAAATTAGTTTTCTCAGTTGGAATCTCACTGGGTGAGATGGACAAAGCCCCATGCCCAGCAGTATGTGGACAACCCAAAATGAACTCACTGGTATATTTGGAGATTTTTTTTTTTTTTACTCCATAGGTCTTTTGTTTTGTTTATATATTATTGTTTCTAGTTATTGTGTTTTTATGGGATTTCCATGTGTGAAAGTGTGTGTATCTCTGTCTGTATATGTTAATTGTGCTTTTTTCTTTTCTTTTTCCTTTTTGTTTGTTTTGTTTTGTTCTGGTTTGTTAGTTTTAGTGCCTGATTGTTTTTTAATGAGAGACAGAGAGAGAGAGAGGGCATGGATTAGAGTGGTGGGATGGATCTTGGAGGAACTGGTGAGGTGTGTTTGTGGGGCAGTGATCAGAAAATATTATATGAAAAAAATCTATTTTCAACTAAAAATTAAACTTATTTTTAAAAAGCTTCTAGAAAGGGTGTTTTCCAGACCTCCCTATCAGGTACAGAGATACACCCCACCCATTTTAGCAAGTGCCTTGGGGTCCTGCTAGAGAACAAGGCAGTATGGGTAATGATGGCATAAGAGGTTAAGAAGCACATCTGTCATCCTTGGTGAATCAGTCTCAAGAAGGGAAGAGCTGCTGTGAGCCTTCAGGACCCCCTGCCTTTGCTGGTGCCACCTTCTCACTCTGCACACCATTCTCCACTGCTTTCTACTGACCACAATTCTCTAGCTTGCCAGCTCAGATTTCTTTGAGTTGGTTGGGTGTGTGAGCCTCTAGAGAGTAGGGGGCAACTCTTAGCTTCACACCCTCCATCCTCTGCAGGAACCTGTGGGGCAAATGCTCTGAGCTTATCAAATTCAACTAAAGAAGCTGAGGCTTAGAGACTCGGAGTCCAAAGTCTCACAGCTGGTGGATGACAGAATGTAGACTCGTGTTTTCATGTAAACATTAAGTTCCCTGACTTCAGGGAATCCAAAGGCTGTTCAACCTTGCCCTTTTCTTTTTCAGAGTTAAGACCTGAAGGCTTATAGCCAGTTAGAGAAGTGACATATTAACACAGACTGACAGAAAGACATTATCCATTGCCACTGATGGGAGTATAGATGACCACAGAGCACCTTTCTGGAAAGTCATAGACCATAGAGAAAAACAACCCCGGGACACCCAGTATGTGAATTGGGAGTTGAACAAAGATTGGTTCCATAAGGACCTAGAGGAAGCCCAGAAGACAGAGGAAGCTTAGCAGAGCCCAGTGGCCAGCTACATCTGATGACACAAGAGAGCAAATGAGATTTAGAAAGGAATTATAATTGCTTTCCAAAGAAGCTTGTTATGTTTGGGCAGTCACACCACCAGCACATTCTTATGAGAGAAAATTCCAGTCTGTCTATTCATGTGAGTGCAGCAAGGACTGTTTTCTACAAACTCGAGTAGAGCTAGTTCTAATCGTTCCGGAGATTTTTAAAGAAAGCAGGCAGTTCAAGAGAATCCTCTGAAAAATACAGTTCTTGAGGAAAAGGAAATAAGATATAAGTTGTGCTTCCGTATAGGCGTGTGTTCTTGTTTAAACACCCAGACTGTTCTTGCAAACCACAGCTTAACCTTTGAAGTGTGTCGTCGAAACAGCCTATCAACACAGCCTGGAATCCCAGCACTCAGGAGATGAGTCAGGAGGAACAGGTATTAAGGTTCCTTAGCCACATCGTGAGTTCAAGACCAACCTGGGGTGCCAGAGGCTCTGTCTCAAAACAAAATAAAGCTTAAAAGTCAGTTGATGACATTGTTTTAAAATACAGTCACGTACATTTCTCCAAGATAAGTATAAATAAACGATGTCTCAAAAGCTAAAAATAAAACAAACCTCCCAGAACCTAGAGGTGCCAGCAGATGACAACTTTGGATAGAAAACACCCTTATGGAAACAAAGAAAGATGTCAAACCTAGTGATTATCTGTGGCTTAGCCCTTTCTCTTCAGCTTCACCGGCATCTGTAGTAAGATATTTCCTTCCTTTGAGACACTGGAAATGTATCATCACCTGAGACTAGAGAGATTCAGAAAGAAGTGCGCCCTCCTGGGACGCATTCTCCTATTCATCGCCCAGGGGCAGAGGTTGCCAGAGTCAGCCGTGTCCCGAAAGTTACTCCCTGCGAACTGCTGGGAGCTTCTTGTCCCCCTGAACCATGCCAACCTGCCAAGCTTGGTATAAATATAGATTAGCAATTGTCTCAGTTTCCCAAGGCTCCATAATAAATCACCTCAAAACTGTGCCGCTTAAGACAACAGCCGTTTAGTCTCTCCTGGGTCTGAGAACCGGAAGTCTGGAATGAAGGCTTCTGCTCGCTTGGAAGCTCCCAGGGAGACCCTTTCTTTTCTCTTCCAGCTTCTGGTAAACCCAGGTCTTGGCGGGTGACAACATGGGTTTTGTTCCTGCCTCTGGGTCCATGTGACCTTTCCCACTCTGCCACTGCTGGGGTGAGTTCCCATGGATAAGGACGTTAATGCTAAGGAAAGAGCACCCACCTTCATTCAGTGTGACTTCATCCTCACCTGACAGCTCTGCAGGGACCGTATTTCCAAGCAGGATCACAGTCACCATCCTAGGAGTTTGGGTTGCAAAATACATTTTCTTGGTTTTTTGCTTATTTTGTTTGTTTGTTGTTTCGTTCCTGTAATTGAAAGGTGTTGTGTTTTTAAATGCTTATTTATTTATGCTTCTTAATGGATAAAGAGGTTGTTTAGGTCAGATGTTCCTCAGTCTCAGCTCAGTGGGGATTAGAAGAAGATATTTCTTTACTACAAAGAGACACCCTACCTAGCTCCTGACCATTAAATAACAATAGCACACCAAGCATTGTGGCAGACAAGAGAAAAATTAGGAAAAAGAATGAGGAAGGAACAAGGAAGGAAATACCGGTGTACATTTCTGAAATATGAGACTTCCTGGAAGCCAAATTATTGAGGTTTTCAAAGCCTCTCATTGTAGCCCCACACAAAATGGATCATGCTAAACAGCCGCAGCTCCGATGGCCAGCCAGCTTGCTGTGTGTGAGATTCTGTAAGGTGGTTCTAGAAGGGTCTGATTTGGACAAGGCTGTAACAATAGCATGCGCGCTATTCAGGGTGCCTGTGGGAAATTTTGAGGACCATTGCACTTCTCCTCTGTGACATTTAATATTGCGTTGCCATCTACATCTCAGAAAGGGACTGCAGGAGATGAGATTAGCTTTCTGCTCGTTCTTGGTGTAGCTCATTGCTGTGTAAAAAAAAAACAGTGTCCGCACTTTGTTTGTTTGTTTGTTTGTTTGTTGAGACAGGGTTTCTCTGTGTAGCTCTGGCTGTCCTGGACTTGCTTTGTAGACCAGACTGGCCTTGAACTCACAGAGATCTGCCTGCCTCTGCCTCCTTGAATGCTGGGATTACAGGCGTGTACTGCTGTTCCCAGCTAGGATCTATTTTAAAAGCATCCCTTTCTCAGTTCTCCATAGTGTATCGTGAGATGTGGGAATATAAGCGGCCATGAGAATCCTTTCTGGGAAATGCATAAGCTGTTATATTTTAGGAAAATGGATGCCTGTTTGTCATTGTGAAGGGTTTGTGTGTGTGTATGTGTGTGTATGTCTGTGAGTGCATGTGCACATATATGTGTGTGTGTATACATGTGGGTATGGGTGTGTCCTTAAGTGTGTAAGTGTGTGTGTGTGTGTGAGTGAGTGAGAAAGAGAGAGAAAGGTATGATATGTATGATGTCATGTGTTTTCTTCCTTCTTCCTCCTTACTAAGAAAATTGTAATTTTCTAAAGGCTCTCAAGCAACGTAAGATGTCTCATTCGAGAAAACTAATATTCAAAGGATCCATATATTTCTAGAGAATCTAAAATTTACTTTCCCTCCCATAAACAAGTAAAATATTGTATACCATAAGACCCATAATCACAGCTCTCTCTTCTGAGTAACAACTAAGCTGTTATCCTACAAGCAGAAATATTTATTTGGTTCTGAACCTATGTGTTTGAGAACCTTTTTTAATTAGAGCTATTCAGAATGAAAATTATCACTTGAAACTCCTTTCTCTGGAAAGAATATAATTTCATCCATAAGAGATTTAGTGACTTAAGCTGTTTTCCTATGTAGGTAAGAGAAGAGAGGGGCCAAGCTCTGAGTCTATAAACAAATCTCTTTGATGAGAACCAGCTTCATGCTGAGATGAGAAGTTGCAAAGCAAAAGAATTGTGTCATTATATTTCTAAAATCTCGGAGGGAGTCACTGAGCTGCCAAAACAACATAGGAAGAGCCTGGTCTCCAGGACTAGTGCCGAGAGAGCAGAAGTAAAGAGTTTTAGAAGCTTTCGGTGTTTGGGTTTTTTTCTGAAACAACTAAGATGAAAAGAGGTAATCAGGAGATCTGTGATTACGTAAGGGGTGAGCAGGTCAGACAGCTCATATATCTGTTTGGGGGCACATGTTTGGGGCAATCAGACTTTTCCATGGGAGATTGTACTGGATGATAACTCTCAAAGAATAAAGGAAATGACAAAAAACATTAAAGTTAGAAAAGTGAGCTTTTCTCCTACTGACATCTGAGAACATCCTGGCCTCTCAGGAGACATGTGACCGAGGAAGCCAAGCAGATCAGGGTCCCTCCAAGCCTGGAGGGCCTGATGAGGCTGGAAATGGGTCATAGCTGGAGAGGGAGGCTCCTGGCTCTCTTGGCAAACCAAGCTGTCTTAGAGTTTACCAGCAACCCATGTTTGGGCTGGCTACCTTTTCAGAGGTGGCATCCATTACGACTTGAGACCTGGCTTTCCCTTTTCTGGGAAAACTAAGAGTAGGTCCTGAATACACTCCGAAAGCTCCAGGCTCACCAGCCACAGAAACCCCTCTGAAAGTTACTGAGAAGGAAACACCCCCTCTTCAAACAAGAACTGCCCAGGAGGAACCAAAAGCCTTCTGACATGCTTGGAGTTCTAGGAAACATCACCCCTTGACAATCTTGGTTTTTAAGGTTTTGGAGAAGTTGCAGAAAAATTGAACTAGAGAGTCAAGGTTCATTGGCATGCCATTAATTGAATGGTGTTGATATTTACTGGGGTCTTTGTTGTTGTTGTTATTGTTGTTGTTTGATCTGTTATTTATTTCTGGTTAAGCTTTACCACCTGCAGAAGCTTGGATTTGGGAGTGTGCCTGTACCTTTGCTGTGTAATCACTGGAAGTCGTCTTCTTGTTGTTGTTTCTGTTTGTTTGACCTTTGACAGAGGGTCTCATGTATCCAAAACTATCCTCAAATTTGCTGTGTAGCCAAGGATAGCCTTGACCTTCTGATCCTCCCATCTCCACCTTCGGAGTGTCAAGAGGACAGGTGTGTGTCATGTCACCATGCCGGGTTTATATGGTGCTAGGGTCCAACGAGGGCTCTGTGCATTCTAATCGTGCTTTCCACCAACTGAGATGCATCCCCACTCCAACTTCAGGGTTGGTAACAACCCTAATCTGACCTGGGTTTGACTACACAACTCTCTCTCCCAAATGCAATGCCTGCCTGGAACTACAAGAGCAGTGCAAAGCTCCGCCCTTGCTGCACACCGAGGAGTCCTATCTGCCTGTTTTCCGAATACTTCTGGTGCAGATGGCCTACCGTGGGCTACTCAGAAGGCCTCTTCCACAATCCCTGCACCTGCAGGAGAACAGTTGCCTCTGGCCGTGTTCACAGAGGAAAATTTGGTCCTGGCTCCCACCTGCAGACATGATGTTGGCCCTCACTGTGTTCCGGAATGTGCAGATTATACTGTTTATATCTTTTTTCCTGATTTTATTTCTATAAAAATGAATCTTTACAAAATATTACACCTAAGTAATGCTTGGGGGTTTTTATTTTGTTTTGTTTTTATCTTTTTCTTTGTGATAAGGAATTCTGCAGACCACAGGAAATTAGCTGGGAGCTGTGTAAATCTGGGCAACCTGATTAACATTTAGATCAAAATCCGCCATACAAATTTCATCTGAAGTCATGTAAAGTTACCGTCTAAAAGTGTTAGTCCATGTGGCTTTCAAAGGAACACTGGGCTAGCTAGACAGTGCTTTCTCCTTGTATGGCACCATTTTGAAATAAAAATGCAGCTTATAGGATGGAAAATGATTAAAATCTGCATAGGCTTAATTTAACATAGGATATAAATGGCATGTTCTGGCCACTGAAATAAAGTCAACAAATGAACTTACTTACCAATGTTTTCAGGTTTTGAAAAGTGAAAAGAAAACCTTTTTTGTTTCGTTTTTGTTTTTTTTCAAGACAGGGTTTCTTTGTGAAACCTTGGTTATCCTGGGAATCCACTTTATAGACCAGGCTGGCCTTGAGCTCAGAAATCCGCCAGTCTCTGCCACCCAAGTGCTGGGAAGAAAGGCGTGTGCCACCACCCGGCAGAAAGACCTTTTTTAAACCTGTGTTTGGTAGCTGTCCTGAGGTCACTGAGAAGAACCACGCCTCCATTACAAGGGGTCATTGGTCATTTTGACAGCTGTTGCTCTCGATCTAAAATGGCTTCTTAACTGGAGGCTTCACTAAACTCAGTTGATTCATGCATGAACACCTGGAATTCATGAATTGTGTGAATCATGTCAAGCATGGCGTGTGTTCTGATGGGCACTGCTTCCTTTGAGAGAAGACCTATAGACATTACCCAGTACCTAGGTTCCGTACTTCCAGTGACGTTGAGAACATCCGATATTCATTCTGTAATCAATTAAATCATTAAGTGGTTTAGACTTCTAAAAAAATAAAACAGACTCAGAAGGCTCCTCAGAATGTTTTAGTAATTATTCGAGTTCGCTTGGGCTTCGGCTCCTGGCACATCCATTCGTTTTGTCCTCAGATCACCCTCAAAGGACCCTCAAAGGCAGAGGTTGACCTTTCAAGTTGTGGATCAGGGAATGGAGGAGCCAAAATGGCTCAGAGATGTATCACTGGACACAGAAGTCACTCATGGTTGTTTTGACTTCTTGGTTTTGTGTGCCTTTCACCAGAGTCTAATATAGAGAGCATCACAAAAGACCCCATTTAAGAGTATAAAGTGTGAAAGAGTGCTTGCCTACCACGTGAAGCCACAAACAACCACGATAAAAACACCCTCCTCTTTAACGAACAAAGCTCAATAGTTTGGAAATAAGGTTGAAAATAGAGTTCTTTGCTCAGGGGCAAGGGGACATAAGTCAGAGACACTCAGCTCTGCACTGCCTCTGGGAGGAGCCTGGGGACCTCTTTTCGGAGTTCATTTCTAGGTGAAGCCAAGATTCTTGATTTTACTGAAAGAATTTCAGAACAAGTCCATATGAAGCAAAGTTGGAGTTTATTAAGAGGATTCTTTAACAGATTTAAACAGAGAGTTAAGAGATAGGTTTTCTTGTCTTCTATTGCTATGATAAAAAAACACTGACCAAAACCAACTTGGGGAGAAAAGGGTTTGTTTGGCTTATAGGTTAGAGCCCATCATCAAGAAAGTCAGGATGAGCACTCAGGCAGAGACCCTAGAGGAATGCTGCTCATTGGCTTGCTCTTCCTGGCTTGCTCAGTTTGCTTTCTTATACACCCCATGACCAACCATCCAAGGGCAACGCTGCCTGCAATAGGCTGGGCCCTTCCCTGTCAATCATCAGAAGAGAGCCCCACAGCCTTGCCCATGGGTCAGTTTGGTGGGGAGCATTTTCTCAACTGAGGTTCGCTTTTTCTCAGATGTCTGGAATACGTGTCCATTTGACAAAAATACAAAACAGAACAAAAACCTCACCAACAAACAGGTGCTTGGGAGAAGGAAACGTACACACCTAGGAGGATGGCTGCAAGCGTCTCAAGAGTGAGACATGCTTAAGTGTCTTTACAATAGCCATATAAACCATTTTGTTGGCTTCTGGAGTTGTCTCTCGCAGGATTGCTCAGGAACCCGGCTGACCTAAGTCACAGGTGATTCCTACAGTGCTCTGGGTGGGATAACAGCTGGTAAGGAAAAAACAGAAGCAGGTCACAAGGTTTTCCCAAGAGAGCAAGAACAGCTTGTTACCCTAAACTAAGTTGACAGTGTCATTTATGGGATGCCTAGGAAATTTCAGGAACATAAGTGAAAAAGGAGTAAGATCATAGTCAAACTCATCTCTGCTGAAGCCTTCCGTTGCCTCCTTGCTTTGTAATAATCCTATTTGAAATACCTTGTTTTAGAAGGAGCACTGTCTCTAGGTGTCTTCACAGCAGATTCTGTTAGCTCTGCTGGAATTTTTGACTCTTCACTAGCAAAAGACTTCAACTAGACTAGGCTCCTTGCCCTTCCCATGCCTCATACTGTTTCCCACCTTTTCATTCTGCCTTAAAACAAAAGAAGTCAAACTTTTCTATAAAGAAGTTTTGTTTATAATTTGAAAGTCCTTTTCGGCAGACAGAGTTCTTCAGACTCTTGCTCTCTAAATTCTAATAAGAAAAAAAAATTCATAAAACACTTCCTGGCTTCCTCAGAGTATTGAAGTACAGTGTGGCAGTCCTCACAAGATTCTACTATCAACTAGTGTTTTCATTACAGACATGAGAGAAACCCAGACATACAGTTGAGGTGACAGGTTCAAAGGCAGAGCCAGGACTCCATGTTGATCTTATGACCCTAGCTTGTACTGCTCAGTACATGACAGCTATCTTTGTGGTGCTCTGAGGGCATTAGACAGAGGGAAGGTTGAGTTACACAGTTGGCCTTTATCCTATGGAACCATTTTTTTTTTAGAAGTGTTTCAGAGAGGGAGCTGTTTACAAAGGAAATTCCAAGCTAAGGTAAACAGGCCATTCCCAAGAGTACAAACTGGAAGGATTTTCCTGAGAGTACAGACAGTCTGTACTCTCCACACCAAGCAAACAGAGGTGAACCAGACCTGTGACAAGCAAGAAAAGTCCTGAGCTTGACATCACATCTTCTCAGCCTGGAAATCTGGGAGTGCAGCCTCAGCTTTGTGGGGGTGGGGCTGAAGGTGGGGGGCTTGCAAACTCAAAAAAAAAAAAAAAAAGTACAACAAGATGGCTGCAGCATGGAAAAAGTGTCCCTGTATCCTCACTGGCTTTTTGCAAAATCCAAGAGTAATTGTAGTATAGTAATTATTATTATTTCCAATACTGAACCTTTTTCTTTTATGGCACTTTGACATTAAGTAAATGGAAGAGGTTTTTGTTGTTGTTGTTTTGTTATTTACTTGTGTGTTTTGTTTTGTTGAGACAGGGTCTCTCTAAGTAGTCCTGGCTGTCTTCTATGTAGATCAGGCTGTCCTCTAACTCACAATGATCCATGATCTCCCTATCTCTGCCTCCTGAGTCCTGGGGCTAAAGGTCACCATACCTGATAAGATTTTTTTTAAATAGGGTAGCTATTCAGTTATTTATATTTATTTTAAAAACAACTGTTCAGTTCTCTCAAATTGTTTTTATTAGCAAGTGTTAATTATCCATATAATTGGTTTCATTGTGGCATGTTCATACATGTGTGTATTATATTTAATTTCTTTTAAATAATGATTTCTTCTAATTCTGAGATTATAATACAGTTACGTTCTTTACCCTTTCCTCCTTCCAAACCCTCCCATATTTCAAATTCGTAGCCTCTTTTTTCATTAATCTTTGTTACATGATTTTTATATATACATATATATTCCCAAATATAGCTTTCTCAGTCCGTAAATGTTACTTGTATGTATGTGCTCATTGCTTACCATTGGTACTGGGTAATCAGTTAGTGTGCTCTTCCCCAGGGAAGACCATCTCTTCCGCTCTCGGGATGCCTCAGTTGTCTGAAGTTCTTTGTTTATGGTTAAGGATTTACAGTCTTTCCCCATGCACTTAATAGTGTCTCTTCTTATTGTCCTTGTTGAGCTCATATTTAGGCAGTCGTGTTGCTGAGACTTTCTGGATATGGCTCCCAATATTTGTAGGAGACATGGTCTCACAGTAAACTCCTGATCTTTTTGCTCTAACAGTCTTTCAGCCCCCTCTTTCATAATGATCCCTGAGTCTTAGGAAAGGGAGGGGCAGTGCAGATGTAACCCTTGGGACCGGGCACCACAGATCTGCATTTTGATTTGTTGTGGTTTTCTGTAATAGTCCCTGGCTGTTGCATAAAGAAGTTTCTTTGATGAGGGTTAAGGACTATATTAATTTACTACAAATATTTAGAAATAGTTAGGAATTATGCTGGTTTAGTAATGTGGTGATTGTACATTCTCCTCAGAGATCCAGGAACGTCACTAGCCCTGGGTAGTTAGCAAGGTTTCCAGTATGAGGTATGATTCCCCTCTTGTTGAGTAGGTCTTAAGACCCAATTAGAGAGCTGTTGTTATGCACCCTTAGTGCTATCATAGTTTGGTAGTAGTTGTTTGGGGTACACAGGCATCATAGTTGGTTTAACTAAACTGCACCAAGCGTACTAAGAGGGCAACTGGAAAAAAGACTAGGATAGGCTCTTCAACAAATAAAGTTCATTGCAGTAGTGGCAATCACACTTTGGCAGTAACCAGCAGCTCTCCGGTTGGATTTAAGACTAGTTCAGCAAGAGAGAAGTACTGGAGAGCTAGCCAACTGTTTGTTGCTTTCACCCTTGGGAAGCTTGCTTGTAGAAGAGATATTTTTACAACCTACCTCAGCTGAAGCTTCACATACTAAAATTTACTGGAGAATGCCCGGGTTCACATGTCTCAATTTTGACTCCTAAGAGATTTACATGTGGGAATAGGAACAAAAATGATGGAGAGACTGAGAGGCAGGAGTGTCACCCACGTTTCCCTGGTATGAACTGAAGTTCTGTAGGGGAAGGGCAGATACCTACGTCAAGGATTCTACAAGGCTATAACTAACCAGTTATAACCTCTGTGGTTGTGGTGAACTGAAATGGTGCTGATGCATGGCAAATTACCACACTATCTTTAGCCCCTTAATAGAGGCCATTCATTGCCTATCACTGTGTCTGACTTGACATCAGTGTGACAATTATATGAAACCTTTAGTGTTAACATATCACTAGTATCCATCAATCCCAAAGCTAAGATTGTTGTCAAATAGCATTTGAAACCTATTTTACTGTAGGCATAATGTTTCTACCAATATTTTTTTTATGTGTTATGACTTTCTTTTGTTTTGTAACTATTTCATGAAACTACTGCCTTCCTGGAAAAATAGTATTTTCAGTACCTGAATGTATGTTTCAAGGTTGTGATCACTCATATTTAGCTCCAGAATAAACTAACTTTTACTTTGTTTGAAGTAAAAGGTCTGTGGTTTTACATCAACACTAATACGTTCTAAGCCAGTCTGGGCTAGAAAGCAAGACTGTCACAAAAGACAAGAGCATAGAAGGAAGGAAACTGAAGGAAGAAAGAATGCGTATGCAAGAGAGAAAAGAGAGTATGTGAGACAGAGACAGACAGAAGAGAAAGAACATACACAAGTGGTCTTCCGTAAGGTGACTCAAGCTGAGTCATATGAAAAAAAGGTTCATATGACCAGGAAAGGTGGAAAGCAAACATTGCTGAGCAATGGCTTGTTTAAGATTATGCCTCTTCAAAAACAATGGACAGGACCACCTTTGGGCTGAGAACTTAGCAGTAACATAAAGCTATAATGACCATACATTACTCTAGATCACACACAAGCATGCGTCACTGATTTGAGATAGTTTCTTGTGCTTTTCTCTGTAAGTCCTTCTATGAAACAAAACAAACAATGAAAGACACCCTCCCTCAACTCCCATATGCAAGCATAGGAACCTGCCAACCAAAGCTTATGAAGCCACAGGGTTAGTGGCCATCACATTTAAACTCATATCTCTCCACCATCAAGCCTGTGCCTTTCCTACTTTTCTATGTTTTGTCTTTGTCTTTTGAGAGACAAATGTCAAAGTCTCCAAATGGACTGTTGGATGATGGAAGATTAATTTACACAGAGCAATCTTGGTATGCAGTGACCCTTCCATAAGCAAGTCCTGGTGCCTCTTTGTGTCGGTAGTGTCATGGTTTTGCCACTTGATTTGCTTCCTAGGTGGATGGATAACAGGGATATTTTTTTTTCCTTTTTTTGTATTCGAGTTCACTCAGCTTATTTTCTAAAATGCAGAAGCAAAAAGATGACTTAAAGTAGAGGTTCCTCTCTGATTGTAAGGACAGGGATGGATGGAATAACATTTTGTTGTTCTGTCGTTTGCCTCCAGTGAGGATCTGCAGAGGGCTATGGCCCAGGGAACTGAGTGGCACTGATTTCCCCCAGAGAGAATCAGTATGACTGCCAGATGTCTTTTGGACTGCCTTCCAAAGTGCTGAACAACTTGAATGTCCCTTCTTTAAGCAGCTGTAGTCCACTGTAAGCAAGAAGCCCAGAGTGCTGTCCAAGCCTGGGATCGCAGATAATGTAGACAGAATGTCATCAGAATTGGTAGGAGGTAACAGGATCTCATTGCTCTAAGTGACAAAAAAGCATAGAAAAGACTTTTTGCAGGAATACTTGGTTTTGGCTGGTTTTCCATTACTCTGTAACGTACAAATAATGTGTGACTTCTAAACAAAGTGGCACGAGAACAGCAGGAAGCAAACTGATGAGCTGGGGGAGGTAGGGGAAATGTTTCACAAAAATGAGAAATACTTTCTACCTCGAAGGGATGTGAGGATTAAATTAAAGTAGCCTTTAGCGCATTCTAACATACATTCACACTCAATAAATGTCATCTCCCGGTAGCATTCATGACAGCGAGAGTTACCTTTGCAATAAAATCAATGGCAGTGCATACATAAGTAGTATCCACATAAAACTTCCCAAGATTTTGGTTTTTTTTTTTTTTTTTTTTTTTTTTTTTAAGAAAGGGTCTACAACATTGCTGGCCAATAAAACTGTCTGTGATGTTGGAAATTTTTCCTCTCTACATTGTAATACTTGGTAAACTGTGGGCTGTACTTAACTCTGGGCATTTGAAATGCAGCTAGGGCAAAAAGAAAAAAATAACAAAAAACAAAAACAAAACCCTAAATTCTCATCTTATCTAATTTAAATAGCTATACATGACAAGTGACTTCTATATCAGACAGTGGAGGTTTGGCATCAGGAAATCATAATATGTTTCACTTATAAGAGACTCTAGCTGGGGCAGTTGTGGCACATACCTTTAATCCCAGAATGTGGGAGGCAAAGGCAGGCAGATCTCTGTGCTTTCAAGGTCAGCCTGGTCTATAGATCAAGATCCAGGACAGCCAATGCTGTCTCAAAAAACCCTAGCCCAGGTCTGCACGGGACCCTTTGCCTGTATATTATGACTTCCAATTTAGTGTTTTTGTGGGATTCCTGAGTATGCAAAAAGGGAGAGAGAAAGAGATAGAAAGAAGAAGAAGAAAGAAGAAGAAGAAGAAGAAGAAGAAGAAGAAGAAGAAGAAGAAGAAGAGAGAGAGAGAATTTAGTTAAAAGTCTTCATTTTATCCAGCCTTAACCA
Organism: Meriones unguiculatus; assembly: GCF_030254825.1. NCBI lineage: Eukaryota > Metazoa > Chordata > Mammalia > Rodentia > Muridae > Meriones > Meriones unguiculatus. The sequence continues at coordinate 164,964,120 of NC_083351.1, forward strand.
TTTTATGGATGTGTCTGAGAGACTCAGTGGGAAATTAACTTGGCCAGGGTCACATAGTAAGTAAAGGACTAAAGGACTGACCTGGTACTGGATCCCAGTATTTCTGGTTCCTGGGGGGAAATTCACATGATTCTGAAATCAAGTTGGATTATCCTTACCACCTCAAAAGTTCCGGTTGCCCAAGCATCATGAGCTCAGTGTCTTCTCATCCTCCTCCCTTCCCCTCCTTTGATACATTTCTGTTGCTTTGATAAAATACACATGCTGTTTCCAGTGGGTCCTGAGTCATCCATAACTCACTAACAAGTAGTCACTCTTTCATTTTGACAATAGCTAACTGCAACATAACGTGACCTAGCAGCTGGCCTGCTATAGAGTGCTCGGCACCATTGTTCTTGTAACTAGTCCATTCTGTTGTTACCTTTCCTGAATGCTGCACTCATATCAACAAAATCTTAGGTATGCAGAAAATAAGAGATCAGATACTTCATCCTTGGAAAGCTGAGGTTGTCAAACATTTAATCAGATCATTGGTTGAGAAGGGGTCATGGGGGAATCTAGGGTGCTAGAGAAAAGGGAAATACCTGAAGTCAGTGTCCTCACGTAGACAGCCATCACACTGACAAAACATGTCTAATTCAACTGTCTCTGAACTCTCATGTCTATTAGAAAGATTTCAACTTCCAGGAGTATGATTGGGTGGTAAACTGTGGTGAATTCCAGTTGATGCCAGTACCTAAGTACTGAGAAGCAGCAACTCAGAGCAACTGACTGGGAGAAGGAGGATCTGCAAGGAGCCAAAAGGATTCTATCTTCCAAAAATCAGGAAATCCTTATCTGATTGCTACTTCCCCCTTCTGACCTTCAAGGGCAGCTTCTTTCTTCAGTGCTGTAAGTCCTGCTCACACAGCTAAAGCAACCTCCAGGAAATCTAAAGGATAAATGTGCTATCTTCCCCCCAGCTTCTTCTCTTCTTGTTCTCTTCTTTCCTCTTTTAGGAGACAAACATTCAAAAGTAAATATGGAAAATTAGAAAATATGACTAGGAAAAGGCACAGAACAAAGATGTCTGTGCTTATAACCCAGGCTAACAGCCAGGACAGCAAAAGCCTGCCCTGTTCAAATGTCAAAACACCTTAACAAACCCAGAGAAAGAGAAGAGTGTGCTTTCTAAAGTGACTGCATGACTAGATTCAAACACCGGATTCTCACCTACAGAAAAGTTATGCCATGCACAAATGGATGGAAAACATGACCATTAAAAGGAAGAAGGCAATAAAAAAAAACTGACCCTGAAAATGACCTGTTTGAGTCTGTACGTAACAAATACTTCAAAGCAGTTGCCTTAAAGACATTCAAAGAACTCAAGGGAAATATGTAGAAAGTGGAGGAAAGAAATTATAAACAGGTGGAGCTGTCAATAAAGAGTTGAAAGCTAGAAGGAAACAAAATTCTGGAGCTGAAAGGTCCAATAATTGAAATGCAGAGTTCGGTAGATTGATTCAAAGGCACATTGAAGCTGACTAGAAATAAAGTGATCCTGAAGTAGAACAATAGAAATTATTTGATCTGAAAAAAAAAACTTTAAAAATTTGAACAGTGTATAAGTGATCTATGAAAAACTACTAGCATACATATTATGGAAATCCCAGAAGAGAAGGGGAAATGAGCAGGGAGATTATTCAAAGAAAAAATGCTCCCAAGCTTCCCGAATTTGCTTTTAGGTATGAGCAGGAATATTGAACTCCAGAGAGGATGGGGAAAAAAATGCCAAGACATGTTTATAATCAAACTGTTAGAAGATAGAGATAAAAAGAACCTTGAAAGCAGTAGGAAAGAAGTGATCCATTGCACAAGAAATTGAAATTCCTGGGGTCAGTAAGCAGTATGATACATACAATGTGCTGAAAAACAAAACAAAACAAAAACTTGAATTCTGTATTGAGAAAAACTGTCTTGCAAATATACAGGAGAAAAACATTCCCAGACAAACATGCGCAAGGAAGTTCACTACTGTTTGGTCTTCACTGGAAGGTACTAGGACTCCCTTTATGGGCAGACTTCCAGTGAACACAGAACCTGTGAAAAGGGCTCTTCCAGACTGACGTGAAGTGACCATAAATAGTAACATGAACTGTATGAAAAAAACAAAGCTCTCAGCAAAGGTAAATGTATGGGTATATTAGTCAGAATTCACTAGAGAAATAGAACTGATAGAACGAATATATCTGCACACATACACACACACACACACACACACATATATATACATAAATATATTCATGAATATATAGGGGATTTATTAGACTGGCTTACTGCTGTGATCTAGCAGGTCCAACAATGGCTTTCTATCAGTGAAAGTTCCCAGAATCCTGTAGTTGTTCAGTCTAAGCGGCTGGATGTGTTAGCCGGTCTTCAGTATACGCTGGAATCCCAAAGAAGTGGGCCCTTACATCCATGGAATAACGACGTCACCGGCCAGAGTGAGGGCAAGCAGGAGAACAGCAAAGAACTTCTTCCATGCTCTCTGTATAGGCTGCAACCAGAAGGAGTGACCCTAATTAAAGGTAGATATTTCCACCTCAAAAGATCCAAATTAAAGATAGGTTTTTCCACTTCAAATGATTTAATTAAAAAAAAAAAAAAAGAGCTCTCACAAGTGTACCCAGTAGCTTGGGTTATAGTTAATTCCAAATGTAGTCAAGTTGACAGCCAAGAATAGCCATCTCAATGAGCAATTATGAAGGTATCATTTAGTTCTGATTTGTTACTTTGCTCTTTGTGTTCTCCCTGAATTAAGAGAACATTGCATTAAAAAAAAAAAAACACTAATCATGTGTTAGTCAGCTTTTCATTGATATAATGACATAGTAGAGGCCTTGACTTATAAAAGGATAAGTCTTATTTTGGATTATGGTTCTAAAGATTGCAATCCAAGATACAGCACAACTTCATTTCACAAGCCACTTAGTTCACAAGCCAGGGCACAAAGAAAGAGAGGAAGAAAAGGTGCCCCACAATCCCATGAGAGCTGTAATAGTCAGGTTCTCCAAAGAAGAAGAGCTGATTTAATGAGTGCATCTATTCGAGTGAGATTTATTAGAATGCTTATAGGATGCAGTCCAGGTAGTCCCACGATGGCTGGCTCATGCTGGAAAAATCAAGACTCCAGTAACTGCTTGGTCCAAAAGGCTGGATGTCTTAGCAGTTCCAATTTGGTACTGAAGGCCTGAACAATTCCTGGGGAGATGCTGGTCCTCAGTCTACATCTGAAATCTAAAGAAGTGGTTCTCATAACAGCTAAGGAGTACTCCAGAAACACATGGATTTTCCAGCAAGAGTGAAGGCGAGCAGCCAAAAGGCAACGTTTCCTTCCCTGTGCCCTTTCACCGGGGCTGCCACCAGATGGTAATGCCTTGCATGTAGTGTGAGTCTTCCTGCTTCAAACGATCTAATCAAGAAAGTCCCTCACAGAAGCGTCCAGGGGCTCCCATTTTAGTTGATTCCAGAGCCAGTCAAGTTGACAACTACAATTAGCCTTCAGATCAGACCTCCAATAGCCAAAGGACCTCTCACAGGCCCCTCCTTTTAAAGTAGTGCTGCCCTGAGAACCAGCCTCTGACACAAGGTCCTTTAGAGGATGGTAAAAGGCTAAAACACAGTAGCTAGTATTATTGTACTTTTGGTTTGCAGCTCTAGATTTTACCTAACATTATGCACATTGGTGTTTAAGCTCCCCCTCAACACACACACACACTTTGGACATAGAATTTTAGAATATTCATAACCAAAAAAGCAGAAAAGGTGCTCTCTAGGAATTCAGTTTTTATAGCATTCCAGTGTTTTGCTTATATGTATGCATTCAAATTGGACTGTCATAGCATTAAGATATTAAGTGTAATTACCATGATAATCATAAAGAAATATTTCTAGAGTACACAAATCCATACAAGGACTTAAAACATACCCTGCAGAAACAAACAAACAAAACCACCAAGTAGTTACAAAAGAAGACCCCAAAGCAGGGAATAAAAGATAAAGGCATATGAGGCACAAAGAAGAGAAAAAGCAAAATGATGTAAATCCCCCCTTCCCACTACTTATTTTTAATGTAAATGCATTAAGTCTTTCAACCAAAATACATAGATTGGGGGAATGGATTCAATTACATGTACTCTACAGGAGATGCAAATATGTTGAACGTGAAAAGATAAAACTGAATGGAAATCATCACCAGGAAATGCTGAATGATTCACCTTTATGGAATATCGGGATGAGTCAGGTTCATAGAGGCAGAAACACGGAATCACTGGAGGTTAGTAAGCAAGAAGTTAGTTATTTGCAGATGTGTAATGCACTCAAGTTTTTCGAGGAGACACTGCTGGTGTTGGGAGATTTTAGGTGGCTGTTGTGTTTGTACCTCACTCTCTTCCTTCCTGGGACACTGATGTGAAAAGAGATCCTTTAAGAATCCATAGCTAAGGAGAGGCTCAGTCAGGACTGTACTGGAAATAGTTCTGTGACATCAAAGGAGTGCTCTCGGTCTCCTGAGCACTAGCCGGGTACCCTGTATGGAGGACAGCACCGTGAAGTTGATCTTAACCTGGTCATGGCCGCATCAGTCACCCCACTCACAGACTACAATGTTCTGTGGCCCACAGCATAGTCCAACAGACCCCGCTTTGAAGTCAGAGCTGCACTTTGCCTCTTAGCTCCATGAGCTGACTCTTATTCTTCAGGGCCTTTGCGAACATCCCCAGAGAAGTGTTCCCTGACACTTCACTTAAAAAGCAAGCCACCTACTCGCCTCCTACACACACCCTACATTATAGCTATAGTCTCATTAGACTACTGATTTTTTTTTTTTTGTAAGTCAAGATTAATGCTATTTAATTTCCTATCGCATCACTGGAGATTAGCCCAGTTCATTCCAGTCCATATGCTTAGGGAGAGCTTTGTAAATACTTACTGAATTAGAGCATAAATAAAAGAGTATATCAATGGAAAATGGCTAGCTGCTTTAGCAACTAAACACATATATTTTGTTGAGTGAGTAGATGAATAAATTACCTCAGAGAACTCCAGGCTAATTCCTACATCCCTGGAGCACTTGGAAAGAGCAAAACTTAATGACAGTCTTGACTAAAGACAACTTAAGACACAGAAAAGCAGAATGAGGGGCAAACAACTCAAACAAAGCTATTGGCGCATGCATGATTCCCAGTGAATGTAACTAACTGTAAACCTGGTCACCATAAGCTCCTATCACCCCAAGCTCCAGAAGCCAGAACCATAACAGATTGCCTTAGTACCCCATCTCATTTTCGATGAGCAGACACTGCTTGTGAGTAGAAAAACTCTAAATTAACTTTGTGTAAAACAAACAAACAAATTATGTGTGATACAACTATTTCTTATTCACTGCCCCCATGTGCCTTCTGTGCAGATGGTCTCAGAAGGGCCATTGCTGAATCAGATGACAGGCATGTAGGTGTAAGAGGGGAGTGAGGGCAGTTCTGGATGCAGATGGATTGCAATTAGAGACTTCTGGAAGACGTCTGGGTAAGTGAAAGATATGGGTAGCTGGACCTTCATGACAGTGGTTCTAAACCTGTGGGTTGCGACCCCTTTGAGAGTCAAACAGCCCTTACACGGGGGTCATCTAAACCACTGGAAAACACATATATTTACATCACAGTTCATAACAGTAGCAAAACTACAGTTAAGAAGTAGCAACAAAATAATTATGGCCAGGGTCACCACAACACCCGGAACTATATTAAAGGATTGCAGCATTAGGAAGGTTAAGAACCACTCTTTATGAAAACTACTTTATGCTTTATTGAAAGGGAGATAATGTAACATGGGATTTTTATTATCCTGTGCTCTTTTATAAACAGTGTAAGTTTCTCCTCCTTTCCAACCCCCACTTTCCACCTTGAAATCTTTGGTTAAATTCCTAAGGCTTTGGAGGAGTCAGCTAAGAGTTTGAAGGGATGGATGAGATTTAAAAGGGCCAGCTGTGACACTGGTGAGCAAAGCAGCCGCACTGGGAATGAGGAGAACAGCCCAAGCTAGGCACAAAGGATGTTCCTGAGGTGCACCAGTCCATTCATTTCTGTGGTATTCCTTTTCTTTTCTTTTAAGATTTATTTATTTATTTATTTATTTATTTATTTATTTATTATGTATACAGTGTTCTGTCTACATGTATGCCTGCTCACCAGAGGAGGGCACCAGATCTCACTGCAGATGGTTGCGAGCCACCATGTGGTTGCTGGGAATTGAACTCAGGACCTTTGGAAGAGCAGCCGGTGCTCTTAACCTCTGAGACCTCTCTCCAGCCCCAGTATTTCTTTTCAAAGATGCTCTACTCAGTTCCACTGTGAGCAAAACATCAGACTAACCCACATGCAGGACGTTCTACAGAGAACTGACTAGAATTTTCCGGACTGTGGAAGCGGCACATACGAGAAAAGCAACAAAACTGACAGGAACCAGAGAAGACAGAACAAATGGCAACCGAAAGCATGTGGTGCCTAGATCAAATCCTAGATCAAAGAGAGGACATTAATGGAAGAGCAGATGAAATCCAGATCTGGGGCTCAGCTAATAGCAATGTATTGACGTTGAAAAGAAGGTTTTCAACAAGGTCAGCAATGGCAGACAGTGGTGAAAAGTAGATGGCAATTTTGTATTCTTGCTACAGGGTTTCTGCAAATCTAGATTTGCTACAAAACAAGTAGATAACTTAAGGGCAGCCTCAAAGCTTAGTTTGTCTCCTCATTAAGGGAGGCAAGTAGACAGAGAACCAGTTTAAAGAGTTCAAACTGACCAGACAGCAAGGGTTGGGGGCTGCCAGTGCTCGATTGACCTTCTCTGTTCCCCCTTCTTATTCAATCCGGGACCCACCCATGGAATATAGACACCCCCATGTAGAGTGGGACTTTTCCTCTCAGTTAATTCTCTCTGGAAGCATCTTCTCAGACACACCCAAATGTGGGCCTCATACTCACCCAAGGTGTTTCTTAAGGTAATCAAGCTGATAATCAGAGTCAGCCATGGAAGAAGAGAGCCAAAAGCCCCACACAGCCCAAAGTATAGCAACATGAAAGAGCGAGGATTTATAACCAGTGTTTTGAGGGGGGGAGTCGGTGGGGAAGGAAATCACTGGGGAAAGACAGCAAACGTGGAGGGACCCCCGCCAACTCATTTTTAACAGGATTTTCCTTTAAGGCTGACCAAGGACAGGCACAACAAAGGTGGGGTGTGAGGAGTGTGATTAGCTATACATGGCAGGATTCTCACCAACCTGACATGGAAGGATTTTCATTAAGACTGGGACTGGCAGGCCATAGGCAGGACAAGGGCCACAGTGAAGGCCTATTTGAGACAGAGGAGCCCCACAGAAGCTTGGGGGAAGAGAGAATGCGTGCCATCGCCAGTCACTGTAACTTGGTTCCAATCTGAGTGGCTCCTGCAGTGCCAGCATTTGTCCAGTAGCTTGACTCCTCTCCGGGTGGTTTCATTTGGGTCGGTTGAGTTGGCAGGGAGCAACCAGGGCACAGATCCACCTGTGAGTTCACGTCCACCATCTGGATCTTGGCCTTGGCATTGCTAGCATTTCAGTTGATTGACATGTGGGTCTGAAGACAACAAGCTTTGCCACTCTGCATGTGATTTTGCAAATAACCTTGTGCCTAGAATCCACCAGGCAGTTCTCTGTCAGCCAAAGGCCTAGAAATCATCTTTCCAGAAAAAAAAAAAAAAAAAAAAAAGTTCCACAGATGCAAGAACTTTATAAACATGGATTCTATGAGCCTGCCAATGTAGGTCAAGAAGATTAACAACAATAAGATTTCACATCCCTCCACATTCTAGGACAGCATTAATATACCCGTGTGGAGAACGCCTCTCAAAGCCAACAATCCTAGTCTCTGCTCTTGGTGCGGAATGTCACATCTGCTTGTCATTTGGGTTATTTCTGGAGTGATGCTCTCTATGCAAAGCCACCTCATGTAATGAGATAACTTTAGATGGAACACGTTCTGGGTTTGGGTCAAATTCTGACCTAAAATGATCTGCACGATAGCTCCACTTCTCTAGGTTTTGGCCCATGGAGACACCTTAGAATTCTGTCTGCAGGGAGACAGATTGTATCATGGCAAGTGTCGACGCAGAGGGCTTGTCCGGGGGAAGCCAGAAGAAGTTGACATTGGCATGAAGGCCGAGCTGTTGAAAACTCAAGTTCAAAGTTTTCTGGGTATTTTTTTTTTAATGGCTTAAGTTCCAGAAAAAAAAAATCATAAGCTAACATATCCTGACTCTCCCAATTCCATAAATATTCTGAAGACAGACGGAAAAGGTCTTAAACCCTGACTAAATACGAGTCTACCTGTAAGGCCCCCTTGTTCTGTAGTCATTGAACTTGCGACTTTTCCCTGGGGAATATTTTGATATACGGAGGAGGTGAAACGGTGGCTAGCGTCTTTGGCAGAACGCAGCTGTTTTTCATGAGCAGAGCACAGACAGACTGTCCGCCAGCACCCCAGCGCTTAGATGGGCTACTTGATAAAGCTGCAAGCACAGAATTGTGTTGTCCGTCCAGAAAACATAATACTTGCTTCATTATTCCTGAACTATTGAAGGGTTTCTTCTCCCTTCTTTCAGTTTTTGATCCTTACAAAGCTCTTTAATTTTAACACCATCTCCTAGCCAACATTCACAGGAAAATTAATGTATGCTGTGACTTCATTTCTTTTCGGCAGTTTACGATACTTAAGAGCAGGCCAACCATAATTTATTTATAGAGTTTGATCCTGTTTCTGCTCCTCTATTTCCTCTCCTGGAAAGCAGAGGGAAAGAACTGTAAATATATCAAAGAAATTAGACGTTGAACTTTACTTTCCCCCTACTGCGGCACATAAAATTAAGGCATTTGTCTCAAGACGAAATTAAGAGAAAAGAACATTGTATCATCTGAAAATCAGATTACAAAAACATCAGGTCGAGATAATGATATTTGTACAGGTCAGGAAATGCAGAAGTTGATTTATTCTGCTTTGAGCCCTATTAACTTTCTGTGGCTATTATATTCCATGATGAGCCCCTTCCCCTTCCTGGAGCCTATATACTGTGTCATCTTCAAATATATATATATTTTTTTACATTTCTCATCCTGATTATTTGTTACTGTGCATATAAGGAGTGAGAGGGAGAAAAAAAAACCATGCTAGCATTCTCATTAATTTAAACAGAAACTAAGGGCACAATCAGCCTTGACCCCTTGACACCGTCTTGTTGACTGCAGAGGAGAGACAATTTGAACTCTACTGTATGTTGTGTATTCTTTTACCAATAATCATCTTTCTATCCACTCATTCATCCATTCCATCCATCTATAAGAATGATCTCTTCCTTTTGATCAATTGATTCTGTTTCCATTTTGCCCAAAGTACAGAAATACATGATATGATGTCATTAGAAATGATAAAATCCAAAGGCTTTTTGATTTCTAATCATTTTGAGAGTAGTGGTTCTTTCCCATAATGAAGAAATGCTTTGAGAGACAAAAGTAAATTGTGGGCTGCTGTTCATGATTAAAATTTAAAATATTTTCTTGACAGAGAACCTACAAAACTGGACTGGCATGCAGGAAGCCAGGTTTGGTCTGCTAATCATGCCTTGCTAGTGGCTACTGGGAAGGTGTCCATGGCATGCGCACACCTAGGGCTTTTCCCGAAGTTGAGGAGCAAGTGGGGAAGAACTCCTGGGGTCCCCTGCTGTTCCCCCTCAGTTCCCTAAATTTCCTGGATCACAGAACCTTGCCAGTTTGTCTTAGTTACTTTCTGATGGCTGTAAAGAGACACCATGACCAAGGAAACTTTTAAAGAAAGCATTTAATAGGGTCTGGCTTATAGTTTTAGAGGGTGAGTCAGTGTCTGTGATGGTAGGGAACATAGCGTCAGGCAGGCAGGCATAGCACTGGAGCTGGAGCTGAGAGCTTACGTATGATCTAGAAGCCTGAGGGGGAGAAAGAGAGGGAGAGAGAGAGAGAGAGAGAGAGAGAGAGAGAGAGAGAGAGAGAGCATGGACTAGGAAGGGCTTGGAATTTTGAAACCTGGAAGTCCATCCCCAGTGACACATTTCCTTCAGCAAGGCCACACCTCCTAATCCTTCCCAAACAGTACCACCAATTGGGAACTAGGTATTCACATATACAAGATTTTTATTCAAATTACCACACAGTCATATTGGAGGATCCAAAACCCCTCCCTGGCCTCATTAGGTATTACATCTATTATTCTTATTGGGGGAAGGGGGTGTCTAAACCCTTTCCTGGCTACATTAGGTAGTACAATCCGTTACTTTTATTGTTGCTATGACAGAAACAATTTAAAAGGGAGACGTTTTTTACTTTGGTTCATGGGTGCCCAGATAGGATGTAGAATGTAGAGAGAATGAATACAGAAGGAAGCCAAGGTTGGATACATTCCCCACCCAAGGACAAACCTTCAGTGACCCACTTCCTCCAAGTTTGCCTACATCCTGACTCCCTGCATCTCTCTCTAAATTACTATAGTATTATCAACTAATGGGGGAGGGGAGGCCACTCATTAGATCATAGCCCCAGGAACAAAGCCTCTTAGTGACTCCTCAAAGACACACCCCACCCAGAGATGTTCTCTCTCTCTCTCTCTCTCTCTCTCTCTCACACACACACACACACACACGCGCGTGCTGTGTGTGTGTGTGTGTTACCTTACAGGAACTTCTAAACACAATCAGTTTGACAGCTCACCTTAACCATCACAGATAATCTAAACTTTAGATTTTAAAGCCTTTACAGACTTTCAGGGAGGGTGCCCAGGGTCTCCCATTTCATCACAACAGTGAAAGTGTCCATCTGGCTGTTAAAAACAACCTTGTCTCCAGAGGAATGGGGTGTGTTGAAAGCACCTGTCCAGAAGGCACGGCTTTGTGACTGTCCCTTCTTGTTCCCAGCAGTGAACTCAAAGAAAGAAAAGGGCAGCGGATAGAGCATGGTGTGATAAAACTGAATCCCTCCTGGGAAGGTGGAGCACCTGATAGCTCTTTCAGCTGCTCCTCTACCTTGCTATCGTCCCCAGGCAACAGTGAAGTGTAATGCCTAGCCAGCAGCCAAAGCTTTGTCTACTACTGTTTTCCGAGAGATGGTAGAAATTGATAGTTTACTTGTGCTTTCATCTTGAGACTTGTCAGCTGAGCTTCTGGGCCTCCCAGGGGCCAGAGAAGCCTGGCTGCACGTTTGGATGGTGTCAAAGTCTTTGGCTCACTCAGAACAATCAAGGCAGTTCATAGCTAGATGCCCAACCTGGGTGCAGAGATAATGATTACAGCATCTTCACCCTCATGTAGTCCAGCCCCTGTGCTGGGTTGTGAAGCTCAGGTCAAAGGAAGCGTCTCTCCATAGGAAGAGGTTACACTTTCTGTGGCTAAATGTAAATGTGACGATCTGTGGACAGGGGTTGGTGGGGAAGGGAGTGTGACAGTACCCAGAGGTTTCTGAGACCTCAACCACACTGGACATCCCAGATGATTCGCTTCCAAACCTTGCTCATGCCTGGATACACTACTAAGGAGCCATCTGACTGTGGCCCTGCCTCTCTTCTCAAGTTTTTGGAGCTTCTGGGTGTTAGGGGCAGAGACTTCTCACGTCAGTCACTAGGGAAGTTAGATTCAGGCATGACAGACCATGCTTTCTAAGCAGGGCACAGCTGCTATAAAGCGATCCCAGTGTTCCCCCCCCCCCCCCGGGCAGTAGGAAGAAAAGCTAGAACAGGGAAAAGAATAACTCTCACTCCTGCCGCTGATTCCAATAGGTTTAGATCCAGTAGGCATCCAAGTCCAACTGTGATGGAGCTGTTCAGTCGTCTGGCAGGTGGACTCCTGCTCTGCAGATTTACAGAGTATGTTCCGTCTAGGGACCCTCTCTTCCCCCCTGGCAGATATCCAACCGCTTCTAACCCAACTGCATGTATCGGGACAGAAACTGAATTTCTGTGTTATTGTACGTAAAACCTGATCGGGAGTCAATGCTCTGCTTCGTAATTTGCTTCTATTTCCCAGAGCCAGAGATAAACCCTTGGAGGGAGAGGCCACATGAAGCCTTAGGAGGCAGCATTCAGGGACCAGGGGCCCTGTTCTGAGCTTCCCTCTGCTTCCAATCCTTAGCTCTCTGACTTGAGTAAGTCATTCAAACTCAGGATTTGGGGTTTTGCATCTGAAATGAACAGTGGGATACAGAGATCTCATAACTGAGTACTGGGCATTTCAGAGCAAGTTGCCTATGCTTATAAATTCTAAAATAGTCTTTTAAAGAATTTTGTAGTCTCTGTTCCTATTTATACCACATACGAAGGCTGTGTCTCAGCTAATACAACATATTTTATCATCAGCCTTTTGTCTCTCCTTTTTGTTATATTTTTATTTTTTAATTACAATGTACCATCCCCATTCCCTGTCCTTTTGCTCTCTCCAAACCCTCTGATGTATTCCCCTTTCAAATTCATGCCCTCTTTTTCCTTAATTGTTGTAACATACATGTATATGCACACATACACCTGAAACATATAAATACAATTTGCTCAGGCTGAATGATGTTACTTGCATGTTTATTTTCAAGGCTGACCATTTGGTATTAGACAACCAACTCGCTTGCTCTGAGCATTCTTTAGTTACCTGTCCTTTGTGGACACCTGCTGAGCATTCTTCCTTTCATATTAACATGTCTGTTGGTATTGTCTTATTGGTCTTATTGGAGTGACTTCCCGGGTACAGCATCTCTGACATTTCTAGAAGACACAGTCTCAGAGCAAAACCTCCAGTTCCTCTGGCTCTCACAATCTTCCCAACCCCTCTTCTGGGTGTACAAGTTATGTTGTAGATGTGTCATCAGTTGGGACCGGGCTTCACACCTCTGCGTTTCAATAGGTTGTGGTTTTCTGGAATGGTCTCCGGCTGTTAAAGACAAACATTTCATAGGTGCTGTCCATCCTCTCAATAACAAATGGAGGCGCATATGAGACCTGTGCTTTCTAGTTTTGGTTCCTAGACTGGGAATGCTTACTGGGAAACATCCTGGGGCAGCTAGGCCAGTTCTTGGGTTTCCTTCTCAGAAGTGATGAGTTCTGCTTTGTGGGTAATTCCAGAACTTCCTCCACGGTGAGGTAAACAAGGCACTAGCTTTATGTTCCAGCATCCTTGCCCTCCGGATCCTAATCTTCGTCCAAACAAGTCTAGATTCTTCTTTCTAGGAGAAAAATCCTCAAGGTTTCTGTGGAGTCTGAGCTATTACAACATCTTTGCTGGATGGTGTCTGCCCCTCCCAGAGCCCTAGGACGCCTTGTACAGCCACAGCGAGATGGTATTATGTCGCTGGTATTTTTTTATTCCCATACAGATCCTTGTGGTCACAGCCCTGATAGTGATGATGTCTCTGGGGATTTTTGTAAGGGTGAGCGAGAAAATGGAATGATGTCCCATCTCTGAGCAGGGCCAAGATGAAAACAGGAATCCCTGAGTCGTGCCTTATAGAGCAACGCTGATCGCTCCATGTGGCCTACCACAGGCAGAGAGAGCAATCACTCAAGCATCTGCAAGGCCTTGCTCTGCTCCTGGGAAGTCCCTGGTTTTTGCATTAAGCATTGGATGGATTTAATTTTCCTCTTAACAATGAAAAAAAAATCTTTAACAACACTTTTCCATTCAACCATATTCATTCACTGGATTTAGAAACTTCTCCATTCAGCATTGAGATATGTACTTATACACGGCCTAGCAAGAACATAACTTCAGAAAGAAACACAAATCTAAGCTTAAAAGTTTCCAAAATAGTAGCCTTTCACACACTCACAGATGAACCTAAATATTCTCAGTAAGTCCGCCACTGAGAGTCATTCCCCAGTAGCACTCTGATCCCTGCCATTCTGTAATGAGCTTCTCAGGAGGCAGAGTTATCTCTGAGAGACTTGTCATCTATTTAACATCCTTGTGAAAAGTTTTCCAGTTAATATAGAGCACTGTAGTCCCCTACCTCCTCCCTTGATCTGCAGAGGCCCCAAGAAAGCAGCAAAGGCTCCACCTAAGAATAACTACGTTCTCTGATTCCTTTTATTTGAAATGTTAAATCTTTGACTGTGTATTCTAGATGATTCCTTCCTGGATCCAGACACAGACAAAATGAAAACTGACAATTTGGGGACAAGGACTCAAGGACAGCTGGCCAGTGGCTCAGTGGCTACAAGCACGAGCTTCAATGCAATTACAGCTGAAACCATTGGACTCTGCTGCCATATGCATTTTAGTCCTTGTGACCTCATCTCCTCACCTGTAGATAATAAGAGCATCACACCTGTTGTGTGGCTTTTTCTGAGGAGCAACTCACACGAATGATGGCTCATCCCAGACAGAGAGTGCTGACAACAGACCAAAGAATCTAAGTCCAACTCATTTAACCAGCAGGTTTATTGGGTTTGCTTACGGAAGTACAGGGTTGCTTGCAGGGTATGTACAGAAGCAGCGATGACTCAGAGTCAGCTGTGTCACTGAAAAGCACACCCCAGCCGGGGCAACAGCTCATGAGAGCTGCCTCCCTTGGACCACCCTTTACATGTTCTGTAGGCAGCTGGAAAGGTCAGAGGGTCTCTTGCCAGAAGTTGTTGCTACTTATGTAACCTTGGAGAGGGGCCTTGGGGATGTCGTTATGTTTCAATAGCTTCCTGAAATTTGGGATTATTTCTGAGACGTATAAGTTTCCTGTATTTCCTGAACTGGGAAGAGCCTCTCTCCTACCCCCAAAGGTGGAGAGTTGGGGGCAGTTGCAATTTGGAGGCAGTTTCTATACAACAGTACTGCACAGTGTTGTCCTGAAGATTAAGCAACACAGTGTAAGAATGTATTCTCTATAATTACATCCCATTTTAGGTACTTAAAATTATCACTTCCCACCTCCATGTTGCTTTTATGAGCCTTGTTTAATAATTTTGTTTCTTTGAATTTCAATGACTGTTTTTTAATCAATAATTAGTTTCATAAACCCACACTGTATGGATCATAAACTTGAAATTTTAAAAATATTAAACTTTCTGCCTTAGGGTTTTATTGCTTTGAAGAGGCACCATGACCACAAAAACTTTTATGAAAGAAAATGCTAGCATAATTTTAGAGGTTTAGTCCATTTCCATCATTGTGGGAAGCACCACAATGTGTAGGCAGACATGATACTGGAGAAGGAGCTGAGAGTTCTACATCTGACCTGCAGGCAGCAGGAAGTGAAGTGGTTTGAGTTTCTGAGGCCTCAAAGCCCACCCCCTACTCATACTTCTCCTCCAACAAAGCCACACCTACTCCAAGGCCACTCCTCCTAATAGTGCCACTCCCTATGGGCCTATGGAGGCCATTTTCCTTCAAAGTACCACACATGTCATCTAGGCAATGTTAAAGAACGTGTTGAAGAACATCACATTTCCCCCTATTAAATACAAATAGGTTTTCAATGTACTTCTGTTTCCTCCATAAAGGGTTCAGAATCTTGAAAACAACCAAGAACAACAGAGAAAGGGATGAGAGAAAGAGACAAATTAAAAAAGCGACAGAAAAACACAGAGAGAGACTGAAAAAAGTATAGTTCAGGGATAAAGGCACTGTCCTCTGAATTCTGATAGAGAGTCAGGTTCTTCATCTGTATCCTTGCCTTCAAAAAGAGTCCAAGATAAGCAGGAAAGTCCTGTCGCCAAGGATCTGGGCAACCTACATCCTTTCTTATCATCCAGTAGTAGTACATAATTCAAGATAGCCATGGAATTACAAGGATGGGAACTGCTGTCTGTCTACAAGATACAGATTCTGGGACTATAGTTTAATAGTTTCCTTTTCACTCAAGCAATCTAAAGGCATGCCTCCAGGGCTTGGGATGTTTCCAAGGTGTTCACCTGCTAGGTGCCTCAGTCCCAGAGGGCTAGAGGGAAGAAATCTATGAATCTATGATTTTGGGTTGGGGTCTTGATCTTGCTGGGGCCTCCAAATGTTAATCCTAAAGATGAGAGGAGAAAGACCACTGGGCCAAATCAACATGGCCAAAATAATTAAAGCAAGCAATTAATTAAAACAAGCTTTTTTATTCGTGTATAGAAGCTGCCTCCCCTTAAGGCAGGATTCAAGAGGTCATCGTTGGATGTGAGTAAGACAAGGCTTTTACAGATCTCAGAAGTAAAATGTTTCCAAAAGGGGGATTTATTTGGCAATCAAAACAGGTTAGTCTCTCCTGAAACAAATGCATGGCTGCAAAGTAGGAACAGCAAGGTAGTCATCAGTGGTCATATAACCTTTTGAAACAAAGGGAGGGTTGCAAAATGGTTATTAAAAAAAAAAAAAAAAACTTCTAAAACAAAGTCATGATTGCCATTCCTGGAACATGAACAGAACCATATGTAGTTAGGGTTAGAAGGAGGGCATAGCTCAGTCCTTGAGAAGCAGAGGTTTAATCATAAACAGGATTGAACCTAGTTTGTCTCTACTATAGGGTGGCTTTTAAGCTTAAGATGGAGGGAGGCTGCTACTTCAGTAGCAAGCCGTGAGCAATCCAGCCTCTTTCCCCTGAAGAATTAGCAGTACTATGGCAGTGTCCTTGTGTCATCGTAACACGCTTCATTGGCCATGTGAGTAGCTACAAGTGGCTCAGCTTCAGAAGACAGTGGGGCACACTCACCAACGATGCACACAGCTACTTGGCCCATGATAGACAGCCATTGCCAACAGTGAGTTGTCTTTTTCATCCTCCACACAATCCTGGGAAGGAGGTACAGTTGTTATCCCCTCTTACAGCTGAAGAGACTAAGGCTGTGGAAGAGAAAAGCAAGGTGACTTTACCCAAGGTCAAAATCAATGTTCCTGAGGCTCGGACCCACTGTGTGGATTTCACCCCCCTCTGTCTAAATGAGGCACAACAGGTCATCTCATATAATTCAGCAGGGGCCAAAACCCACAAAGAATAGACTTGAGAAAACCATCTTTTGTTTTTTGCCTCTTTTTTAATAGCAAGAATGCTTGAAAGATGGCATTTTTACAACGCATAGAACCTGCAATGCATAATAACCCATTTTAAGATTTATGTGTGTTTGGATGCCAGCAAATCCTGCCAAAAATACTTTCCTGGTTTAAAAAAAAAATGGATTTGGCTAGGTTTCACCTTTCCCAGTGGTTTTGAAAAGTTTTTTTTGGAGTTTGAAAGACAAAATACAGATTTAGTTGTCTTTTTCTAGATAATGTTCCAACTGCCTAATTACGCTAAAAGCATTAATTGTAGATATTGTGAACAGTGGCGCACAATAAAGCACCCCCTCATAATTTAACCAGGCTTACCAATTAAATAAAGTCCTGAACATCTTCCCCTAAACCCTTATTAGCTCTACATTTTCACAAACAAGTCGCTCATTTGCATGAAACCCGCAGGTGCAAGATGAGCTGTACATGTGTGTGGGAAGCTGACAGGAAGAGCAGAGGAAGAGAGTGAAAGGGGGGATGTAAGCATATGGCTACCTAGGAAGCCCACTGTCAACGGCTATTTGTTCCTCTGCATGTGTGTGCATGCGTGTGTGCATACGTGTGTGCGTGTGCGTATGTGTTGCACACACATACAGGTGCACGCGTAGCCCGGAGTGAAAGGGGCAGAGCAGCTGTAAGTGACTTGAGATTGTGGGTAACCGAAACCTCTGAAAGTGTCCAGCCAAGGGAGACAGACTTGGTGGAAGAATTGTGTCTCTGCCATAACACCCGCAAACAGAAAAGGGGGTGGGGGGGCTGTGGTCTCCGTCATGTCACTGCTGTGCCACGTCCGTTCGTCTCTCGTCACTTCCATCTCCAGTGCCCTGACTGTAAACGCTTAGGATGGTCAGTCCTTTAAGACTCTCCTGAGAAAGACCTCTATGCTCACTGCTCACTATGTGCCTGCCCGGTTGTGCTTCCCTTTCCCACCTGCTTCATTCTTTTCCATCCACACATTAATTTTCTTTTCTTCTTTTGGCAAAAATGTAAATACAAATCGTGACAGACTCTCCAGGCTTCAATCCCTAGCACAGTTCCTTGAAAGAAGAAATGTAATCAGCCCAACTTGGGTGAGGTCTACCCCATTCACCAGCTGTGGTCAGAGAAGAGGAACTCAGCATCTAGGGATGACCATGAGGCTCCCTCCATTATAGGTTGGGGCTGTGAGTTTTTAGTAAAAAGGACCAATACTCTCATAACACTTTGAAATAATTATAAACCTCAATAACCGTTTTTTTAAAAATTTATTTTTTAAAAATTTATTGAATGCTTTAGTGCTCCTTACTTTAAGGAAAGAGAGGGTAAGCCAAACTCTATTCTAAGTGGCATTCAATGACTTCATAAAGTGAAATCATTTGAAAGACTCCTTTTGAATTTGAAATAGCAGGTACATTGGATATGTTTTCTTATAAAAGAGGAAGTATTTGGAATTATTACTAGCTAATACAAGTTGTGTTGATGTCACCGGGTAAAACTGAGAACTTGTAAAGTCTGCTGCAAACTCTCTTTGATTAGTTCTTGAGGAAAGTAATCTTGACAGAGTCTGTGGTGCTTTCTGACGTTGCTCACTGAACACAGAATTATTTTCTGTTTTGAAAAGGATTAAAGTCCAAAGAAATGAGCCAGCCTCTTCTGGGGATAATAAATTATCTTAGTCTTCCTTTCTATTATTCAAAATATAAGAAGATGTTTGGAATGTCCTTCCACTTCTTGTTTGTTTGTGCAGTATCTGTAACTCAGAGCAGAACCTATTTTTGTTCTATTTCCTGTACGTCACCTGAGGCTATAGACCCTTTGGGTGAAATCGGGATGCTTGGTTCCTTGAAAGCTTTCATGATAGGAGAGATGGCTGTGTAGACACCAGACACATTTACCCAGTGGTGAAATAAATGGCCAAGATCATAGTATGTATGTTTTTGCTTGGGGGAGAAATGTTTAAGTGTACAGGATACAGGGCACAGTCAACTATGGCTGAGCTGCCAAATACACATTTACATTACTGTGGGAGAAATGACTGGGAAGATGATGGTCATGTTCACATTTAGGCAAAACAGCTTATAGTGAGGACAGTAACACAGTTATGGAAGATACGTACCAAGTACACAAGGGACACGTCTGTATGTCTGTGGAAGAGATGTGCATATATACAATGTAAAGCAACTATGGGCAACTGGTCAGGTATGCATTTATACATGAACACAATGGTATGACCAATGGCTTGGTATGTGAACTGCAAAGGAGTCTATTAAATAACTCAGTAGCATAGAATTTTGCACAACATGGATGCTTGCTCAGTTCTTGTTGAATGAATGCGCTAACTGGTGCATCTAATCAGAACGATAAGAGTGCTATCAAATGTTTTCTGACAAACGTAAAATCCTATAAAGAACAAAAGTCATTTGATCACTAATTAAATACTTCCTATGGGCCTACTGTTTACCAGAGGCTGCTTTAAACAAAAACATATGGCTGTGACTCCTGATTTGAAAAACAAAAACAAAATAACATGGAGGAGATGGCCTACATGGTGCTTCTCAAAGCTGAGATGTCTGGCTGTAAGCAGGCTAACCTGAGTTTAAAGGAACTTCAAGAGAGGCTTTAAGTTCAGTTTGGTATGCAAGGAAGATAACGGGTAAGCTTATAAATGTAGACTAACCTAAAGTCACAAGGAAAAGGTCTTCGATGCTGGAGGACTGTTTTAAGCTTAGTTACTGTTCTATTGCTATGAGAAACCATGACCAAACCAACTTATAAAGAAAGGTATTTAGTTGGAGGCTTGCTTACAGTTTCAGAGATAACCCAGGACCATTATGGCAGGTACGACAGTAGCTAAAAACTTATATCCTAATGTGAAGACAACAGGCAGAGAGAAACAGACTGGGCCTGATGTAGGCTTTTGAAACCTCAAAGCCCATCCCCAGTGATACACTTCCTCCAACAAAGCCACACCTTCTAATCCGTCCCAAGCATTTCTACCAACTAGGAAGCAAACATTCAAATACATGAGCCTATGGGGACTGTTCCCATTCAAACCACCACTCTTGGCTTTGGAGACAGGGATGAGGTGTTAAAACCATTGATGTCCTATTAACAGGTTGTCTTTCAAAAGGTATGAGTAAAGAGGGGAGAACAAAGTGTTTTTCTACTCTCCCTTATTGCTCAGTATAATGTTCACAAGGATATATGGGCGTTTCTCCACCCCACCCCACCAGCAACTAATCTTCCTCAGGAGCTGATGGGTACCAGCTGAGCATCCCCACTCAATTCCATCCAGTTCAGTTCTGACATCATCTACTTGGAAGAAGTATCAGGTCCCACAAGTCTCAAGAGCTTAGTCACACAAGACAACCTTCTACTTCAGATGCCAGTTATAAACAAGGGTTGCCACATCTCCAGAGGCATCCTTCATGGACCTAAGGGCTGTATGAATCATTATCGAACTGTTGCAGGTTATTAAAGCTAACATCTCAGGTTTCCACTTTATACACACACCTGAATCACACACAGAGACATTACACATGAATACATGCACACTAAACACACACACATACACACACACACATACACACACACACACACACACACACACACACACACACACACTGCTACCTAGACAGGAATACAGGCAAGACCAAACAGTATTCTTGAGTTCAATAATCAGTGTTGAGGAGTTTAGGAAGGACAAATGAGTCTTGAGACAGAGCATTAGATCTAAACCTGCATTTTCAGTACACATTTATGCACAGAATTCTTGAAGCTCAATACAGAATCATTAGAAATGAGTTGACACATTGATTCCTGACATTGATAGAAGACTGAAAATAACCCATGTATGTATAAGGCAGGGGGAACCCTTCTAATACATGGGATATTGGGGTATTAGCAGAAAGGCTAAATTTAATAAAGATTGTTGTGGTCCCCACAGCGCAGAGCTTACATACAAGCTAAAAGGATAAAAATTTTCCAAGTAATTTAATCCATGTCCCCAAACAAAGTTCAAAACAGTGAAAGCGGAAAGGGATACAAATAAGTAAATAAATAGCCCAACAGCATAGATAACAAAAATGCCTACCACCTAATAAAAAACTGTCAGACTAAGCAGTAAGATGGGAATCATAGGGAAAAGAAAAGCCAATTGATTGGGTCTGTTCCAGAAGTACAAATGATAAAGTCGACAGTAAAGAACATAAAAGTAACCATAGTAAATAAGGTATAAGAAGGTGGAGGTAAGCAATGATGTGATGAGGAAAAGGGTAGGAAACTTCTAGAGAATCAGACTGCATGACAAGAAAAGGCTTAGAATGTCTGGTTTGAAAACAATACATAAACAGCATTTATGCATTCATTAGAAATGTGTCTTACTACAAGGGTTGGGATGTTTTTATAATAAAAATGGAGGGGAATGACTAAACTCACAGAGAGGCAGTGAGTCTGGGTACAACTTCCAATGGGCTTGATGAAAGGAGCACAAGGAAACTTTGGGAAACAGTGGACCTGTGAAATGTCTTGATTGAGGTGATGGCTCTTACAGGTTTACAAGTATAAAGTCATCCATTTAAAATACACGGTATTGTGTATCAATTTCACAAAGATAAGTAAGGGCTGGGGAGAAGCCACCATCATGTAAACTTTGAGGACCTGAGTTCAATCCTCAGTCATCTAAAATTTAAAAAAATAAAATATCATATACTTGCAGTCCCAGTGCTAGAAAGGTGTAGGGTGATGTCCTCTCTGGCCAGACAACCTGAGTGGATCTATAAGCTCGAGGTGAGTGAGAGGGGGAGCCTACTTTAAAAAATAAGATGGACAATGCAGTCGGTCCTGATGAGACCTTATAAGCTAAGGTCAGATGGAAGGAGAAGAGGACTTCCCCTATCAGTGGACATGGAGAGGGGCATGGGAGGAGATGAAGGAGGTGAGATTGGGAGGGAATAAAGGAGGGGGCTACAGCTGGCATACAAAACGAATAAACTGTAACTAATATTAAAAATAACAATTTAATTTAAAAAATAAGAGGGATAGCTCCTGAGGAAAGACACCTAAAGTTGACCTTTAACCCCTACTACTGCACATAGACACATGTACACCAGCATGCATGCTCACACACATACATACCTATATACATACAAAAGATAAAAGTATAAAGAATAGTTATAGAATCTTAAAGGAGAAAACTATCAAGGAAGTCAAAAGGACCTAGGCTCAGTCCTTGCTCAAGTGGCAGAAGAAACACAGGGAGGTATTTAGGCAGAAGACAGAGTGCTAGAAAGATAAGAAGCAGGGATTTGTCTGCTATGTGGAAAAGAAGAAACAGTCAAAGAAAGAGAAGAGAAAACAGTCTTCCTCCATTTTGAAGGGTCTTTTCCTCTTGAAACCCTGATGAAGCAAAGTCTTCAAACATAATTACTGCTCATTTCAAGAGATGCTAGTGTATCCTGAAAGCCAGAATTAAACCGCTGATGCTAAAAGAACACCGATTCAGTATTGGACATTATCAAGTCACTGGAGGACACTTGTCATCTGTCATCATAGAGTTCAGAGGACTCTAGTCATCTAATCAACATAGCATGTCCTCCCAGGGCAATTTTCTGCATTAATTATTCTGCAACAAGACTGAATGGCTTAGTTTGTTCATGACAACTGAGTGCCATGTACTTAAACCATTTTAGACCACCTCAATAGTAACTAATCAACAAAAATGTAGATAATGTATAGATGGTCACTTGCAGGGCAGAAATACTAGGGATACAGCACCCCTGGGAAGATGACCTCACAAGGTCAATTGTTTCATGATGATAGAGCAGTGGTTTCTTGAGGACAGGCTGGGCATGCAGGGTGAGGCTGTGAAGGGACGTAAAGAATTTCATATGGACAATCTATTCAATAGACACACAGTCCAAGACCACTCCTGTAGAAATGAATAAGATAAAAATCACAAGCCAACACAGACTGGGCGTAAAATTTTGACAATCTGAATTCTTGAAGACCAAAAAGATATACGGGAGGTAAGCTAAGGAAAGAGCAAGTAAGAGCAGTCAAGGAAGGCCTCTGAATGATAGATTTGGGGTTTGAATTTAATCGGGAAACTTATAAGAAAGTAGAGTGCCCTTGTGAGAGGTGTCTTGAATATTAACCAGAAAGCTGAGTGTGGAGTAGAATTTGGCAGAGGATGAATGGCGTGGGAAACATATTTAGGATGGGGCTGACTAGAAAAGATGGGATTCGATATGAAAAAAAAAAAAAAAAAGAATGACAATATAATTCCCAATACATCTACTACAAATAAGTAACTGCAATAAGCAGCAGGTGCTTCTGGTGTGCCTGTCATTGTGCATATTAGCTATCATATTCATTACGGAACCCGCAGAGTTGCTATCCATGTTTCACAGTTGAGGAAACAAAGGAACCAAGAGATTCAACATGACTATGGTCTCAAGAGCTAAAGAACTGAGTTGAGGTTTGAATGGATCAGTTTGGCTGCACAGGTCCATAGTTCCCTGCTGCCCTCCAACATTTACTTGACTGAGCTAGGTCATGGCTACTGGAAATGTCACCAAGAAAGCCAAACTTAAGCATGATGCTGAGAATGTTCACCTCCCTCTCTCTCTCTCTCTCTCTCTCTCTCTCTCTCTCTCTCTCTCTCTCTCTCTCTCTCATTACTGCCATAGCCCAAGGGCCCTGATTGCTTTCTTCATTTCCAAGATGCTACCCTCCAGTCATTCTGTTCTCCAGTCACATCTCTCCTCTCACCAGAGAGATCTTTCAGAAGCATGACCACATAACCCTTCACTCAAAGCTCCTCCACGATGGTCTGGCCCTTCCAACCTTGTCCTACTCCTCATTTGCATTTTAGGTGCCAAACATAAGGGTTTCGTACTCTCACATTTCTAGGGCTGCGGTGCTCTTTTTGTTGGGGAGTGCTCACTGTCCTCTCCTTGGCCCCCTGTTCTCAACCTCACTTCTACAAGGACACCTCTTCAAGAAAATACACTAGACTCTGTCCAGCATTTTCCCCAAGCTCCCTCCAATGTGCCTGGACACCACAAGTCCCCTCCATCAGGCCGCCACCAATTACACTGCATTCTAAGCCCATGCTTAATGAGTGACCATGCCACTGACTCTGAAGGTCTGTGAAGGCAATGATTCTTGGTTATTTTATTCCCAACACTCAGCACAATACAATGGGAGGGCCTGGTTGAATTTTTTCAGTTGAAAAAAATGTGAATATTGGGTTTGACAGAATAAAGCAACAACAACAACTAAAAGCTGGCTGGAACTATTGGCAGAATCAAGGATCATTTAGAAAACTTGTTTTGGAGGTTGGTTAGTAGGGAGATACACAGCTGACATTTTGTTCTGCATCCGGTGGTGGGAGCCTGGGGGCTTTGTTGAGTACTCCCTGGGAAAGCTCAGACCCAATCAGAAGTACAAACTCTGGGCAGAAAAGGGTGAAGTATTGGGTCAAAGGAGCTCACGGCACTGAAAGCTGAGCCAGGCAGCAATGAGGGCCTGGCCTGACTTGGGCAAGTCAGTGACTGCTTCATGAGCAACCAGTCATAGAGGCTTACTTGGATCTCCAAAACCAAGAGAGACAGAGGCAGCATCCCTGTTTTGTCTGGGTGGACAAAATGGCTGCTTCAAGAACAGCCAGCCACTTGCTCCTGCACACAGGCACAGCAGTGGGTGGAGTGGCACTAGAACGATGTCAGCAGCAATCCGTGCTGACATGCCAGTGAATGGTGGAAGCTTGAGGTAGCCAGCAGCACATGTCTGACTGAAGGGCAACCAAGCCCCAGGGGTCCAATGATGAACTCTTTGGGGAGAAGGGGAGCCCTTCCTTCTCCAGAGTAAATGATGAGTCTCAGCCAATCATGGCAATATATGACACTGGCCCATTTATTTCATGTGAAATGGGGACTTACAAACTTTGGGCATGGAAAGGGTTTTGAAGGGGAATGTTTTTGGTATGCTGGGGCTAGAGATGCCCAGGATACTTGATTTGCATATGGTAATACAGTTCTATTATAAGAGGGGAAAGCAGTGCTTAATTATCCTATGGGGGAAGAACTCCAGGGATTGTTAAAGGTGATTGGTTGAAAGCCAAGACACCAAGACATCTCATAGGGTTGGTGTTTCCAGGAGTCCCCAGGTGCTTGCTGAATGGGTTTCTTTTTTTTTTCTTTATTAATTACACTTTATTGACTTTGTATCCCCCCTGTGGTTCTCTTCCTCCTCCCATCCCAATCCCTCCCTTCCTCCACCCTCTGCATGCATGCCCCTCCCCAAGTCCACTGATAGGGGAGGACTTCTTTTCCTTCCTTCTGATCCTAGTCAATTAGGTCTCATCAGGAGTGGCTGCATTGTCTTCTTCTGTGGCCTGGTAATGCTGCTTCCCCCTCAGGAGGAGGTAATTAAAGAGCAGGCCAATCAGTTCATGTCAGAGACAGTCCCTGTTCCTATTACAATGGAACCCACTTGGATACTGAACTGCCATGGGCTACATCTGTGCAGGGGTCTTAGGTTATCTCCATGCATAGTCCTTGGTTGGAATAGCAGTCTCAGGAAAGACCCCTGTGCTCAGATTTTTTGGTTCTGTTGCTCTTCTTGTGGAGTTCCTGTCCTCTCCAGATCTTACTGTTTCCCACTTCTTTCCTAAGATTCCCTGCACTCTGCCCAAAGGTTGCCCATAAGTCTCAGCAAATGAGTTTCTTATCAGAAAAGGGTTGGGCTTGTAATCTCTGTGAGGGCTATGTGACCCTCCTAGATCAGGGGGAGAAGAAACCTGGCTGAAAAAAGGCTATCTGAAAATGCCGGACTTCGACCTTAACACCAGGGTCCCACAGAATTTGGTGATAACATTCCATCCAAGAAGAAATGCCCTGTGTGCAGCTGGCATGGCAGGACATGGGCTCCCTTGGGAATGAGGCTGGAGGGTGAGCCTTGCTCACTATCGTTTCAGAGAATTCTCTTCTCATTGCCTCGCTCAGTCATCCTCACCTAGGCTGAGTATTGCTTTATTACAGTGAAACAGAAACCAAATTAGTACCAGGCATATTCCATACATCAAGGGAGAACCAACCTCCTCCACATCCTTAAGGAAGTTTGTTCTTGTTCCTGTCTTATGTACTTTGCTATTTCCTCGCTTGGATAGAGAGGCAAAGAGTGGGTTTAAGAGATAGGAGCCAAAACTGAAGTACTCTTGATTCAATTACACAGCAAATAGAAATGCTATTTCTGATCTTGCAAAGAATAATTTTGGCTTTCCTATACATCATTATTTGATAAGGACTTAGAAAAAGAGTAGATTTTTCTGGATGAAGATCTGTGAATGCAATTACAGCCTCAACTGTACCCAACCACAGTGCTCCTGCTGCAGCCTGCAAAGGCCTGCCTAAGGATTAGGAAGTACTTTTAGCATGAAATGGGATCTGTTGTGCTGAAACAGCCTCTGAACATGTTGATAGTCTGGCTATCAGAGTCCCGACCAGATGCCCTGTGAGCGACTACCCCACGGCCTTAAAGAAAGAGGCTCTCATTTCCTTCTGAGTGCTGATATGAGGTTGAGCTGGGGCCAAATATTCCTTCCTTTCTGATTAAACCTTTAGGGGGGAGGAGAAAGGAAGGGAGGGAGAGTTGGATATTGATTTATTTCATCCTAGTGCAGAGGATTTCTCTTACTAACTCCCTATCTCTAGAAATAGGATCCACTTCACTAAAGACCTGAGGAAGTCACATACCCCTGGATGCACACCCCACCCCAGCTTTGCCTATTTAGCTTGGGATTTGAACTTGAACAGAGGGCAAGGATGATGGCTGAAATGAGAGGAGCTTAGGGAATCTGGGATGGGTATCACACAGAACCCTGGGGGACACGGGGAGCACAGGCTGGGTATTTAGACCGGAAATCGCTTTCCACATTAAGCCACCCCAGATTTATGTGAAACTCTGCCTCAGATCACACATGAATTGGTGTGTGCCAACCCCCCTTAATCCCAGCCATGCCAGAGGGAGCATGAGAACTCATGATGAGCCATGGTGCAGAAGACAGAGTAAAGGCAGTTGGTTTTATGTTGCTTTTTGGTTCATTTGTTTTTGTTTTTGTTTTTTTTTCCTACGCGGCAGTACTTAGAAATTCTAACTATACCCAAAGCAAAATTATTCTTTGCATTGAGCTATGAACAGAGCCAATTTTTACGCAGCTTCCAAAAATTTTCCCAAATTAGCTCCTTTTGCCAGAATTCGTATTTACTTCCAGACTGATATATGGAACAGCGTGTGTCAGCCACGGATGCAGAGTAACGCTGTGGAGGCTTCCAAGGATTTTCACCAGTGTGTGCTGTGCTCCAACAGCAGCACGTCGACGCCTCCCAGCTGACAATGCTAAGGTTTTCATGAGCAGAGGAGCCCTTGAGAGACACTTAAGGTGGCAGCCGTTGGGGGCTGGTTAACAAGGTGGAGCATGGGAGCCTTAGGCGTGGTGCGTGTCTATGAGAATCATGAAGCCATCCCTTCAATACCTAGGACCTACGTAAAAATGCTGGCTGTGCTGGCATGTGCTTTTAACTCCAGAGTTCAGGAGGGAGATATTTGGGGCTGACTGGCCAGCTATAGCCTTGGCTAATGGGCAAGCCCCAGATTCAGTGAGTGACCCTGTCTCAACAAGACCCGTCAGTTCATCTCCTGAGGAATGATAACAAGGCTGACTTCTAGCATGTGCCCCACACATGTGTATACCTACATTCGCATGCACACACACACGTAGCACACAAGATGTAGTTTGTGTGGTGTGTGTGCCCAAGTAGCAACTGACTAAAGTCATTTTAAGCAGAAATGGCAACTCCGAGGAAGGAGCTGGTATCTTTCCAGAATCATGAGTGTGTTAGGTAACAAAGGCGGAAGAGAGGCGGGGATTTTCGGGAAATTAAAAATCTGAACGCTTCTGCCACAGGTAACAAATTGGGAGGTAATTAACCACATTAAATGAGAATTTGTCACAGAGTTTCTTCAAGCAGCCCATTTCCCTCGTCACTTCAAGTATTTGATGAAAATTCATTACCCGCAGCATCTCCTACATAAAGCGTGATCTTGCCTATTGATCGCAGCTGATTTACTTCATTGTGGGCGACGTCTCTCAGAGGGGGCTCGTCCCTACAATATTAATGGGCTGCTTTAACAACACCTTATCTTTGTCTGCTTTGTGCCACTCCAACAGAGCAGCACGGCCTGGGTCATTTATAAAGAGTCAGTGCTTTGCTTCAGGAGGCTGGAGAGGCCACAGGGAAGAAGCTGGTGTCTGAGGGAGGGTCTCCCCATAGTGGCGGGGGGGGGGGGAGTGATAGAGCATGAGTGCATGCACGCATCTGCATACATGTGCAGGTACATGCTAGCGGGATCGTGATGGGAACACAGCCAAACTCATTTATTCACCCCAAACCCACTCCCACCATCACTGACCTGCCCCTGAAATAGCAACCTCAAAGGTCCCACCTCTCAACACTGCTGCGCCAGGGGTTAGTTTTCGAGTACAAGGACTTGAGGAGGCACAATGAAAGCATAGCACAATTGGAAGTAAGATTTGTCTCACTTCGTTTTTCTGCCTATCAAAACTTTGCGCAAATTGTAGGCACGCACACATTTTTGTAGCCTGGCAATGACTGGGCTTCTATTCCTTATCCAGCGACAGAATGGTTCCTGCTTTCTTTGGTAGCCTGCTTCCTGCTCCCTTAGGGTGGCCTACACACCTGTGACAACCTGTAAGGACATAGAGAGATTTTGTGGTTTGGGGGGGAGGGCATAAAACACAAGGCCTCTCCTGGATCCCTGGTGACAAATTGGGTTGTGTTCTGTGCTGTGGTTCAGTCCGCAGCCTCTGACCTCCCACCACCACCTTCTTCTTTGGAAGAAGCTGGCTGTCATCAAACAAGTTCAATGATCAAGATCCCTGGTCAGAAAGAAGGTTAATAATTAGGGGAGAGCTGAGTCTTTATGAGGGAAATCAGCTTTCTCAGGAGCTCTAGACTGAGGTTCACACAGGCTTGTGCATGGGGGGAATGGGCTTCCACTCTCCAAATGCTGTCTCTATACTTCGAGCCTGGAACACACAAGCCCATGACAAGCCTGGTTCTCATGTAGATGTCTTTGTCTTTAGAGGCTGGAGTTCTTCAGGTTCTAAGCTCAGCAGCCTGATGCTCTCTTAAGGCCTGGAGCTCAGGAGACAGTTCACAGTTCACAAGGCAGGAAGAAAACTAAAGGATGATATCATAATGCTCTCAGAGATAGAACCAGGCAGGTTTTTTGTGAGTTCAAGCCTGGCCTGGTGTACATTGTTTCAGGCAAAGTGAGACCCTGTCTAAATGATGATAATAATAATGATGATAATAATAAATGAATATCTTTTCTTAGTGTTTCATTTGTCCCTTTCTAAATGATTTAACCTGCTTGCCTACCCGAGTCTACAGTGTATTTGGCAAATAGGCACTGTATGTAAAGCAAAGCTGTCTATTCTAATAGCAGAGGGGTTTGCACACAGCAAGGCCAAGGGGAGATATTAAACATTGACATACAGGACGGAAAAGAGAGTTGAACTGTAGCAGTCAGTGGAAAGACTTCTTGGATGTGAGCAGTCCCTGTCTCTGTCTCTGTCTGTCTGTCTCTCTCTCTCTCAATGTCCTCCTTCATATTGTTTTGACACCTGGGTACCCTGCAGGCACTCCAAACATCTTTGCTGAATTAGACAAGACAAAGGTAATCTGCTAAATGATGCTTACAATTTGCAATTGATGCCGTGGCGAATTTTGATTGTCAACTTGATTGCCTTGAGAAGTGACAAGGACATTAGTGAGGCACACCTTTGTGGAAAATGAGAGAGCATTTCTAGAGAGGCTTAATTGAGGGCAGAAGACCCACTTGGGATGTGTATAGCACTCATGGGCTGGGGTATCAGATCAAATAGAAGAAGAAAAAGGGGGAAAAATTGAACTAAGCACCAGGACTTATCTCTGCATCCTGATTTGTCGAGATGTGAGCAAGAACTGCCCCTTGCTCCAGTACCACAGATGTGGCACATACCCCTCCGTGCCTTGCCTGCAATGATGGGCTGAATCCCCTCACCCTGGGCCACATCAAACAACTCCTCTCTCACAAGTTGCTTCTTGTCAGGTATTTGGTCACTGTGACAACAAATGAACAGAAATGCCATTCCGCTGAGTGTGTTCTAGCATGCACCTCACTGCCTTGATAAAGACAGGCCAACCAGACTAAAAATAACAAGGTGCGGGGCCTCAGGCTATTGGGGGGTGCTATTTCCTGGCTGGATATATGTATCAAGACTCTTTGAAAAGTGCCTTTTAAGTTTCTGGATGTTTTAATAAGGAAAAGTGGTGCAGGTCACATTTAATTTTGTCTTTTCTTCTCTCTCTTTTTCTCTATGTCTTTCCTTTCCTTCTCTCCTTCTGATATGTCTCTTGGATATGTGGGGACAGCTTGCACTGTGTCAGGCTTCTGCCCAGATGGCACCTCCTGGACGCTTGGGTGTACAGCCACTCCTTGCTTTGTTGAAGGGCATGGGGAGCACATCACCCCGGAGGCACACAGCTGAGCCGCAGGGAAAAGACAGCTTCCTCAGTTAGTTCCTAAAAGGCAGTTCCTTAAAGTCACTACCAGATTAAAGGAGTGGAAGCGTTTGGACCCAGGTTCCAGTCACAGGTGTCAACATAATAGTTTAATGTTTATTGAGCTCTTAGTTGGTGCCAGGTATTTTGAAAAGCATTTTATAATGATCTACTGGTTTCAGTACACACAGTAGAAACTCTAACCAACAGTGCCTTCATTCTCAAGCTGTATATCTTTCTTTAACAAGAAGTCTAAGCTATGTATTTTTAATTGACAAGAAATATGGAGACAGTCATGTCAGGTCTGGCTTGACAGTTCAGTAGTGTCTTTAAGGAAGGAAACCTCTTTTCTTCACTTATATAACTCCTACTTGGTTGACTTTAACTCTTGACTTTCACAAGATGTCTACCTCTGTGCCAGATACCATATCTATATTAAAGACAAGAATAAAGAAAAATCATTAGCAGACAAGAGCATTGCCCCTACTTGCATATTCCTTTTATAAGGAGGCAGAGAATTTTCTAGCAATCCTTTAGCCTCTGTTCTATCTATTTCATCAACCAGCACTGGAATACACTGCTAACCACTAGCAGCTCAAAAGACTTCTTTGGGAAGACAATAAAAGGATTTAGACTAGCTGTTAGATTAGCCAAGCAGCAGTGTCTTCTGTCCATGAAATATTGATTTAATCCTGACTATAAACCCTTCAGATGCAGTAACTGGTGGCATCACTAGTTTGTAATAAGGAGATGGGATGAGTAAGACAAATATACCCAGTCACCCAGCAAAGACGTGGCTTGGCTTATAGTTGGAACCATTACGCACAGCTGTGTAGCAGTGGTCATCACAAGAGCAAGAGGCATGAAGACAGTTTTCTCAAGTCTAACATAGGGTGTGCTGTTCTCTGACTAAGAGGACACTAATAACACAGCTGAGTATCACTGGCAATAGATGACTTCAAACGTGAAAGTCTGCCCACAGCATGACTCCCTTGGTGTGAAGTTCTAATGTAATCAAAGTCAGTCCGAATGACACAAAGTGGGACAGGAACTAGTCGACGGAGTCATATGATGAGAGGACATGAGGGAAGTTTCCAGAAGCTGGAAGGGTTCTGATGCTTTTTGGCTATGCAAACAGTGGTATAACCACTGCCGGTAGCCCCAGCCACCGTGCACCTGATGGGTTGCCTCTGAAGAAAGAAATTTGCTCTTGAAGCAGGACAACATTATGGGTCCTGTTAGCTTCTGGTCTGATCCTTTGCATGCCCACAGGAATGAAAAATGGCTTGCTTATGATTTGGGCCCATTTAAAGTGTGAAAGAAACACTGAGCCAACCCTTATTCAGGCAAGTGACCTTTGCATTGTATAAACTCCCAGACAAAAACACTTCTTTTTACTCTCTTAATAGGAAAGGGACAGAATGCTGGACTTAGCTTGTAAGCCTAAGTGTGTGGCCTACCAGCACATGATAACGGTACAGAGGAGAATCCTATGCTCGGTTTTAGGAAACCTATATCTGGTAAAGCCCCCGAAGTGGTGCCTGCATGTTCTCCTTGCCCTCTGCTTAGGAATGTCTGGGAAAATGCCAGAAAAGTGACGTATGCCTTCCAAGGTTGCTTGGGCACTGCATTCAAACTAGGCTCAATGCCAGGACCTACTTCAGACCATCTAAACCGCATTGACTTAGGGACCAGTGCAGGGATCACCTAGGAGTGGGCTACAGAGCCCTGGAGGAAACCCAGGCTGGCCACAGAAATGTCTTCATTTCTAACCCTGGAACGTTTTAAGTCAACATTTTCTGTGTGGAAATATGACAGACTTCTCCAGAGCCCCACACATGTTAGGACTAAGCCAATGGAAAGAAAGTAGCAGAGAACGTGACACCACCTCTAAAACCACCTCCTGATACCCAAAAGAGGCTTGGAGCTCTCTTTCTCCTTTGATACTACTTACTATGCAGTGGCCAATGGTTACATTCAGCCTCAAACGTCCTACCTCTTGTGTCCATGATCCTTCTTCCCACTGTCCTCTGAAGAACATCACTATGCTGTCTTTAGCGTTTGAAGCATCTGCCAATCACATGGTGGTATTCTTTCTCAGTAGTGCCTCCTGAGACTGAGCACTTTGGGTTTTCTCAACCCTGAAGAAATGAGTTTGGGTGGATCCTTGACTGAGAGAGTCAGATGTTAAAAAAGAAAATAGAATTTTTTCCCCTCAAGAGGTATAACATCCTTTGTAAATGTTATTTTCTCATTAGCATAATAGCATGCATGGCAGGGACAGAGAGCTGATGATGTCAGGAATGCTGACCATGTGGATGGAGAAGCTGAGTCTTACATCAAGTCTGTGGACCCTGAATTAGTCTTGACACAGCGTACACTCGCCACCCACTTTTTGAACCAAATGGTGTCTCATTTCCACAAGCAATGACCTCAAGGGAATGTGGCTTTCCTACTAAAAACAAGTATCTTCTAAAACAGAGTTTGATGGCTTAGGGCACACACATTCTGTCTAGACATATGACAGTTTTAAAATACCATATGGCTGGACCATTCTCCAGCAATGGGTCTCCAGACACTACATGAAACTTCTAGAGCATTGGGTTCCCTGTGCATCCCCCAAAGACAACATGGGTAACCCTTTTAGGTTAGTTTTACTCACCCTAAAGAATATGAAGACAGCTCTGATACAGAAGGCAAACTCAGTCTCTTCCCATCCCCTATTATCTACTGATGTTCAGTCTATTTAATGTGTTGATATTGAGATGGGCTTGGCATTAAGCCAAGTGATAAGATAGTATTTCAAGAGGTGATGACTCTGGCCTATATCATTATTAACATAGAAGAAATCCTGGACTGGAGATGTATGTAGCTTAGTCATAGAACGTTTGCCTAACATGTACAAGGATCTGGGTTCAATCCCTAGCACTACACAAAATCATAAAACTGGGTGTGGTGGCTCATGCCTGAAATCCCAGTGCTCGGGGAGTAAAAGCAGGAGGATCAAATAGATGTTCAAGGTCATCCTCAGATATATAGTGAATGCAAGCCACCCTGGGCTACAAGAAAATGTCCTTAAACAAAAAAATTGTAAGTCAGTATAAATAACAAAGGTCTGTTTAAAACCCATCTGACATTTCATGTTAGCTAGTCATTTTTATGGCACTAATAAACAAGTCAGAGGAAGATAGGGAGGTATATTTCTAACATAACCCACTGTTTAAATCAGAAAGCATTCTGTCTTCAAAGAATAGAAAACCCTTGTTTTCCTCAATCTTTATTTACTGACACATTAAGGACAACGTTCAGTCCCATCAGCTCGGTGGGAGAAAGCACAGAAGAAATGGGCACACAGCAGAGTGTACCCCACAATTTGGGCCTATATGGAGCCTGAACAAGGTTTTATGTAGCTGTAGCATATTTCACAGAGGAGCCTGGGCTCCCTTTCTCAGAACTGGGGTGGCAAGACTAGAATCAGAGAGGATGGAGCCAGAATATGGAGACAAGAACCAAAGAAGGGAGGCAGGTGGGTGGTCCTGGGTCATTTCAGGAACTCATGGTGATTCAGATCAATTGACAAGGTTCTCGTGGCCCATGAGGAGACACACCGTGCCGAAGAGTCCAGGATCTATACTGAAGGCGCAAGGAAGACTGTGGGAGAACTAAGTGAAGGAGAGGAGCTCATGAAACCAGATACCATTTTTAAGATCATTTTAATGGCTCCCAGTATGTTAGGGGAAAGAAGAGGAAATTTTTTCTTTCAAATGTGGTCTCCACAATTCACAAATACCCCTGCATTTTTCAACCATGGAGTTGTTAAATAGTCTGGCTTGAGCAACATGGTGTAGGTTCAAGTTTCAACTTAGAAAATTTACTTTATTTTTCTGAATCTAGCTCTGATCGTTTGTGAAAATTGAGATAGAAAGCATCAACCTGTGAAGGATATGATGCCTAGAAAGTGCTCAACCTAGGCCTTTCACACAGCACTCACGCATTCCAGTGGGGCAGCAGTGTGCACGTGTTCATGTATGTGAGCGTGTGTGTGTGCTAGTGCATTCGTGTGTGTGTGTGTGTGTGTGTGTGTGTGTGTGTGTTCACGTCACCAGCTCCTCAAAGGCTGAACTACTGCTACATAGAGTGACCATCAGCAATTAATGCACAGCCTTCTGCAGCCCAGGCATCCGCCAGGAGACCACAGCCAGCAACCTCCCTTGGCAGCCGCAGAAGGCCTACTGTACCTTTATTAAGTTTCACCACATTTGCCAAAGTTTTGTCATATCTTTTCTCAGGTACCTGACAAGACGAGGGCATGGAGGGACAAGGAGAAAACAAGGAATGGGCAATCCTGAAACCATGCTGCCCGAGACTCTGGCACCTGTGCAGGTTGCAGCTCTTGGACTTTAGGGATGGGGGACAGAGGTTAGGGCAGTGAAGCATGTATGTGTCAGGAGGCTCAGGACAGATTCTCCAGTCGACAGCGCCTCATAACCACTCCCCGCAGTGGGAGAATATGCCTGAATGTCCTGTCCCTCAGCCCCAGACCCCTCTTCCTCATAAGGTAGGAAACCAGGGACCAAGCCACATGCCAGTCTTTTCAAATATCAGAGCGGTGTAAATAGGAAAGCTGTAACCTATTCAGGACAATGCACGTGGGAACAAGCAGTTTTCTCTTCAATGAAGAATCTGCATTTTTCATGACAGCAATCTGTCAGATCTTCTTGCAACGTGGAAACTTGAGTCTGACCAAGCCAGGCAGAGCACCCCATGTCTGCTAACATCACTCTGTCTTAAAGTAACGCTGGCTCATCTCTAAGTTAGAGGCAACTGAGTTTAATGTCTTCCTTATAGTAGCTTCCACTTTTCTCAAGGAAATACAAAACTTACTACTGGTTTTCCAGAGTAAAATGGCTCCGCTGTGGTGAGGGAAGTTGGACGGAGAATTGTGCTTTTTTTTAACCTTCTCTGGTGGCTCCCAGGGGCTCCTGCTTGCTCTGCAATGGCAGCTGGTAGAGTTAGGTCTTCCAGCCATGTTGAGGCTATAGCAAAGCATGCCTGGGAGGGTCAGACAGTGGGTGTTCAAGTTCTGACTGTCTTCAGAGACACCGTGCTCTGAACAGTGAAGAGTAACCTCACCAGAAACTGACCTGCTTGGCACAGTGATGTTGAGCTTTCCACCCTCTGTATCCGAGGTGCATCTTGTCCAGCAGCCAGTCACTGGTATTTAGTCAGAGCCACCACCACCCCATGCCACCCCACTCCCCCAGAAAACAAGTGCATGTGTCATTCTCTAAGATAGTCATGGGATGTCCATAAGGGGTATCTTTATGCTAGAAGAAGCTATGCTTTTAAGCAGGCAGGGCAGTGGGGTACAGACAATCAAATAGAGCAAAGCTGGGGGTTTTCAATGTCTTATCCAAGTGATGGTAACCAGCTTTGTCACACAATTTCATGCATTGTTGCTTGGTTAGGAGCAGCAATTGCCTGAGCTGGGCTGTAAAGTGCTTTAAATGAGTACACGGCAGGTAGCCATAGGAAGTAAATAGCCACCTCCAGTCATCTTTGGAAACAAGCAGTATGGATGCAGATAAGTGTATTAGTAAGAATTGAACACAGAAAAGTGGAAGTGTCCAGCAATAAGCCAGCTCTTGGAGCAGTCATTTTTAGACCTATAACAATAGAATAGGACAGCTTCTGGCTCTGCTGGACACAACCTTGCAAGTGTCATCCTGAACAACACATACCTCGGGTGTCATCATGTACATTCTTATCCTTTTAGAAACAGCCCAAATGCCATCTCTTCCATGACTTTTCCAAATGTCCATTCAAAATGACATTTGTATATTTTTATATCCTGTAGTGCAGAATTTGTTAATCTTTCTTTGAGGCTTTGAACAAAACTTGGTTTTATTTTTATAAAGTGCTTACCACATCGTATTACGGGAACTTGGGTATGTCCTGCTAAACAAACCTGAACTCTGAAGGCAAAACCGTGGACAGAGAAACAACTCAACCAATGTTGGAATGAATGAGTGAGTGAATGATGAATGAATGTGTGAGAGAATGATGAATGAATGAGGTGAATGATGAATGGAAGAATGGATGATGAATTATTTAATGAACAAATGATGAATGAATTTGTGCTCTTTGGTGAGTCCTCATTTATCTCAGATTTCTCATGATTCTTTGATGCCTTTTTCAGACTAAGGCTAACCGTCTCCATTTGTCCATGTATTAAGCTCTGAAGTGTTCTAAAGCACTGTCATGTTTTGCTCTCAGAGTATTCAGTAAGCAAAGAATGCTCCAGGATATGGAAGCAGTAAACCTCAAAGCAACATACAAAGATTCTCTGCATTACTAATATGCCCTACCGTTTTGCCATGTTCCAAAGATGTCTCAGCCACTAAAAGACACCACAACGCTATAAAACACCTAGACTAGTGTCTTCTTGCTAAGAAAGTAATTACTTCATTTCCCACATTCATAACTAACTCCTTAGAAAGTATATGTCCTTGCCAGTCACTGAACATGAGGCTTCATGCATACGAGCCAAGCGCCTCTAATGTTCAGTCTACCCTCTGATCAGTGCTTTTCAAATAAAATTAAACCAATCATTTTAAAGGCAATCCAAATGTTAAGTTCAGAGTAGGCTCTATAGCACATGTTCCATTAGTCCCTAAATCTGTCACATGGCAACAGATGAAGTGGTAACTTCTATTTTGATGTCCAAAGGGCCTCCCCTCTGGTGTTTTCTCTTCTGGTATCAGGCCCATGGTCTGTTCTTTCTGAACACTGCTTAACTCTGGCCCTTGCCTTTGTGCATCTTTGAGAGAAGACTGCTCTAGGGGACATAAGGTCAAGTAGTTGAGGACCTAGACATGAGTCATGGGCATATATTACAGTGGAGAGAGAGAGTGAAGCAAAGATGTTGCCCTCGGTTGTCCCAAGGAAGCTGTGGTGAACACAGCTATAGGCAAATGACATGTAGAATCCTTGAGACAGATGTTAGAGTAGTCATGAATAAAGGCTTTTATTCTGTCTTTCTTTCCTTTTTAATGGATATGGCTGTTTTGCCTGCGTATATGTCTGTACACCACGTACATAAACAGTGCCTGTGGAGCCTAGAAGACAATGTCAGATCCCCTTAAAATTGAATTGATAGAATATACAGGCAGTTGTGAGCTGCTATTTGGGTGCTGAGAACTGAACGTGGGTCCTCTGGAAGAGCAGCCAGCACTCTTAACTGCTGAGCCATCTTTCCTGCCCTTCAGGGAGGAAGGTTTTAAGTGTTTGGGGTTTTTGAGGATTTTTTTGTTTTGTTTTGTTTTGTTTTGTTTTTTTCTCTTCTTTCTTTGCTACCTGCCTTCAAAAAGTACTTATTTAGTATTTATTGTGACCTGGACACTGTCCTTGGGAAGAACAACAGTGAATAATGCCATGTCTTTGTGCCCTTACCAAGCTTACATTTTGGCACAAATAAAGAGATGTAACTCCAAACAGAGATACAAGTATATATGTGTGTGTGTGTGTGTGTGTGTGAAAAGTAGATCAGTTCCTTAAAATGTTAAACAGGGTTACACTATGACCCAGCAACCTCACTCGTGGGTAGATACCCAAAGGAAATGAAAGCAGGAAGACAGCAGAGACATGAACTTTTGTCCGTGATGGTAGTATTTCCAATGGCCAAAAGACAGAAGGAGCCCAAATGTCTATGGATGATGAGCAGAGAGATCGATGGAGATAGATAGAGAGATAGATAGATGATAGATAGATAGATAGTCACATATGGGGCATTCTAATGTATGTGTTGCATGTTTGAAATTTAAGTTTAGGATAAGTGAAATAAACATGTACTAAAAGGATCACACCTACATGATTCAACTTACATCTGGCCCCTGGACAATCAGTATCACGGAGCATACAGAATGGCCGTTTGCAGGACTCCACCTGAGGGAAGGGCTGCTGTTTAATGAGACACGAGCTTGAAAGAATGAAAAGGTTGTAGGGATGGATGGTGAAATCTCTGCAGCAGTGTCAGTGAACTCATTGCCACCAAGCTGCACTGTGATTTTTTTTTTTACCACAGTAGTCTTGTTTACTCTTTTAAAATAATGAAAAATGGGCTGGGTGGGAATTATTTTAATTAGAATTGTCTGAGAAGGGCTTCTGAGGTGATTTAGAGTAGAAGATGATCACGGTGAGAAAAACATGAGACAACACTGGATATTTCTGACTTTGCTCTAAATAAAGCAGAATGTTCTTGAAGTGTTTTGATCTGTTGAAAGTGAAGCCAGACATGGTGGCATACACCTTTAATCTTAGTGCCCAAGGGGCAAAGGAGGTAGATCTCTTGAGTTCCAGGCCAGCCAGGGGCTGCCTATTGAAACCTTGTCTCAAACAAAAAAAAAAAGAAATCTTAAAAGATTTTAAGATTTGTATCTTAAAAGATTTTCTTGGTTGTGTGTGAAAAGTACACAGAGGGTGCCTCTGGGAGAAACCCAGAGGTCAGAAGATCATTGAAGAGATTCTTGCCATCACCTGACTAGTTGACTCAAAAATGTTGAGATCAGGAGGAGGAGGAGGAGGAGGAGAAGTGTGGTGGATCAGGTTATAATTTAAGGGACTAATGAAAGAACTTGATTTGGGGTGTGAGAGATAAAGGATGGCATCTCTCTCTTTAGCTGAGAAATTTGCAAATAGGAGTTCCACATACTGAGATGGAAAATGCCAGAAGCAAAGCTGGTTGGAGTGTGATGAATGGTAGAGAGAGGCAATCAAGAGATAAGTCACAGAGAGGGTAAGAGTATGAGTCCAGTGTCTGCCAGGGCACTAATGCAAAAAAAGTCGATGGTTAAACAGTTAAAAGTGAAGAACAATAAAAGTGAATGAATCAGTGGAGGCTAGGAACAAGGGAGATGGGGTAAGGGAAGAGGTAGAACTAGCCTTTACAAAAAATGAAGGCAAATACGATTTACCAAAATCATGATTATAAAAACACCAGGCTAGAATCTCACTGATACCCCCAAACCACAGATGAGGGCTTTCTTCTGAAATTCCTCTTCCTTCCACGGGAAATGTGCTTATAAAGCCACCAGGTCCTGTCTCCTGGTGCACAAATGCAGAAGGGACAGAGGGAGGGTGCAGGCTCTCCATGGCCGTTCTGGCTTTGAAGCAGGAGGAGGGCCGCCAAGGCACCTCTGAGACTGCCCACTCCTGCCATGCACCAGCCAACAGTTTCACTTTTCACACACACCCACCCTGGCGCCCCTCTGCACAGGTGTTGTGAAATGACACTCAGTCACGCAACCAGATGCAGGAGTCGCTGCAGAGGGCCTCACCCTCCGAGGCCACCGGTTTAAACCGGCAGGAGACAAGACTATTTCCTTCCACCTGTTGCTGGTCTTGAGTTGACTGATCCACCACCACTTGCTCTTATGAAGCCTCAGGCCAGTTGCTTCCGGGAGTCGCAAATCAAGGGGAGTGATTAGTGAGA
The DNA here is from genome assembly GCF_030254825.1 of Meriones unguiculatus. NCBI lineage: Eukaryota > Metazoa > Chordata > Mammalia > Rodentia > Muridae > Meriones > Meriones unguiculatus. Next base: position 165,004,302 of record NC_083351.1, read on the forward strand.
AGAGCAGATTTTAAAAGCCACTTTCACAATTCAGTGTCACCTCACAGTGAGAGAGAGAGAGAGAGAGAGAGAGAGAGAGAGAGAGAGAGAGAGAGAAATACCTGAAACCACACTGTAAAATAGCTGTGCAATCAGTCACCTGTTTCACACACACGTGTGTGTGTGTGTGTTTGTGTGCAGTACTTTTCATGCAATTAACTGACTTTGTCCTAACTCTTTCTTTCATAGGACTGAGGATACAGGGTTCTCCAACATCAACACCCTTGCCTGTTTCTCTTATGACAAAAATTACCCCACCTACGGCCTCCTGGACTACCTCCGCGCAAAACACTGCCATGGCCACCACGCCTGTGGCCAGTGGCACCCCCAATGCCTCTGTTCTCCATGCTGCTGCTACATCCCTGACATCTCAGCTCCCCAAGAACACTTCCACCGCCTCCAGAGACGAGGCTGTCACCAGCCCAGCTTTGAAGAGAGATGACAACAGCACAGACTCCCCGCCTGCCAAGCCCACCTCAACAAGCGGTGCCACCCACTTGACACCCACACCCGAGGAACACAGTCATGGCAGTCCTGAAGCAAGTGTGCCAGCTACTGGGTCACATTCAACCGTGCTCGTGTCTTCTCAGGCTCCAACCGCAACATCCACATCCCGGGCAACCTCCCCACCCGAGTCTCTTTCTGTCTCCATCACCCCTAACCACAGCTCTACTGTGGCCAACATCCAGCCCACGGAAGCTCCAAAGGCACCCGCGTCCCCAACAGAGGGGCACAGCTCTAGTCACGCACCCACTTCCCCTATCACAGCAGAGCCGGTGCCCAAGGAGAAGTCACCCCAAGACGCTGAGCCTGGCAAAGTGGTCTGCGAGACTGAAACCACCACCCCCTTCCTGATCATGCAGGAAGTGGAGAATGCCTTAAGTTCTGGTGAGTCCCTCTTCAGATGCATCCGTGTTCTTGGTTATGCTAAGGTGGAGAACCTGTCCCCTGATAGGCAGGAGGAATGTACACTGCCTAAGGGTAACTATAAGGTTCAACAGTTTTAACAATAATTTGGGTTTTCAGTTACTTAATACTTGGCATTCTTTGTAGTCAGGAGTCATCTGTCTGATGTGTCTCTACAGAAGTGAGACCGTGGAGTAGAAGAATTGGGTCTAGGTCTGCTTTCCTAAGTTTTGCTTCCAGCAACTTCCTAGACCCCTCTCAAAATGGAGAAGACCTCCCCAAAGCAGGGTCTTTTTACTTTGGGTATCACAAAGCCACAGAGAAAAGCAAAGGGGCACCAAGGGACCATGTCTGTTTATAACAGAGAACCAGGAGTCTAGGCTCAGAAATCAACCATTTACCTTGCCTCAGATGGGAATGCCATGCATACGGGGTTTGAGGAGGAGGAGGAAGTCTGATGAAGAGGAGGAATATTCATGACTGTTCCTTTAATGGGGGAAGATCCCCCTTTCCTTCCCTCCTTGTAGGGTGTAGTGCTTCCTCTCATGGCCTTGGACATGGCCCTCAGAGACAAGATTAAGGCTAAGTTAAAATGCAGCTAGGTCCCAGAGTGACAATTTTAGCTCTGACTCTTGACCTGGACCACACTCTTTTCCCCAGGGCCCTTCTTTTTCCTTATCTAGGAAGGGTTTCACCACACACTGTCCTCGTGGAGGTCCAATGGCAGGCATGGTGCTCAGGAGAGTCCCTGGCATGGAGCAAGTGCTCAAGAAACTACAGTTTTGTTCCTAGTTCTAAGGAAATGTTGACCTTAGAAGCTGGCCACTATTAGAAAGGCTTATTTGTTGACCCTTCTCATCCCCGTGGAAAATATCACAAATGGTATCACTGCATCTGTTTCTATTCCCTCAGAAACCCTATAAAGTTAGTATAGTTTTAGCCTCATGTTTCTGTCTTGGAAATTATGGAAGACAAATGTTGGGGGTCTTTTCTAAGGCCACTCATATCAGACACCCATGAGAAACTGTAAACTTCTGGACACTGGGTAGAAAAAGCAACCACGAAAATGACTGTCCGGGTGGAGAAGAACCAGTGGAGCTAGAAAGGCCAGAAAGTGAAGCAGAAACGGATCCAAAGCCTCTCCCTGGGTGGTCATGGGACAGTCATGCACTGAGACTATTCCAGGCAGAGCGTGTTTGGCAAGCTAGAGCCAAAGGAAAGCTGTCCTTGGTGAGAAATAGATGTGTTTGAATGAAAACAAACAAATGCTGTGGATGGAAATACTGCTAGAGAGTGGTAGGAAAGAGAGGGCTAAGATTAACAACGGAGCAATCTCTATAGAAGAGTCCATAGGCTGGTCAGGCAAGCAATCCCAGAGAACTGTGATCAGTAGATACAATGTACTGATAATAACTAAATTATATTTATTTATATTTATTACATAAATGTAAATATACAGCATCTACATACTATATGTTTAAAATAAATGTCAGTTTAATATACATAGCACGACATACATATTAAATCTTATTTCAAAAGGCTAGGGCATACCAGTGAAGGGAAGAAGCATAAAAGAAGCATTCCATCTGGATTGAAGGAACCCACTACAGAGGCCTGGCTGACGTAAGGGAGGCATGCTAGGGGCCAGGCTTGAGCTGGGAGAGAGCTAAAACCAGGAGTCAGGATCAAGCCTGTGGAAAGACCACCTCCAGAACAGCAGAGCCTCTCGCTCGGGGGGTTGGGGGGATCCTCTGCCCTGGTAGCCATGCTCCCTCGAAGCCAGTGGTAGTGGTGTAGCAGAGAACCAGGTGGAGAAGGGTGGAGGGGGAAGGGGGAGGAGGAGCCTATTCGTACCCCATTGGCACCCTGTCCACAACTCCAGGCCAGTACCCAACATACTGTTCTTAGATATGTGCCTCTGTGGCTATGGCACCCCGGCTTCCTGCCCTAGTAGAGAACAGATACCCAAATGAGAATGGGTTTCATAAAATCTGTCTCTCCTAAAGGAACCATCCAAGTACAGGCCTGTGGACATAGTCCTATCCACCTTTTCCTTCCCACTTTGGGCTCTTAGCACCATTTCCTGCATGTACTTCATGCTCTTCCATAGGCGTGACAAGTGAATTCTCCAATGTCCAAAGTCCATACTTGGTGAAAATGACTCTCCATGATCTGATCCATCGACTACTTTCTAAAATCCCCTAATTTCTTTACTAGAACTTTCAGGAATATTCTAGTATTTTGGCTTGGGTTTTAGATCACGTATCTCCCTCTCTTCAACTCAGCAGGGCCAAAGGCTCAAAATTAGTGGCACAGTTGGGTCATGATCCTTTGTAATTCAAGGGAATATGTACACATGGGAACTCTGAGTGAAGGGAACGCTTGAATGATGGGGAAGAGAAAGGAGTGTCAGGGGAGGGCAACTATCAAGTCCAGGCCAGGGTACATTCATAGAACACAGAGGATTTGTCCCGTAAGATCTCTTTACTATAAAATACTTACTGTGTTTCTGCTAGGATCCACTGTCTATCCTCTGAGTTCAAGAAGAGAGATAGAACACAAGTAGCTCTTAATCCCATGCCCAGCTTCTAACCCAAGAACAAACCAAGATAGTGGGATGAGCATTGGGGTAGTGAGATTCAGTCTGTTCATTGAATAGGCAAAGAGACTATTCCTTGGAGGAGTGACGTGCCTTGCTGAGGGCCATACCTCTCTCAGCAGCAGAGCTGGGCCCAGAGTGATCTGGTTCTGGGCCAACCCAGCATGGCTGCGTGCACCCCATCAGCCCTTGGCGCTCCAGAGTCTCTGCCTCCAGGGAACGATGCAGGCTCACTCTTGTTCAGAGATTGTGTGCTGCCTTTAGATGTGGCAGTGGTGAGGCCATGCTTGGTGTGACAGTTGCTCTTACACTGGGTAAGTTTGCATGGCATGTTTCTATTAATCCATCTGTTCAACAAATGCTTAAACCCAGTCCACCGATTAATTCTGAAACAAAGCAAAGGTTAGGTGAGTTCAGAGAAAGCGGGGTTCTCCACGATGGAGGGAGCTGGGAGCTGTAGGAAATGAAGAGAGTCTGAGCAAATGGCTCTGGGGAGAATGTGCCAAGGTGAGTGTCCAGAAGTACTACAGTGAAGCTGTGAGAACACCTGCTCACTGCAGCTGTAAGACCACCTGCTCTCAATGGGGAGCCCAGTGCCTTGCCTTCCAGTGGCTAATTCTCAGGCCTGGGTTGACTGACCACTGCAAAACTGTTGACCTTGATGACTATGGTCAGTGCCCTCATCTCTGTGGAGCTGTCTATGTTTGAGCTCCAGGAAAGTCTCCCTCTCACTTCTCTACTTGTTCTGTTGGTGTTTCCCTCCCTCACCTCTCACTGACCACCTGCACTCCAGAGCCACCCTGTTTCATGGAACCGAACATTCATCTATCTGGCTGTCAGCCAATTGGAGCTCTCCCCAAGGGCAGTCCATGAACATCTTACACGGCAGGTGATTATTAATTTCTTCAGCCTGTGATCTGCTCCTCCTTTCTGAAAAGCGACCTGATCACTCCTCACACCCTTGCCAGAGAGCCTCGCTAAGAGGCATTGGAGTCTTGAACCCTCTGGGTTGTGCTGTCCCCGTTGGCTCAGCCCCTATAAACAACACCTACCTAGTCACATGAGGACATAAACACTCCTTAGACCTTGTCCTTTTCCATGGATGGATATAAGCTGGTGCTTCTCTTAGCCATTACCTCTGACACTGCTGAGATCATAGGTGAAAGGAGGACTATCTTGTTAGACTGACCCTCAGACCTCCAGTTTAGTAGCCAGTAGCTAAATGTGGCTTCTAAGTCCTGGACCTGTAGCTGTTCCAAACAGAGATAGTCTGTAGCTGAAAAAGTCTTTTCTGGGTTTCAAATATTCAGTGCAAAAAAAAAAAATTATATTGTTTGCAGGCTAAGATGGTAATATTTTAGATATATTGAGTTAAATAAAAATGATGATTATTTTCTTTAAGGAAGCAGCAGCAGCTCCAAGCAGGTCCCATGGTGTCATGGCTCTGACAGTCTAATTGCTTCCCCTCTGAATCAGAATGAAGAGGCCAGGGTTTAGGTCACACACACAAAGTTCAGCGAGCCCTGAACTTGCACAGGCTCTCAGCTCTCATTTTCTTATACCCTCAAGCTCCTTGGTGACTTTCTTATTAGCTGAACACAGAGATGCCTCCTGCCTCAGGGCTTTTGCACTCACTCTTCCGCCTGCCTGTAACAGTCGCCCTCTCTCTTCCTAACGGATCAGTCCTGTTCCTGGTCCAGGGTCTATTTAACTGCCACCTTTTCAGTGGACCTCTGCTCCTCTGTGTGGAATGACAACCACCGTCAGTGTGGATCTCCCTACCGTGCTTCGCTTGTCTTGTTATCGCTTGGCATTCTCTGGCAGTGCTTTCTCTTTATCAGGAGGCTCTTTGCTTTCTACTGCTGGGCTAAAGGAAGGAAAATGATCACAGAGGATATGGAGGAGGTGACGCCTCCAGCTCTCTGATGCGGCAGACCCTCAGTAGCATTCGTTGAATACATGAAAATGTCAATCAGCCAAGGAAGACGATGCATTTATCTGAGACCTGTTTTATCGATAAGATGGAATAAGGGCAGCCTCTGTAGGAGGAGGATGTCATAAGGTTTAGAGAACACAATTTACTCGGCTATTGAACAGTGCCCCAAAGAATGGCTTTGATTGATATTTTACTATTATTTGCTATTATTATTATTATTATTATTATTATTACCTTTCTGATGTTGCAGCTATCATCATCTTTATTATCATATTTTCCATAATGAAGGATGCCCACAATCTTCAACAAGCATTTATTAAGCTACGGTATCTGGCTCTCTACTAAGGATACATGTATCTGTGAATAATCGTTTCTCCTCTCAGGAAATTTACAATGTAGCATGTGCATGGCCTAGAAAGTAATGAAGTCCCCAGCTGCCTAGACATTTACATCAGGATTGGTGCCAGAAGCCCTAGGTTATGAGATAAGGTTGTGGGCTGTACCTGGTAGCCCATTGGCAGTCACTGACTAATGGGAAGAATGGTCTAAGAATTATCTTTAAACAGCATTCAATAGCAGGAGAAATGTGCATGGAAAGTTGTAAACAGTTGAGGGCCAAAAAAATATAGCAGTTCATAGCTGGTTTCCGGTTGTTCATCATCAATGATAAGTAGGTTATGTTATTTAACTTCTCTACTGTTAGGGCTCTTCATGATAAATCAAGTACAGGATAGGCTATCTTTTACGTCTTTTGTGCTTATCATACTATGACAATTGTTTGCTGCACTGACCCAGTGCCTAAGGAATGAGATCGTTGTTCCTGCGGTGCTTGTTGGAGACTGGGCTCACCAGCACAGGCTCCCCTCACTCAGTCCTAAGAATATGCCAGTGAGGCCAGATCAGCTGTACCTGTTCTAAATGAGAAAACTGTGTACACAGAGACTGACTGTGCTTAAGCCCTCTCATGAGTGACAGGGCCAGGGTTCAAACTCTAGTCCAAGCCAAGGCTTTCTGCCACTGAACCCATCCTGTCTGACGTGATGGAAACAGCGAGTCAGGAGCGCTGACTGCGCCAAGCACACTTGAGTAGGTTACAGGGGCTACTCTCCGATCTCACCACCTGGGTCACCGGCAGGAGGAGAAGCAGGTGGCCTTGGCAGCCACGGCAAGTCAGCTGCACAGAGGACCAGTGTTGCGATTCGCAGCTTTCGTTTAGCTAGCCAAGGAAGAAAAGGCGCAAGGCGTCAAACGTGGGTCACACGGCGTCATGCAACCGGAGCTCATCCTGGGTAAGCACCGTGACAGGTTTTTCATTCCCTGAGCGAAGTCAATGCAGCACGGGGCTCAGGACTCATGGATGTGGGAGCGAGGGGCTAGGGTGCAGACCAGGTTACACTCACAGTGTCAGCAGGAGACTCACACACACTTCACCATTTCATTCATTCTGCTTGTTGTGATGTGGAGTCCACGTGTCCCCGGGACCCATGCTGCCATCCATTTTTCCATCATGACGAGGAGGACACAGCTGTGAAAATTGGTGGCATTCTTTGAACGGTAAATTACTGGTTTGAACTCTAGTCTTTATTCGGTAGGAACTGTGCTAATAAACACCCCGAAAGGGCAGCAGTGTGGAGACAACCGGGCATCCGTGTGCCTCCACCTCCAGGAATTTTCTGCGTAGGAGACATCCATACCTTTGAGAGGAATGTAGACTCAGAAAGATAAGAATTAACTGATAGGAAAGATAAAAGAATCAGTTAAAATAAAACTTTCCTAGTTTTAGGAGTGGGAAAAAAAATGTGTATTATAGTAAGTAAATGGCCATATTTCAAAAACAGATCAAAAAGTTGGTTAAAGGACTTACCATTGATTTAATATAAAAACATGCTGACAAGACCATAGAAAGACCTTTCTTCACATGGTTTTAGAACGCCCGGAATGTATCAGAAAGCAATACTACTAAAGAGTGAGTCATCTAGCACTCAGTTTTACAAATATGCCATGCATGTTCAAAACTGAACCTCTTCAGAGAATGGCACTGCCTGTCTTTCTAGCGTCTTCCTCCCACTTCCCAAGTCTTCACCAAGTAATCTTATTTTTAATTAATTAATTAATTAACTAATTTTATGTTCATGAGTGTTTTTGCCTTCACATAAATCTGTATACCATTTGTGTGCGCGCTAGAAGAGCGAACTGGATCTTCTGAGACTGAAGTCCCTGACAGTTGTGAGCTTCCGTGTGGGTGCTGGAAACAGAACCCAAGTCCTCTGGAAGAGCGGCCAGAGCTCTTAATCACCGAGGTATCTATCCAGCCTCACCAAGTGTTATTTATGGACATTAAACCCTTAGCAGCTCTTAAACTCATCCGCCCTCTCTTCCACTCATCCCTAAGTCAGAGCTCTCAAAATCCCAGAGCACAGACTCCCAAACAGTCTCTCCACTTCTCCTTTTCCTTGGTCTTGGTGGCTCAACAAAGAGCAGCCAGAGTGGTGATTAAACACTAATCAAATAGAACGCAGGGCACCAGCCTCCACCAATATCTCTGCCTTCCGCCTGAAGCCCCAAGCCCCTGCTTCATGTAGCCTCTACCTTCCACCCCAGCATCCCTTAGACACCTGCCTCTCATTCCGAGCATCTCTCCCCCTGGCTGGCGCTCAGGCCCATAAGTCTGCTGCTCTTCCTCTTGACTGTCACCTATGTAATGCTTCTTGCTGGAACCGTCTCTAGTACCTCATTGGTTAATTCTAACTCGGTCCTGGAATCCCAGCTCGTGCATTGCTTGTTCTGGGTGTTTGATGGGTGACTCCCAAACCACTTCTTATCTTTCAGTTACAAGTTTATCACAACTCAGTCGTTGGCCTTGCCTTCTCCACAGCAGGATGATAACCTCAGCTGTGTAGCTCTCCGCTTAGTTTCTCAAGATACGTGGGGATATGAAGAAACTGTCTCTTTTGGCTCAAAAATATAGTCGTAGCACCTAAATGTGCCTGACTCAGTGCAGGTGCTTAATAAATACTCAGTAAATGAACATTTTTAGTTTTATATAGAAACCCACATATTTTCTTATTTCTAAATCCTAAGCTTAGAATTGAAAATTAAAAAAAAAAAAACAAAAAACCTTGAACACCCTCACCTGTGTGTAAAGACACCTCTGATGCTTTCCCAAGACTACAGACCATTCAGTGCTTCCTGCTGTCTTGATGGGTCTCCACCCACACCCACCCCCAACACACCTGTCTTTGTCCACATCCTGATGCCTGCTTTGAGCATTACCATTGTGGCTGTTATTACTGCGCTTATGAACTATCATTCTCTCTTTCTTTTTACAGGCCAAACTCTTTAAGCTTATGCTAACCTTCAAACCTTGCTGATTTTCACAGAAACCCTGACCATTAGATGCTATTTCAGTTAAAACACAATCTTCTCTTTCTCCTTTGACTTACCTTCACGACTTGAACCTTAATCTAATTTTGAAGTAGTTCTAAGATACCCTTTGAAAAATATATGTCAAGGTAATAAAGCCAGCTATTTGCCGTTTATATTGTCATCTGGTAGCAAGGCAACCATTGTATATTTTAATTGCCCCGACACTGTCTTTTATTATACTTAAAAATTTTCTGTCTCCGTGGAGCAATTTTTCTTTTCTGTTTCAGATTTGACTTTCATTGATGATAAATAAAAGGTGGTTTTGAAAATGAGAGTCAGCATAGAAACACAGAAAATGAGAAAATGAGAGTCAGCATAGAAACACAGAAAATCCTATTACGGAACCTACAGTTTGGTGGCTCATTGAGAGATATGGATGAGGATAGGCCGATCTCATTTCCACCCTGAACCATTGGACCATTCTAATGCAGGAGAGCATGTCTCCTTAGATGTCTTTAGTCGGGAAATGGAGGGTGGCCTATTACCAACCCATCAACTTTGTCAGAAAAAAAAAATCTAAAATCTCATCACAGGGTGCTGATTTGGTACTTCTGTGTTAGGAAAACATTTAAGTGACGCTGATTTGACACTGCCTGATTCCTCAATCCTAGGAAAAAGAATACCGGCCATGACAGATGGAATTTTTAGTGTCTTACATCCATGGCTAGATGAATGACTTTCAAGGAGTAGACCATTGGCCTAAAGATGAATGTTAGGCTAAAATGAAACCATCTCACTAGGTCAGTAGAAGTAAGCCTTCAGACACGTTGTAGCGTGTTTCCATTTGCAGACAGTAAGGAGTAACTTCAAAGGCAGGCTGCAGGAAGGATGGCAAGGTTGCAGGGGAATGGTACAAACTCTACCATCAAACTGTCTGCCTCAGATCTCTCCAGTGCCCTCAGGCTCTGGAGTAAGCTTAGCTATATTGAACATCATCTTCAAGATGAAGGCACACACAGAACCATACCTATTCTGTGAGATTCTCATCAGGATTAAATAAAACAACCCAATGAGTTTTTCCTAATAAGTCAGCAGTAAATGATGTCAGCTGTTACTTTTCAGTTGGCCCCTTAATTTGGGGCGGGAGTGGCCACTGTTATCGCAGACTCTCATAGGCTAGTTTTCTTAACTTGAAGACTTAGACCATTTATAAAATACTTAACGGTTCCTGAAGAGATCCTTCAGTGAGTACTGAGTAATAAAAGCCCGTGTGAGTACCTGCTTTCAGTACAGTATCCAGAAATGAATAATCCAAACGGCATGAAAGACAGTAACTGCTCCCCACTGAAACAGTAACACTTTCGCTTGGGAGATGAGAAAGGCAACTAAAGTTTCCTAGCCTAAAACAGCAGTCTCAGGCGCTGAAGGGAAACAGTGAGCTGCAAGAGAAAAGCTTGGTCCTGGGGTCTCCAAAGGCAGAACAGTAAGGAGCTGTGCCCTCCCGTGACTGGCATCACAGTTGGGAAATTAGTTTTCTTTCCAGTGTTTTTAACTGGAAAACCTCAGAGGCCGGAGTCTGGGAAATCTTAAACTTGGTAAATACAGTGTCTGAAAGCAGGCCCTGTGGGACCCTGATGATTAATTACATGGGAGCAAGGCTGAATTTAACTAATGGTTCTTAGGAGATCCCTGATTTCTTGGGATTACTGTAATTACGTTGATGTCACTGCCCTCGGAGTTGCTGGGACAAGTGACCTGGGACAAATGGCCTAAAACAGTAATAATTTAAAACAACAAACACTACTTGGCAGAAGGAGAGGATTCTGGTCCGGATTCAGGTAAGGCTCTGACAATGGCCTTACCACATGGCTCATGTCCTCTGAACAAGGAGAATATCAGGGTGGAAGGAGGGGCCAACCCTGGGGGGCTGCAAAGGCAAGAGGGACCTTCACCTGCCAGCGTGGATAAGTTTAACCAGAGACCTCTGCCAGCTCTTCCATCTTATCATTTCCCCCGGTATCCCTTCCTCCACCGCCAGCTATTATTAAGCTACTGAAGAGAGTAAAGATGGTAACTATGGCACAATCCTCAATGTTCCTGGAGACGAGGTGTAATGTATCATTCCCTCCAGGCAATATTCAGAGGTGACTTGTGAGTTTGAGACACACAAGCTGCTCCTTAATAATCCTCAGTCCCTGCAGTCTGGGCGTGGAACTCACCCTCCGGCGAACTGGACGTGAGCTGTGCTCTCGACAGCCCTAGAGTAGCTGTGTGGCAATCAGCTTAGACAGCACTACACCATGAGAGAAGGACTAAACAAGATCATTGCTATTATTGGAAACCCCCAAGTAGCTCATGTTACAAATGTCAAAGGAGAGCAGAGACTGAGCAATCTAAATAGATAGTTAAAATAATTCCAAGTGAGAAGGAGGTCTCATTTGTGTTGGAAAAGACTGTAATTGTAAGTGGAATGAATAAACTTTAAAACCATAGTAACGGAGAACCGCCCAAAATGGTTTCATTAGCTGCAGTCCCGTGCTCCGTGCTTCCTCACAGGGAGTGCAGGGCTGTGTCCCCGTGAGAGACTGAAGCTGAGAGAAAACAGCACCTGAATCTGCAGCTCACGCCATTTATTATCGTAACCAAGATCAACATTTCTACTGTTGTTTTCTTTTTAGGTACATGCTTTATGCAGGAAAATGTTTCTTTCTTATTTATCAGTATGCTATATGTGTGTGAATGTTCATGTGTGTACATGTAGAAGGGTGTGGGGGGGTGTAAAGAAAAGGTCAGAGTCAGGTATCTGAGTCCCTCTCCACCGTACTTTTCAAAGCAAGGTTTCTCACTGAAGCTGAGGTTTACCTATTTGGCTGCAGCAGTTAGCAGTGAACCCGGGGATACTCCCCACTTCTGCCTCGCCAGCACTGTGTTTACAGCTGTGCCCAGATTATTATGTGGGTTCTAGGGATTCACACTTGACTCTTCATATTTGTGTGACGAGGCCTTAACTGACTAAACCATCTCCCTGCCCAGAACACCAGTTTTTAGATCAAAGTTTTAGTCACCAAACCTGGTCTTCAAATGATGTCAAGTATAAAAGTACAGTTGTTCCCCTGGCCCCAGTCCGAAGCCGACCTGCCTTCTCTCGGGCACTTTGCCTAGCTATCAGATAAGAGTAGAAAAACGGGAACCACTTCAGTTGAATAACAGTTGTCTAGTTATGATCATCTGGCTTCTTACCCTATGTTTGTGGAAACAACTCCACAGTAAACCAATGGTTCAAAGGTATAGAAAGTGTTCAGTAAAGAACAGGAAAGTACGCAGAGGCAAGCTTCGGTTGTGTTCATTAAAACGCTTCTACAGATTTGCCTGAAAATCCTATGATGATAAAGCACTGTCTCCCTTATGCCATAAGCAATAATGAATCGTGACTCAAACTGTCTCTGAAGCTGCGGAGATGGCTCAGTTGGCAAAGTGCTTGTGTGTAAGCATGAGGAGCTGAGTTCAAGTCCAAACACTCACCTAAAACAGAAGGCACAGTGGCCCATGTTTATAATCTCAGTGCTAGGGAGGGTGAGATAGGGGGGTCCCTGGGGCCCACCGGCCATCTACACTCACCTAATTAGTGCACCCCAGATCCAAGTGGGAGATACTGTCCTGCAAAGCAAAGCGGACATTTCCTGAGGAGCCATGTCCAAAACTGTCCTCTGACTTCCACACACATACGTGAGCACGTACATACACATAGACGTACGAACATGCACGCATTCCTACACATACCCTGAAGTGTATTAATCTTTCATTAATGAATAACAAGTTAGCCATATTTCAGAAGAAATCAGCATTATTTTATGAATTATTTATTTTAGGCCTAGCCAAAAAAAAGAAAAAAAAAAAGGAAAAAAACATGGTTGGTATTCCTGGCTTTCAGAGACTTCCAATCAAGGGCAGGCAGACTTGAATCAATATAACAGTATGTCCTATGTCTGTATCTCAGGTGCAAATCCGTATAACTACCCAGAGCTATAGATGTCAGCATCAGTTACGGCAGAGTAAATAAAAGCATGTAGAAAGGCTGGGCTCAAGGTATTCCATCCTTCGAGATGACTTCTGGTGGAGACTATGTTTGAGAACTTTCTTGAAAAACCAACCAACCAAACAAGCAAACGAAAATGTGTGCCTCTTCCCAGAATGCTCCTGGTGCTCCCACACCTGTCCCACACTGTTAAGATCAAACACCAACCCTGACCCCCAGAATTTTCTGGGACTTGGTCCTGAGGGCATGAACCTGTTCATGGCCCCTTTTCATTTCCGTTGCTCCTTCTTAGGTAGACATGGGTCAGGTCATTTCTGTGAGTCACACTGTCTCCTAGGTCATGAGGCAAAGCAAAGTCTCAGTTTAACCCCTCTTGCTTTGTGCTAGTTCACAAAACATGTTCTTCTGTCTGTCCTTCCCAGTGACTCTAGAGGCAGAAGGCAAGAATTCGGTCCTTTTTAGATAAGGGATTCAGTCCGGTGCTTCTGTGCCTGACCTGGTGCTGACCCGGAAATGGGAAATGCCCCTTGCTATCTCCCATCGCAGCACATCTTCATTGCTGTCTGTCCAAATCCTGCCCACCAGAGCCGGTCAGTGGTGGCACACGCCTTTAATCCCAGCACTAGGGCGGCAGAAGCAGGTGGTCTTTGAGAGTTCAAGGTCAAGCTGTTTTACAAAGTAAGTCCAAGACAGCCAAGGCTACACAGAGAAACCCTGTCTCAGAAAAAAACAAAACCAAAACAACCCAAATCCAGGAAAATGATTTACTCTCGCCCCTTCTCAAGACTTGTTCCAACTTTTCCAGACCCACCTCTCTGTACAGGTAGAAATACCAAGTTTGGCATTACCTGCTTCCCTGTCTGCCAATCCAAAGCTGGACTCTCCTGTGCAGTTCCCAGACACTGAGGCTTGTCTTCACAAGCCACTGGCCCGGTGTTCTCTGTATTCCACATTCCTAGATCAAGAGCAAATCAGGAGCCAATCCCAAACAGCCTTGGGAGACCAGTTTGGTCATTCAGGACAGCCTTGCGAGATTGTTAAAACCAGTGCTGTGGCTTCCAATAAGTCCTCTTCCCAAAACACATGTATCACTGCCAGAGAAATGTCAGTTGCCGTGTACGAGGGGTTATTTTAATATCTAGATATCACTGAGCTTTGGCTCCACTTCACAGTGCCTGTAGGAGGGCCCAAACTCCTACACAGTCCTGAATTACACCCTGACTCCTGAGTCATCAGAAAGCAGGCAAGATGTCCAGACTGAAGGCTTTATACCTAATGCTTGGCCCAGGCCTCACACTAAAGCCAAGGTGGCAGAAGCAGTTAGTGGAGTATAGTTCGGATTCCAAGCCGGCATGTCCTTGTAACTGGCCTTTCTAGGTACCAGCATGGTCTGGGGCCTGCGACCTCTGTCCTTAGTCTCTTCACCTGTAAAACGGAGATATCAAAACTATTTAGTTTACAGAATTCTTACAGGTGTAGATGTACGGAAATACTAAAGCTTAGGGAGCATTAGTTGCTGTTGTTTGTTCTATTGCTGCTTGTCACTATTCTCATTGTTATCACTTCTATAAATGTGGAAGAGTCTACCATACGGAATGGAAATTCAGGTGCAGGCTGTTCTGCTACTCAGCCCCTCCCCCAGCGCACCCACAGACAGACACTTTGAAAGGGAAAGAACTCAGAGGCAAAGCGTCCCTTTCCTCCCGATGACCTTGACTGAAGGAGGAGCTGTTCCACACTGTGAAATGGCCACCTGTCCTTTCCATTTCTTCCTGACTTTATGAACCAGGAAGAAGGAAAGGAATCGTGGTGATGCTGAAGAGCAGTTGACAGAGCTTCGGGCAACTCTTCCTAAATGCAGCAGAAGTGTGTGCACACGCCCGGGACCTTGCTCAAACGCTCACACATATGAACCAAATACTCCTGCTGTGTGGCCATGTGTCAAAGGGACAGACCCTCAGCCCTCACCTTTTCCTCCTCCTTGGACATGCCTCCATTGCCTGCCCCACTCCCTGTGCCCTCAGACGCCTGTAAAAGTCCTAGTCAAGTGTACTCACAGATGCTTATGTCTACCCTATCATGTCCTAGCATTCTCACTGTCAAATATTCCCACCAAAAGAAGCTTACATGCAAGGCTTCTTTCATGTCTAATTGGCGTGGGAGTCCTCTCAATGAGAAGATCCTAAAAGTGGACACTTTCAGGTCAAGTGATCCAGGAGGTAGCAAGGACATAGGCCCTTGGGTATGAGACAGCTGCCCACATAGCTGTGTGTGAGAGGCAATCATGGGGAGGGAGGGCTCTTGAAATGTTTGTTCCAGGACTGCCTCTGGGCACTAAAAAAGGAGCAGTGGCTGGCCAGGTCTGAGCAGGGGCATGTCTTTTTAGAAGTTGGCTACACAGCTGTTGCACAGATCTAATCTGTCTCCAGTCAGTTATTACTAAATTAGTTCACTTACAGCCAACCCCAACTGCCATCCATGGAGGGTCATCGTTAAACAGCGTGGAGGGTGGTGGGACAGAGATGGAGCCCTAGAGGTAGGCACTTGGATGAGACTGAGACCCGAGGCTTCCAGGAGGAATAGATACAAAGCCTGTGTTTAAGAACTTTCCGAGTACGGTGACTGGGGTCAAAACCTCCAGTCACTGTACCAAAGTTTCCAGCCGACATCACGATTAGTGATTCAACACTGAAGGACAGCGTTAAGTTCCCACCATGGCCTAGAGATTGTGCCTGGTGCTAACAGCATGCAAAGGATGAGATGGGACGCAAGAAGGATATGACTAGAATCTGCCTAGGGAAGGTCGGAATCGCAGTGTTTGAAAAGGGAGACACGGAGATGCAAGAACATCCGAACACACCCTCAAGCACCCTCAACGCTCAAGAGTGTCGTCAGCAGGGACGGCTTCTCAGCAAGCCTTCCTACGTAGCCATGTCATAAAGGGGGAGGGGGAGAGACGGGAAGCAAACGAACAAACCAGGAAGACAAGTCCGTGGAGCGGGCTATGGAAGTAACTATCATAGTGACGATTAAAATCCAAAAGGCAGACGATGTAAGCCTAAGTTCAGATGTTAGCACCACGGTTTACAAATGTAAAACTTTAACCAAGATCTCAACTGTTCTCCGCCTCAACTTCCTCGTCTATAAAATGGGAGTGAGTCCAGTCAGCTCATGAAGAGAATTAAATGAGAGGTGTAACCTCCTTGGGCTGGCCCAAAGTAATCACCTGCAAAAGGCAGGAGCTGTCCTTACAAACGAGCCCATTTATTCTCGTTCTGAGCCCTTGTGAAAGTGACAAAAAGGATACTCTGAGAAATCCCAGGCTTTGGGGGAGCATGAAATCCAAAGAGGCTTGGGGTTTGGGCTCTTGGAGAGCCCTGTGGGGAGGCATAACGTGTTAGCACGGTACAATGTGCTGGCCCAGGGGAATAATGCCTTGTATCTTGGCTTACACAATAAACAGATAAGTTTCCTCCGGTTCTCTCTGGTAGTCTGCCCATCCCAGAGCTTTATGGCTTGAGTCACTCCTGGCCTGTAAATAATGGATCCTGAGGAGGAAGCACTAAAATGCTGACAAACCTCCCCGCACCCTTTCCCAGCACACAGCCCGTGAGGTCATTCACCTTTCTTGTGGGCAAAGCTGTGCCCGCACCACACCTCCACCCACACCCCCTTCCTTTTCTTTTCTCCCTGCCCCATCTTGAAAAAAAAAAAGTGAGAATAAAATGACAAAGGGGAATTCCAGATTAGTTTAAACAAAAGTCCGGGGGACAGGATTTGTTTTCAGAAGGAAAAAAAAAAGCAGAGCCTTTCAGTTGCCACAGAAAGCATTGCTCCTAGAGGCTTAGCTGTGTTCTCTTTCTCTCTCTCTCTCTCTCTCTCTCTCTCTCTCTCTCTCTCTCTCTCTCTCTTTCACACACACAGTGAGAGAGACCAGACACAACAGGAACCTGAGGCAACACCTGCTGAGGACAGGCTCAGGAACACAGGATCTCCTGGGCTTGGTGCTCCTGCTGATAAAGATCTACTTCCTGAAGGCTCAGGCTCCTCAGGGGGGAGGCTAAGTGGGGGGAGGGCTGGAGAGGGTGTAGCACTCCCTTCAAACAGCCATCGGGTGACAGAACAGCTCAGGAGAATCCCAGACTTCAGCACAAACTATTTTACCTCACTCATACCCTTTGCCTCATTTTGGTGAAACCAACTCTCTAAAGAGCCCTTTTTTACCCAGCTTCCCCCAGGAGACTACCAGGTAAAATGTCATGTGTAATCCGTCTCTGGCAACAAGGATGGCGGGGTCACCTGTGGCCATAGAAGAGTGGCCTCCAAGGTGCCCATTTGAAGATTGGAAGTGCTCCTGGAGCTGACAGCCAGCTTGACGTGAAGGAACAGGGCGTTATGTCACTTACTGTCTCCCCATGAAAAAGAACAGCACTTGAGCTGGGGAAACTGCCTGATTTATTTTAAAAGGGTGGTGTATAAATAAACTAGGTAAATGGCAGAGTTGTAGGAGATGCAGTTGCTTACAGTTAGGGAAGAAACTGAAGAAGGTCAGCCCTACAACTTCCTATGCTAAACTCTCCTTAGGGTTGAGGGAAAGGAGTCTTTAGGGGCACCAGTTATATTCCTTTTCTTTTGTTGAGTTGTGGGGAGGAATTATATTAAGAGGTCAGTTTTTAAAACTGCTGCTCATTGCAATGGCTGTATCTTTTTGAATCTCCAAATGCCTCCCTCCACTTACCTTGTGGTTATAACCCCCCCACCTCCCGCGCGCCCGCCCCATCTGAAAGCTTGAAGCTCTTAAGAAGCTTCAGTGAACTTTGAATTGTTCTAATTTCAGCGCTATTTGGAGGCCAAGAAGCTAAGAGCTTCCTTTCAAAATAAGAGTGGGTTTTTCTTTCTTTTTTTTTTTTTTTTTCATGAGAAGCTCTAACCTCAGGCTTTCTCTGCTTGGCCAGATCTGTGCGTTTCAGCAGTTGGCACCGCGGTCTATCTAATGCTACGAAAAGGGAGAGATAACTACACTGCTAATTGTACACATTGGCCTCCAAAACCTTCTAGAAGCAAAGAAATGGATTTGCAGGTTGTCCTAGAGTATACAAGCTCTGAAAGGGTTGACTGTGGCCAGTCTCCATGGAAACATCAAGCTCTTTTCATTGTCTTCACATTAGCAATGACCCTTAGTTCTCTGCTGTAATCATGTGGATACCTGCTGTCGCCTTTCATCTAAAACTTCAGGGGACTTACTCAAGAGTTAAGACGCAGCTTTGCAGCCAGGCATGACAGCACAGGCACACGCCTTAATCCCAGGGCTCAGGGAGGCAAAGGCAGGCAGATCTCTGTGAGTTTGAGGTCATCCTTGTCTACAAAGTAAGTCCAGGAAAGCCAAGGCTACACCGAGAAACCCTGTCTCAGAAAACAAAAACACCACTCCCCCCACCACCACCACCAAAAAAAAAAAAGAAATAGCTTTGCATTTTGACTATGACCTACTTTTTTTGGTAGAGGAGGTGATGGAGAAAACAATAACCACAAGCCATTCATGGAAAGGGGGTGGGCATAAAAAGAGATGCCAAATAATTTACAATTGATAAATCTTAAAATGTGAGAAAGATTCATGTACAAAAGATAGTAAATGGCCTGGGATCATGCATTTGGACAATTCTTCAGGTTGGTGTGTGTGACGTCTCATTTAGCTTATTAAAATCATGTGAGATGAGCAGAACATATGAGTCAACCCAGTTAAGAGCTCATGGTCCCACAGCCAATCATGCCTCTCTCTCTCTCTTTCTCTCTCTCTCTCTTTCCTTTCTCTTTCTCTCTACACACACAAACATGTGGATCTACATATTTCCAGGCATTTAAGAACAGATCCATTCACTAGTTAAAGCAATAAGTAGTTGTGCAAGAGTAAACAGATGTGTTGCACCAAAAGTCTTTTGAAATACTTGAGGACAAGACTCCAGTTGATCTTTAACACTTCTGAGGTAGAAGTGTATATGCCACTGGCCCAAACTCACGCAGAAAAAGCGCTGTACCCCAGAGATGCACTTTAGAGGTGTGATGGTTAGTTTTATATGGACACATGCTTAAAGGGTTAGTCTGTCTGCCTGTCTCTCTACCTTCCCATTAATAACTGCTTCAGGAACCACATTTCAAGCTGCAGCATAAAGCATTTGTGTTACATTATAAACAGTGGTTCTCAACCCTCCTAATGTTGCAACCCTTTAATGCAGTTCCTCATGCTGTGGGGACCCCCCCCCACACCATAAAATCATTTCACTGCTACTTCATAACTGTAATTTTGCTACCGTTACAAATCATAGTGTAAATATCTGATATGCAGAATGTCTTATATGAGGCATCAAAGGAGTCGTGACCCACAGATTGAGAACCACTGCTTCATAGCAATGTTGTTACGACAATGACAACAAAAACAATGTTACCTGAATACTTGACCTTCCTTTACATACAAAACTTGACTTAATTCTCTATAATCCCAAATTTACCATTTCAATAAGGAAGCTGCTCATCCCTCCCAAAGAGGAGCAGGTTTTTTTTTTTTCAAATGCTTTGAAACATGACATGCTATGATGACATCACTGAAATCTGCACTCTTCTACCAAAGCGACCTCTTTGAGGTGGCCACTCTGATAGAGATGTGTGGGTCTAGTTTATTAAAAACTCAGCTGCCTTGCTTCATAGCGGCACAAGGGACCCTACGAAACATGAAAAGCAAACATTGGGAGATTGAACATCTTCTCCCGCCGCAGACCACAGCAGTGGCGACTGACTGCCACCATTCTTCAAAGGACCGGGAGATATGGCCTTTGTGTTCATGATAAATGCTGAAGAAATACTGACTGTTTACGGAACCTCACTTTGTAATTTTTAAGTTCAGTAACAGAATTGAAATTCCAGGTTTTGTTTGGAATGGTCTGGGGTAAACGGCTCTTTTCCTGTTTTAGAGGCGATGCAGATAGGTATTGTGGACTCTAGCATCATGAGCTGGCTCCCCCGCTGACTCTTCTGGGCCTTTCTTCCTTCACAGGCAGCATCGCCGCCATCACCGTGACGGTCATTGCTGTGGTGCTGTTGGTGTTCGGAGCTGCGGCATATCTAAAGATCAGGTGAGACCCTCCTTCTCCTTTGAAAAGAGCAGGACTCCGCTTCTGCGGCTCCAGGCTGAAGGCTGTTTTGCCACGGCCTTGTTCTGTGATGGGCACCTCGTCCCTCAGGAGAAACACTGGCAGGGAAGTGAATGGGGCTGGTAAACTAACCCCACACTAGACAGGGGCAGACGCTTTGAAGAAGAAAGAGCGGAGTTTATGGCATGATCATGTCACGGGACAAGGTTTATCTAGAGTCTGGAGACTATGCTGGCATCTGTCCTGAAATCACTCCACTGCCCTGGGGAAGCCACACACCTCGGGGAACTAGGGCTTCCTCATCTGTGGGCTGGGGCAGAAGGCGGGATCAGCGGTCACTCAGCTCTGATGTTTGTGTTTACTAGTTCTAACCAAATACATGCAAGATCAAATGAAAAGGTGGCATTTTCTAGAAGACTGAGCGCTGGTGCTGGGTTATGTCCCTATACTGTTAATTTTTAGAAGGCTTTTCTCCTATAAAGGGAAGGTGAGCAGAGAGGGTAGCTGAGACTTCACACTCCTTAGCCAGACAGAAAACTACAGCGTTCTTCAAAGCCCTGTCCTTGTTTCCCGTCACTCTGTAAAATCCGGAAGTCCTCAAAGCCACTTTACTCCCAGCGCCTGCCCTTCCAGCTGTAAATGCCAGATGGCATGTGGCGGTCTCATTTACCAGCCTGTGTAGCATAGAGGACAGAAGGACATGTTCTGGAGCCACGAACATGGCCTCCTTGACCTCCGACGCATTGACTACACAGCAGCTGGTACCATCTCTTTAGAAACTCCTTCAAACCCATCACCCCATTCCTCCAAATTCCCTTGGAGCTCTCTTCCGCATTTGAATTAAATTTTAGCTCCTCAGGCTGGCCTAGGAGCCCTTCAGACCAGGCCCTTGCATCCGTATCTCTGTCACCCTCCACTTCCGGGGTTCAGACTCCAGCTCCCCTCCCATTCTCAGAGCCTACTGACCCCGCCCTCCCGGGCCTTGGTCTATTCATAGTCCCCCTTCCCGCCCCTTCCCCCCACCTCCCATGGCTTTGTTTGAAGTTCTTCCCTGTGCCATGTCTGTGGACATGCGTCTCTTTCTCCAGAGAGATTTTCAGTTCAGCCTGGGGCCCTGTCATTTATCCCTTCTGTTCCTTCATTACATTCATCCCTGATGTTATCAGTATTTATTGTGCTTTTCGTGTACTTGTTTACTTGTTTGTTCTCTCTTTCTCACAAATATTTGAGCCTCATGGACTAGATCTCATGTAAAAGCTCAGTAACAGACACAGAGGTGGCATTTCGTAAAGTAAGTGTCAAAGATAAGGCGACACCATCACAGGGCACTGTGTGCACCCACACATAAACACACACCATACACAAACACACACACACAACATATACACACACCAGATACACACACAAACACAAATACATCATACACCTATACAGGCATGTCGGACACAAGACACACACATGCACACCAGCACCCATCAGGGAATGCGCCTCCTCCTTTCCTTCTATCACCCCATCTTCTGTTATCATTTAGCATCAAATCAATCTAATAAGGGCATCGAGAACGAGAGTGGCTTGTAGCATCGTCTCCATCTACATACAAAGAACAGAAGAGAACGGTTTTCAAGGAAAAATGGAAACAAAAAGGCCTGAGTGACCCATGTTCAAAGCTGTCTTAAAAACACACAGACATTTCCTTAAGACTAGTTTATTGCTACACCTATCCTGTATTTATGAGTTGAGTAGCTTCATTGATAGTTTGTAACAACGAGTATTCTGAAAATATATTCCTGCCCCAGCCAAACGAACTTACAGATAAATTATAGTCATTTTTCAAATCACCAATGGTGATATTCTGTAGAACCATATCACCAAAAAAAAAAAAAAAAAAAGACCTTTATATGAATGGCTTACCACTTACCACTTAGTCTATTCTCCCCACACAGATACAAAAAGAAAGGTTACAATCAGCTAAAGGACTCCTTGTCTTGACTTTAGGAAAAAAATCCCAATTTACCATCTCAAACAAATACTACCTTTTGGCAGGCAAGCTTGAACAATGATTAAGGATTTGGATTCTAGATGCTGAGAGATGTTAGTTCAAGTCCTAGCCCCACCACTTCCTAGCAACCTGAGCATGTCATGGTAGATCACTAGCCTTTGCCCCTCACCTTAGAAGAGCAGTGAGTCTAACTACCTGATGGAGGGTGAATGGGAACTGTGTGCCAAGAACAAGCCCTTCTTTCATCACCATGAAAACGGTAAGCTAGAAAAAAATCTGAGTAACGTGACCATACATACATACATACATACAACACACACGCACATTTGTTCTCCAAACAATGGGACCATCTGAGTGATGCGACAGAGTCCTGCCATCAGACAATGGACCACTCTTAGAAAACTAGCATGCCATCACAACTTGTTCTGTGCCCTGAGGAAAACTGTATAAAATGCCACTTTTAAACTAGATTGCTCCCCAGCCCTAACACCAGATAAATTCGGGAGTAAAACTGAATGAATTTCTGGCCTTTCTTCCCCAGGTCTCTCTTTTCCAAAGCAGACGGTCCACACTAGTATAAGCATAAGGGCTGATACTACTTACACTTGGCTCTGTAAACTCAAGAAGGCAGTACATCCATGTGCTAGAAAGCCCCTGAGGAAAGCCCCTTTCTACTTCTCCTTTACACTTTGAGGCAGGGGGAGATGGGAATATAAGGAGGCTAATTGTTTTCATTAGTCTCAGGCCATGCTACCTTGCCAGATTCTTGGGAAATACCCCTAATTAATCCTGCATCAAAAACAGCCAGGTTGATTGCTGTCTGTCTCTCCCTCCCCCTTTTTGAGTGTGTATGTGCGTGCATGTGAATATTTATACATATATATACACACATACACATATATGTGCATATGTGTGCTTGTGCATGCATGTCTAGCATTAGGCATGTGTAGCAAGCTTGACCTTGGCTAGAAACCCGTTCTGCTTCTCTCTTCCCATAGTTCTAAGAACAGTAGCATGCAACTGTTCTCTTACCTGATGGGCTCTTACCACTTGGCCACTCCCTGAAATCCCGGGTCATACGGGAGCTGTTAGCATGGCCTGAGTCCACAGGCCACAGCCCTAGCTCAGCAATGGCCCTGTGAGTGCAAAGCCACTGGAAAAGGCACTGTCACCAACCAAACACAGAGCAGCTCACAAGTTCCACCGACAGGGCTCCGTGCCTTCCCCTTTCTCCCCACGTGTCCGTTTCCTCCAAAGGCATCGGTAAACTCACTAGCCATCTGTCTCCACACTCTGCTCTCCAGTGACCCTATGACCTCTAGCTTTGTCACAGTGTCTGCTGCCTGGAGAACCGTATCTTTTGATAACGTTAGCCGTCAAAGTATGTTGAACTGCCCTGAGCTTCTTAGATTTCTCCTGTCAGGGACCCATCTTGACCAGCAGAAGGTTTCATGTGGATAAGGGGAAACAGGAGCTCTGCATTGGAGTTCAGCACCATACTGACCTTTTCACCATCGCTGTCAAGGTTGGTTTGAGTATGAAAAGAGGAGTAGAGAGTGCCCAAAGAGACTATCTGTGGGGGGAAGCACAGGACCAATGGACAACTGTCTCAACAGCCTACGCGCTCTTCCTTTGTAAAGTGGGACCGTAGTAGAACACTTAACTCCAGAGTGTGGTGAGGATTAAGTTAGGATACCTGCACATGCTCAGTGGGGAGGCAGAGGCGAGCTACCAGCTGGAGTTGCTTGCCATGACATCCATCGGTTTCAGAACTGTGCGTGTCATGTGATGCTTACCGAGACGGTGGCCTCACGCATGAGGCTGGAAGAACTATGTCCTTCCTTGGCATTCCCACCAGGTGGACACAAAGAACCCACGGGGGAAAGAGAAGAGGGGGAGAAGAAGATGCTGTCGGAGCTCAGCAGTCACTGCGTGTTGTGGGGCAGCTTCCTGGCGAGGTTGCACTTGTGTTAGACATTTGTAAGCAGAAAAGGTCTCAGGCGGCCTCTGCTCCAAGGCTCTGCTTGCAGATTTAACTGGGGAAGCAAACCCTCCCTACTCCTCGAAAAAGGGTGTCTTTAATTAGCGATGATTGAAGTGTGGCATAAAAGTCAGTTCTGTTTTGTTTAAATTGCTCAAATCTGCTCAGGTAGGAGATAAGCTCCCCACCCGAGTGCGTGCGCCTGCAGGAGTGGATGAAGCTATGATTAGGTAACCCTTCATGAAAATAAATGTGATCTGAGTTTTAGAGGCAGCGAGGCCTGGCTCTTCAGATGTCTTTGTCAGAAGTCGGCTGTCTCTTGCTCCGTGTCTCACAGTGACTGCAGATCGCTTCGGCTGGTTGTTGAGTTTAATGACTAGCCCCGGCCAGCTGCGAAGGCCAGGATCTTTTTTAATTTGTTGTCCATGTGCTGAATATTTTCAGCTTAGCTTTTGGAGTTCTGAGTGTCTAGAAGTGAATTCCCACTTCTGTGGCTCTCTGGGCTCTGCTGTGTAAAATTGCTGGTTTTTTTTTGGGGGGGGGTATATTACAAACAGTTTCCAGGGGTTCTGATTCTGATTTGGTAGGTCCCTTATATTTACATTCCTAGCAAGCACATCAAGGACACTAAGGGACTAAGTCTTCAATGAAGAGTTCAATGAAAGGAGCCAGGCAGGAAAGTGACCATTAGGAATAGGGGGTCACCGGTGGAAACAGAAAGAAGAAAGAGCGACAGCTGCATAGACATCTTTGCTAATGGAAGATAAAGAGTCCGATGCTTAATTTCGGATGGCTAATGACTGCAGCATTCCCCAGAACTTAGTCCTGTCGTTCTATCTGCGTTTCCTTCCTGCTTAGCTCATGATAAGCACTAATGACTGAAACGTGGGGGTCTCCTCTGCCAAAAAAGTGAGGACTCAGAATATATTAGTCGACACAGGTGGAGGCTCTGCCAAGAGCTGTGCTGTTGGAAAAACAGCAGGTGTTCTCCAAAATATGTTTTGTTTAAACACAAAGTGCAACACCACACTCATCTTCAAGGACAGTTGAGCACTGATAAAAAGATAAGATAAAATGAGAGGCTACTCCTTATTTGCCTTCCTGGTTTTGCTTTTAGCCCGCTAAACCATACAGTACAGGAGGAATACAGACAGGAAGCGTGGTGCCCTTGATCGGGGTTCTGTGGGCACTGAGCTGAGTGCTGGAAAGCCACAGCATGGCACAAGATCTGGCCTTAATTCTCCTTCTCCTTCCTCTCATTCAGTCAAGCAGAGCTTTTGACCTCCAACATTCTTTACTGAGTTGTGTTTTTTTTTTCTCTACTTTGCCAACTTTGTACAAGGTTGCCTCAAGCCATGAGAACCCTCTCTAGTGTTGACCCAATTAACATGTGCACGATTTATCTGCCACTAGATATAAACAGTCACCTTCAAGTACGGTATAACCAGGGCATCAAAGCCAACACGTTAAGCATGTAACAGTTACAGAGAAAGCAAGATATAGTTTCTCCCCAAGAAGTTTATTTAAGAGGAGACAGTTTGCAACAAATGGAAAACAGTGATTAGGGCAGGTAGCCATCTGTACTGAGAAATCACACAAGCAAAATTTCCTTGACCCAATAATGACACGGCTCACAACACCTGCTCTTCAGATTGAACTCAGATAAGGAAGTGTTGTCTTACAGAGTGAAGATATGGCTTTATGGGCCTCCCATTAAATAATATTGACAAAGCTATCTAAGTTCCTTTAGGCCTGTTTTCCTAATGTTGGGAGTAGAGGGAAGTTTCCTTTTTTTTTAACTTCTTAACTCTGCTTACACTTGCCCATCTGGAAACATCCCCTTGTCCAATCACAGTGCGCCATGGTTTAAGAAACTCTGGCCCAGAGAGAAAGGTCTGTATGTTCCCTAACTATTCTCCCCTTACGACATACCCACAACTGTGTTTCTCTTCCTCTGTCCACGACAACATCCGATTTACCTGAGCCCAGCTTCAACCCCAGCCCAGCTTCTTCAACCCCAGCCCAGCTTCTTCAACCCCAGCCCAGCTTCAACCCCAGCCCAGCTTCAACCCCAGCCCAGCTTCTTCAACCCCAGCCCAGCTTCAACCCCAGCGTGTCCACCTCTTGTTCCGGTCCCTGTGGGCTCGAGGCATTTACCATTTTTCTCTCGTTATTTCCTCCATTTTGCCTTATCCATCTCCCTTGCATCTCTTTCCTCACTCAGGGGCACTCCCTGTTCAAATGTAAAGACAAAGAAAAACCGAAAGCCAAGATCAGTGCTTTTCTTCGTTCTCCTCGTGTTTGCGCGGCACGTGGCTCTTTCGATGCAGCAAACCCAGGTGTAGTGTTGACCCAAGTGCCTGAAATAACCACAGACTGTGCAGCCTGGTGGCCAGAGCAGTTGTAATCCTTTCACCCCTCTTAGTTTATAAGATTCAAATAATTATATCAGAAACTGGCTTTATTGCTATGCCTGGCACATAGCATCAGTAGTTCAGCATTCCATCTTACTGTTTGCAGATTTAGCATGGGCTTGTATAAGTTTCATTATAATAAAAGTTACAAAGCAGTGTTGGCCAATATTTATCGTGTGCCAAGCCTTTAAAATGCATTACCTCACTGAGTGCTTCTAACAACTTTAATGCATTTTTTTAACCTGCCATTTTATAAATGAAGGAACAAGGGGGTCAAAAACTTACTCAGGACATAACATCTATTGACCAAACTGACAGTTTATGAGAATAAAATGATATGAAAGAGATTAAACTGCCACCCGAGGTTAAATTACCGCGAAAGGTGAAGCAGGGGCTCCCCATCAATGAAGGCACGGGGTCGCTATGAACATGCTTGCCAAACTCACAGCTGTAAAGACATGCTGAAAAAGAGGGTGGACTCCAGTGTTGTCATGGCCAGAATCTTGTTTTCTCATGTGGCAGCTCCATTTCTCAGTCAATAATATTAGCGTTTAGTTAGAACTGGCTGCTTTCAGTTAAGTGGAGAGCTGGCTCATGATCTCCACCTACCAAAACAACCTCTGCTTTTCCTGTATACTAAAAAGACAGGAGTGTGTCTGGGTTGCTGCTTATGGTCTCTCTCTTTCCCGTGTCCACACGCGTGACTGTGGGCTTACAGTATAAACCGATTATTTTGTGGGACACTTTCAAGCTCCCAGGGATGTACACGGGGTTCACTTAGCCAGCTTGCGGGAGCTACATCAGAACCCTGAAGCGAGTACAGCAACGGCCTGCTTCTGGTTACATGCCGTCTCTTTGCCAATACCTGGCTGATGTCAGTAAGCCACAGGAGGGCAAGAACAATTGTTTTAGCAACTAATATAAGTGGAGCAGATGCTTTTTGTGTCCCTTGGGTTGTGTTTCTACAAGGGTGAATATTCCCTTCTGGCTGAGAGAAGGCTATGGGAAGTAGGCATGTTTGTATGCACTGTATTTAGCATCCGTGATTTCTAGTCCAGTCTCAGCCCCCTGGATCTAAATTCAGCTTGCATGCTCAGGTTCCCAAGGTCTGACTGGCACCTTAGCCCAGCAAGAGTAGAGTCTAGACAGGCCCTGATGGACAGCGAGCTGTAGAGGCTGTCACTCATGTAAGAATTCTTATGTTAGCATGAACCTCAGAGGCCCTGCAGGCTTGCTTACGTTGGTCCTCCAATCCTGTCCTTCATTTCAGTCTTTAAATGGCCCTGTCGTTCCCAGGCAAGCTCCCACCTTTGTGAACAGATGGACCACTGTGAGAATTCAAGATACATCTTTTTCAATTACTGTGTCTTCCACAGACAATTATGGGTGACTTACTGCATGCATATTCCGGATGCTAGAAATAGAACCATGAATAAACATAACAGGCGAATTATCTCTACCCTCCTGAAACATATAGTCTAGCTGAAGAAGAGAAGTAATTACTAAGCAATTATATAAATCATGTAATGTTTTTGGCACATGTGTGAGCTAGGAGTCAGTAAGAGCAAAGGCCCTGAGGCAAGGGTGCTGGGCATGGGAGGCTGAAAAAGTGCAGTGCGCTTGGAGCTGAGAGAGCAAGAGCAGGGCATTTGGTAGCAACTCATTTTTCTCAGAAAAGTAGATGACCCAGGGCCTTTATGACTCTGTGAACCATTGTAAGGATTTTGGCTTATACGCTTACATTAGCAGCCATTCAAAAGTCTTTTTAACATCATTATTATTATTATTGCAATTTATTCACCTTATCCTAGCTGTAGCCCTCTCTCCCATCTCCTCCCAGTCCCACTCACCCTCTTGCTCCGCCCCCTCCCATACCCTTCCTCTAGTCCACAGATAGGGGAGGTCCTCCTTCCCTTCTATCTGACCTTAACCTATCAGGTCTCATCAGGGCTGTCTGGGTCCTCTTTCTCTGTAGCCTAGAAAGGCCACCTCAACAGAGGGAGGTGATCAAAGAGCAGGCAGTGGAGGCGGGGGTGCTGCAGAGACTGATGAATCAACCAAGGACCATGCATGGGAAGGACCTAGACCATCTGCTCAGTCTCCGGCATTCAGAAGTCTTAAGGAAAGAAGTGATGACGATCTGACTTCAGCTTCTTACAGAGATCATTATTGTGCTCCAGCCTGTTAGAATGCCCAGCACAACCTGGTTAGACCATGTTGCCATTGAACTAAGGGGCTAGTCAGACTCAGGGGGAGGGGGAGGAAGCCAAGCTCTGAGAACCATTTTCAGATCAAGGTGGGGATTTGACACCCCCCTCAGCTGGATGGTTTTGGTCATATTCAACCTTCTGAATGCCATTTCCCCAAAAGAGAACCACTTCTTTCCCCCAGCCTTGGTCTTGAAGATCTACTAAAACTGAACATAGACACACTTACAAATGACAACAAGACACCACGAGCAGCGTTAACAGCAATAGTGGCCGTAGTTGTGTGGATATTATATTACTTCAGGGAAAATTAGACCCGGGACCTACACCAAGATGCTGGGCCCCAAGCTCCCCTTCCCTCCCTTTCTTAACTGTGGCAGCTGTGGAAATGGACCCTTTCTCCTTTCTGCACTGAGGGGAAGGAGAAAGATACTCACCAAATCTCAACAGAAAGGGGCAGGCAGGCTCCTGGATGGAAGCTGGTAACTAGGGGCAACACAGTCCAGGCTTATCTTGCTGGGATGATCATGTCTTTCCCTCCCATGGACCTGTGAGCCTCCTGGGTTCAGGCCTCAAGGGATTAACTTGTCCTCAGAGGGCACAGCTTCAAGTAACCTCACCCTCTTCTTCCCTCACAGGCATTCCTCCTACGGAAGGCTGCTGGATGACCATGACTACGGGTCCTGGGGAAACTACAACAACCCTCTCTACGACGACTCTTAACAAAGGAAGGTGGCTGGGGACAAGAAATAACTGTCCTTTATTTATAAGTGCTTATCCAGTAGAAGTAATAACAAGTACCTGATGCACACTGAGTGACAATCGCAAGCCCTGTTTTGTTGATATGGTTGTTTTTGTTTTCCTCCCTCTCCTCTGGCTGCTACCACAACGTTCCCCCTTCTGGTACAAAAGAACCATTGTAGAAAGGCCCAAGGAGGCCTTATTTGCAGGTGACATGGGCCATCTTTGCACTGACCAAGCCAGATGCCAGGAGGTGGAGGCACACCCCACCACAGGACCCATTTTGGAAGGACTGAGGAAAAGGCCTCGGAGTTGCTTGGCTGGGGATTTAATTTTAGGGGATCTTTCGGTTTGGGTTATTTCTTAAACTTCTGTGTAGGAAATTACATTAAGTATCAGTGAGGAAAAAGGAAATTAATTCCCAGAGGCAACCACACTGTGTGGAGGACGCAGGGGTTTCTTGATCCCTTTTCAGTCCCTCTTTGCCTGGTTGTATATGACAGGATATCTACTTAGTCCTGTAAGCAGAGAGACCATTCTTTCCTGCCTAATTAATGAAAGGTGTGAGGGGGCTGTGCCCAGGAGGAGAGCAGCAGTCAAGGGCAGAGTGACTGCTCTTAGTCTTGGCATGCCCTCAACCTGCTCTCTAGGCCACTGGAAGGCAACGGGGGATCCCAGCCCGCCAGCTTTCAGGAAAGTTATAGTTCCCAGAGTGAAGCTAGGAGGTGAACTTGAAGAACAGAAAGGGAGAGGCAACTGGAGTGTAAGGGAACAGGGAAGAAGAAGAGCTTAAGCGCATCATGGACTCTCTTGAAGCAAGTAGGAGCCAGCTTTTCATGGTAATGGAAGATATGCAAATCTTGGAGGAACCCACAGAACTCTCACTTGACACCCATAAAGCAATTGGTTTCACTGCCTTACTGTCTATATTGGATAATGGCTGTATGCTATTTTAAAAAAAAAGTAATGTTAAAAGAGGCATTAGCCTACGTGCAGTTGTTCTTCTATAGGAAGCATTTCCATAGGAAGGAGACACCAACACCTACCTTA
The DNA here is from genome assembly GCF_030254825.1 of Meriones unguiculatus. Classification (NCBI taxonomy): domain Eukaryota; kingdom Metazoa; phylum Chordata; class Mammalia; order Rodentia; family Muridae; genus Meriones; species Meriones unguiculatus. The sequence continues at coordinate 165,034,721 of NC_083351.1, forward strand.
CTCATTCTTCCTTTGAATAAAAGTGAACATCTCTGGGTCTCCAGTCTCAAAATCCCATGCGACAAATTTTGAGAAATAGGCATTCTTCTTTGCCGGCAGCCACTATGACCCATCAAGAGGTGATTTTGCCTCCCCTCCCTACCCCGGAGGGGGTGACATTTGAAAATGTCTAGTAGCAATTTTTGACTGCCAGTAGTTAGTTGGGAGTGTTATTAAGAGGTAGAGACCATGGATCCTGTAAAACACCCTACCTGGCATAGGACAACCTTCCACCCCAAAGAACCTCCTAGCCAGAAACATCAAAGGCTGAGCTTGAGATGATCCATGGCAATGCCCTTGCAAAACACTCACACAGCAGGAAGGCCCTTTCATTTTTAACAAAGTGAAACATCAGGGTTTTGTTTGTTCGTTTGTTTGTTTCTCCAAAGTGTTTAGTTTGTTGGCTGATAGGTTGATTTCTGGTGTGTGCAGTTGCCTTATATTTGTCCGTTTCTAGAGAGCTTTATTACAGGGCTACACCGCTGTCCTTCTGAAATAATCTGATAATGACACCCAGCGTCTTATGTTGATTTCAAGAAGCAGAAAGCATATATCTTAAGATATGATATATTGTCCTAGGATGTCAGAGGAAACAAGAAACTATTGATTTTAATCCCAGGCTCTGGAGAAAATTCCTCCTAAATCTCAGAAGTGCCAAAAGGAAAGAGAAATCCTCAAATATAGGCCATAAACAAAGTGGGTAGCAAGGCATGGGTATGCAGAAATGAAGATATCCCTGAATATGAACTAACACACACACACACACACACACACAAAGAGAGAGAGAGAGAGAGAGAGAGAGAGAGAGAGAGAGAGAGAAACCTCTTCATCAAAAATGCAAGGGTATATGCCTTATGGCCACACTTGTCCTAAACAAATGTCCCTCCTTCCTACCCTGACCCCTACACAGGTCTCCGGTTAGGCAAAGGGCAAACCAATACCCACAGGGCATTCTACATGTCATTTTACTCCAGGAGCCAAGAACATTTTCTGACACAGGACACAAAGCTCTCCATGAAACACCTTAGGGAAAGTGTACTTCAGATATGGTTTCTGGGGTAAGTCCTAGGCCAGAGGAACCACTTTCCTCCCAGGACCCTTTACCTGTTAGAAATCAGGGACACAGCAAGAATTTTTTCACACCAAAAGATGCCATTGTGCACGGGCAGGGGATTGCTGCTGCCCTGATCAGCCTCTAATTGCTTCAGCAAAATGTAAAGCAGTCATATATCCAACAAGGTGACTGGCAGTGTCCCCTCAAAACTCCAAAATGACCCTAGCCATGTTTGTCACTATGAAATGTGCGAGTATGAGAACTTAACTGTGCCAAGTGTATTTTTCTGCTTTTCAATTGGTCAAAGGGTTTCAGCATTTTAATTCTACAGATATTCCTCTACACACACACACACACACACACACACACACACACACACTGAAATATATGCCAATAATTGATATCCTTTACCTCAGGGAGAGTTGGTCCAAGTCTACACAAGGGAAGTTAGTGGTCCTAGTACATCTAAACAGTCACACCCTACAATGGACTGGACTGGCCAGAATGCTTTGGAGAGAAAGTCAGAGCAGAAAGAAAGCTAGGAGCTTCTCAGTGGACTGCAAATGATCGAGGAATGGTATGCAACTCCGCTTTCTTTTCCCGTGACCCCAGTGGAACCCCTTTTCCTCCCTGCGCAGCTGTGGCTTCACTTATAAAATGGGGGTGATGCTTTCACAGTGTGACGTCACCCCTTCCTACCTCACAGATGTGTTGTGAGGATTAATGAAATTGTGTCTACAGTGTTTTCAGTTTCTGGAGAAAAAAAAAACACAAACTATTTATGGACGTTTCAAGTATTATATACTATATGAGTGATCTCAGTTTCTTCTTTGCTGTTATACCGGTGTGTTGTTTTTACTTAGTCTATAAAAGTACAGTTAATGTCATGGCCACATGAGATGGCTACCAGAGCGCTGAACTTCCCTCCTGCACAACTGACTGACGCAGGGTTAACTATTCCTGGGACCACAAAGACTGATCTCCCCTCCAACTGAGAAGACAGATGGCCCAGGACACAGGTCTCACAGATGTGCGTCAGGATCCAGGTTAGGAGGCCTGAGCACTAATGGCAGAAGGCCTCTGACTTTCCAACCCAAGTCTCAGAGGAGTAGATTGTGCTCTAATGTGATCTATTTGCTCTTCATCCTGCTTGCAAGGGTGCATGGTTCAATCCTATGCATCTTGTGAATGGTCCAGATGCTAATTTGCACGTTGATTCACCTTCTTTGCCTTTAACCATTTGAGGGAAAATGGCTGCATCACTTCGACTTTGACCTTGGAAGTGTTAGTTGGCACTGTCTCATTGCCACCTTTCTCTCTTGGAGTAAGTTAACTGACAATGTTTAAAGACAGGAAGGTGTACGACTTCTTTGATATTTGATGACGTCATATCTACATTTGTTGTAAGACATATTGCATACCAATTATAACTCTACCAATTAAAGTGGTTAAAAGCTTGCGTCTAGCTGTGGTGATTTACATTCTTTGAGGTGTTTTGTTATCCAGGCCACTGGGCTCATTTTTACTGGTCATATTAAGTAACTCTGACTTGTTCTTAAAGAAATTGTATCCCCCATCAATAAATAATATTTTCTGTAGCACAGGAAGGTCGCTCTGATCTTGAAACAGGCTGGGAAACTGTCAGCACTGAACAAACCTCCCGAGCAGTGATTTCACTCCCAAATATTCTGTGTGCTTTACCCAGCAGAGGTAGAAGTAAACATTTTGATTCAATGAGTGAGACGGCAAGCATAATCAAGTCACATTACAGCACATTGGCATTAGCAGTACATGCGGTGTTTGCTCCATTCCATTTCAAAAAATTAAATTCAGCATATTCATCCTTGTCTGACAGCTAATTAGCAGGCAATTTCAGCCATCCTAAGTATAATTTCAACCCTGAGAAGCTAACCGAATATTATTTTGATTTTGAAGAAAATAGCCACAGCAAATCCGAGCATTCTGCTCCTTGGGGGGAGGAGTGAACCAGCTGCAAACTAGTGGAGGTGGGGGAATTGTTTTATTTCCTCTTTTTATCCTCCTTGAGACAGAGTCTGATCATATCCTGGCAGGCCTGGAACTTCCTAAGTAACCCAAGCTGGCCTTGAACTCCTGATCACTCTACCACCATCTCAGGAGTGCCCGGCTTATCGGCATACACCACCAGGACCACCTAGACATCACCATCTAGATGATGAATGTATGCGTACAGTTGGGTTTGGTTCAGTTAATTACTGGCTACCAGTAAGGCAGCATCAAAGACTTGCTAGGATCTTATAAGGGATGGAGACCAGTCATGGAACAAGCCCCCTCAATTGTTTTCTGGGAGGAAGGGAAGGGGAGGGAAGAGAGAGAGAGAGAGAGAGAGAGGCGAGGGAAAGACCTTGTCTCCAAAAGTAAGATGAAGAGTGATAGAGAAAGACAGCTGATAACAACCTCTGCTGGTTTCCTCATGCATTCAAACACACATGAACACACACATGAACACATTCAAATTCATAGAACATGCCTTCACACATGGAGAATGTGTGGCATTAATACCTTTTAGGTTCTTAGGTCCAAATCAATAGGTCCAAATTGTCTTTATGTGACAATTTGTCCACATCAAATCATGATATTTTAAAGCATTTACTATCCAACCTGGTGTGGAGAGTTGTGGGACACAGCTACAAAGCCAGCCTGAGAGACAGGCCCAGAAGCTCAATATTGGACTCACAGGGTGATACTGGAAGACATCCAGGAAAAGTGTGCCTGCCTTTCGTTTCCAAGCCTATAGTTTTGCTGGGTAGTCCCAGATGCTCCAGGTAACCCGGAAGCCTCCAGCACTTGGATGAAAATGGCCTCTTGCCAAAGCAACACACCCGTGGCCAAGCTTGACTAGCTGAGGATCACTAGGACCCACACTGTGGTGTAGAGAGCTGCTTGTTAAGCTGCTTTGTTATGTTTTCACCTGGGGAAATAACTTCTTTTTTTTGAAAAGAAGTTAGGCATTTCCACACCTTTTTCTTTTTGTATTGATGTGACTTGTTTTTGCTTTGCCTATAAATAATGAACCCTGAAATAACCCCCCCCCTCCCAGCACTATTTCAGTCAGACGGACAACCTGCTCAAGCCGATCCCATGTGGAGTGTGATTTGTCCTCACTCCCCACTCAGGTACTATTTGACTCTGCCAGTGGGCTCCAGCAACCTGGAACATTTTACTCATCTACAATAGGATAGTTAATGTTTCGAGCTTTGTCAGTAAGCACCAAATCAAAACTAACTGTTAAAAAGCACTGATCTTGTTGAAGGAAAGCTGTGAGAGGCAGCATCACTTCCCTTAAAGGACCTCATCTTTGGCCAGTGCAGGGCCAGCTATGTTCACTTCAGAAGAATTCAATTGCATGAAAACACCATTAGTTTGTGTCAACAAATGCACTCAGCTTCTATGTGAACCAATAAGGTGAATATTTACAATAAAAGGGGAATGACTGTAACTTACTGAGGAACTCAGATGCCAATGGGTCATCAGTGTTAGAGGTTATTGTACTCCCTCCCTCTTGCAGATGGGAAACTGAGGGTCTAAGATGGGAGGCTTATTCATCAATACTTCAAATCTGTCCATACCACCAGTCATGAACAAGACGCACTAGTTCTCCCAACAGTTTAGGTTTAGCTAGTGGCAGAGTTGGGACTCAAACCAATTCTCTGTCATCAGACTTGGTTGCACCCAAGAGACTGGTATTTATAAGTCTAACCTTGCCACCTCCTGCTAGCACGGGACTTCCCGCCCCTTGCACAGGGCCCCCTCTGCTATTTTGAGCAACCTCAAGGGTGGCTGGCATGTAGCCAACAGCAAGCCCAGTCAGCTCCCCAGCACACCTTCCCTGCCCACCCCTGTCACCTCTGCGCCAAGTCCTGCTGTCTGCCAAGCTGTGTCCTCTAAGGGGAGGCTGCCTGCCCTCCCCTCTAAGAGGACACAAGCCAGAGCCATGGGCTCTTGTAACTTCTGTTTGAACTTCTTCCTTTCCCTGATATTCACGGGAATCATGTTTGAATCCTCAGCAGAGGAGTGGATTGGGAAGGCCTTCTTTGTAGTCGCTCCTGCTACTACCCCAAGGGTATGTCACTGTGTCAGCTGGCCTTCCCCTGGACCAGGAAGGATGATCTCTTTTCCTCACTCAGCACTTACCATGAGCCACGCGCTATTTTGAGCACTTGATGTGGCTTGGACCCTTGTTTAACATCCTCATAACATGGATGAAAAAGCTAAGGGGATTTGAAAAAAAAAAAAAAAAAAAAAGGAGCCTGTGGTCCCAGGTGGTGGGACAGAGATGAAATGCTGGATGATGGTCTTCAGAATCCATGCTCTGGACCACTTTGAACAGATTTGTCATTTAAGGCCAGGATTTTCTGGTACCTGTATTCTGCCAGCCATCACACAGGCCCATCCATTTGGGACAACCTGCGGTAGGGCAGGGTGTTCAACACTAAGGCAGAGTCTTCCCTACAGCAAGGGTTCCGAGGTGCCCCACCCCATGTGTGACCGCTTACTCGGTAATGCTTGCTCTGGGAATGCTTTGGGCCTTTTGAAGGCAGCACAGTCCCCAGGCCTGGTCACTTGGCCGTCTCTACATTGTCTCTGTCTACATCCTATTCTTCTGCTCAAGGTGATGATGTTACTACTTTGTTTTCTCCCAGTAACTCAACACCTCAGACTAGGTGAGGAATGTTGAAGGAGGTTCATTTTGACTCATGCTCCTAGAGGTAACACAGACAAGGAGCCACCTTTGTGATGGTAGCATTTTTACTCAGTTTCACAGTGATACAAGGCATCATATGGCAAGAGACCTGGAATGTATGTGTGCATGTTCTAGTCTCTGCTATAAGAACCAGCAGTATTCAGTTATGAGGGCTCAACACTAAAGATTTCCTTTAATCCCAATCACCCTTCAGAGCCCCTACCTTGAAATCATAGACAGATTGTATCTACCACCTCTGTGCATCCTCATGGAGAGTAATTCTCAGCATGGGTTCTGAAGGTCATATTGGGTGGAGTACAGTGGTTTGGATCTCAAATGTTCTGCAAAGGCTTGTCTGCTACAGATTGAATCCTAGAATGGCACTAAAAGAAAACAGTAGGACTTTCAGGAGACAGACCTAGTTAGCGGCTATTGGGTCATTGGGATATGCTTTTGAAGGGGGTTATGGGAACTTAGCACCCTCTTCACTCTCATTTGGTTCCTGGCCGTGAAGTGAGCAGTTTTGTTCCTATCATGGTGTGCTGCCTCACCACAGGCATAAAGGAAGGAGGACAACCAGGCATGGCTGGAACCTCCAAACTGTGAGCTGGGGACATATTCTTCTTACAGTTTAATTTTCTCAGTTAGTTTATTAGCATGGTGGACAGCTAACTAATATAGACATAATATGAGTTAAACCATGTCGGTCACCCATTTAATCACCACCAACTCAACATCAGGAGTCTCCAGGCTTCAGAGCTACAAAATCATTAATGACAATGTCCAGAACTCCATCCTGTCTCTCTACCATTTCCACCTTGGCACGTGGACAGAATTCACTTTGACAAACACTGTTGGGTGGAGTGTTGAAAAGTTCAACGGGCCATAAAGCCAGGCGTTGTCGGAAGTATAAGAATTAGAAGTTCACTGCCAGCCCCCAGAGCCAGGACAGTCAGTCCTGCTGTAGGCATTGACAGGAAAAGCAAAGCAAGAACACTGCTCTGCATATTCCAGTGGGAACTTATATTAAAATATTAATACAGAGTTAAGTGTTTCATGAAGAGTCTTACACACACTTTGAAAGATCAGTGTTGAGGGGTTGGTCTGGTGCTGTGTATTCAAATGCTAAATACTGGCCCCCAAGATCTGGTTTCAGTCCAGAGAGACACATTCTAGGGTGCTCCTTACCTAACACTAACTAGTGTGATGTAAACCTTGTTCCCCTATTAAGATTGATAATAATAGCTAGAAGTCTGCAACTGGACAGAAGAAGAGTAGGCAGAACTTAGGTTCCTGGGCTGGGGCTACAGAGGCTCTCAGAAGGGACCACGAGGCTGGAAGAGGAGAGAAGCAGAAGCCAGAGAGAAGGAAGTTGCCATGGGGCAGTATGGACTATGAGCACGTGGCTATGAGGGCTGGCCTGATAGAACAGAAGCAGCCAATGCAGGAACAACTATGGCAAGTAACTTGGGGAGTGCAGCTGGAAAATAGCTTAGAGGGTGGACATTTGCCTGGTTATTGAGCTTTAAAGCTTCTATAAGTCCAAAGGGTCTCTGTTTCTCTATTCTTTGGGAAGTAGCTGGAATGGAGAAGCTCACTAGAGTCTCATAATTATTCTACAATAGATCAGGAGAATGAGTTCAAGAATGGTTAAGAGAATGGTTCAGGAATCCACCACTGGGTCACTGCTCAAATTCTAAGGTTTCAGACAGCAAGAAGAAAGCAGGGGCTCTCAGGAGCTCACTGGAGGTGCAACTGATAGCAACACTTTCTGGAAAAGAATGGGTCACCTTTTTTATATCTTCTATTTATTTTCTGAAAACCTGGCACAGACAAATGTGAAATGGAGCTTCATAGAAGAGGGATCGAAAAAAAAATATAAATAAGTAAATAAAAAGAAGGGATCGATCACAAGAGATGTCCTTTCTGGCTTCTATATATTAGGAAGGAAGTTTTAGGAAAGGTAATCACCCCAAGCCAAAAACAACCATGGTCCGGCTTGCTTTCTAAGGAGCAACCTAGGTCTGTGGGTCACCGTATCTCTAGGCAGACCATTCCTAGTTAACATGTATTCTTCCTCTGGTGCCAAATTTTAGCCCTTTAACTCACTTTGCAGTGGGTAGAAGATGAAAAAGAATAGAAAAAGACCTGAGGGGTCAGTGTATACACATGTACTTATGAAAGCACAGGAGAAAATATATATAGATACTAAAACATCCTCTTCACCTGCCAAGTAACTGTGTTACAGTTTGTACCTTCCACCTTCCCCCGACTATGGAACGTCCCCAGTGTCTTCACTCAACGTTTCACCTGCCCGTGACTTTCTGAGGCAGAATGACTCAATCTTTCTGTCAAAACATCAATAAAACCTGACATCTGGAAGAAAGAGAACTATTGAGCTAGCTGGATAACGTGCCTGCCACTTGAACATTTTCAAAGGACAGATGAACTAAGAGACAAATAAGAAAAGAATGGGAAAAGGAGGGCTGCGTGGACATAATGTGCCAAGCCCTCTCCCTCTCTGCTTCCATTGAGCTTCCTTCTTTTCTCTCCCATCCTTCCTCACTCGAAATAAGTAACAAAATGAATAGGGAGACACTGGAGAGCGTGTTCAAAGCCATTCTGAGCACTTAACATGCTACCCTCGAAGTCATGGACCATTGCACACATGCCACACAGCCTCCAACCCCTGTCAGCTCCCCATCTCCATCTGTGGGGCTCCGAGAGCTACACATTCCTCAGAAAGACTAGTGGTGGCATGAGAATAAAGAGATCAAAGGCACAGACACACAGAAGCATAGATGACAATGCTTAGCTGGCAGTGCCACTACCAACACTAAAAGAAGCCAGACACGGCTGTACACACGTGTCATCTCAGCATTCTCCTGCAAAGCTGAGGAGGGAGGAGTGTGAGTATGTGAGTTTGGGGTTAATCTGGGCGATGTAATGGTAATGTCTCTCAAAATCCAAACAACAGAAAGAGTAAGTAAGATCTTTATGCACAGTGCTTAATAAATGTGTCCTTGCCTCTTCTTTCTTTTCTCTCTTCTAAGAAAGAATGAGAAATGGAACTAGAAGAGCAAATAGTTGGTCAGTGACAGCTGAAAAAGAGTTCTGGGGTTTGCTCCTGAAAACCCTGTTCACAGAATTAAAGTGTCAAATAGTCATGAAAAGAAAACCCTCCACATTTTGACATGCCTTTTCACAACACAAAGATTTCATATGTAAAATCAAATGTGTGATACAAATCTGCAGTTAAAAATATTTGGGCTAGGTAGTGTGAGGTTTGGGCTAATTGTTAGAAAAGTCTGTCTGGTGGGTTCAAGGTGTTTCCTTTTTTTCTGGTGAAGTCTTGGGAACAGGAGGCAGTGAAGGTCAGTTTATGCTTTGACAAAATGGCACTGATAAGGATATCAGTGTGAGTAAGCAAAAATATGGCTACCACTGGATACCCAGAGGACCCCAAAGTAAATAATGATGTAATCTGTTATATAACTGATTTTTTTTTTCTTTTGACAGAATGCCACTCCTGTGTGTTTCTATATAAATCTAGTCTTAAGGTCCAGGGCCTTCACCTGAGTCTTTCTCCCACTTCTGCCAGCATGCCTGTGCCTGTCTGTCTCTCTGAGCCTACATGTGTGCCTGTGCTTGGACCCATGAGGCCCAAAGTATTTCCAAAAGTAGGTCTTGGTGTTTGTTGGCAAGCTGCCTCCTGGTGACCTTTGCCCAGAGTGAATAATGCGTGACTTATCTGCCCTGGATGAGACTGGAATTCTTTTCAACACCCCACCCCCACCACACCCCATGCCCAGCTTCCTGAGACACCACTCCCTTTCTGGCCTCAGAACGTGGACCTCCTATAGGGTCTTGGTGATCAGAAAGGGCAGTTTTCGTTGTGCTGAAGATCTGGACATTCTGACCTTCTGCTTCACGGGAGGTGAAGCTTTCTCCTGCTGAGCTCATGTGAAGGACTCACTCTGACTAGTCTGAGATGGCCTCCCTCACAGTTCATCACTGCTCTTTCCAAGAACAGTAACCACCCACCTGGAGTCTTCCACATTCCACATCTACCAGAACCTCCCCCAGAAATCAGTTTACCAGTTCTCTTTGTGAAAGTCCATCCTTAGCTCCATGTCCCACCTTTACTTCATGGAACTTCCCAGGCTTTATTTGTAAGTTTCTGAAACAGTAAAGAATTCCCTTACCAAAATACATCCTTTAGGATCATGGCTTTGTTTGTTTGTTTGTTTGGTTGGTTGGTTGGTTGGTTGGTTTGCTTTGTTGTTGTTTGTTTTGGCTAAGCTTGGACTCTTATCGTCTCTTTCACACCTCTCACTCCAGCTGATAATATCTTAGGACTAATTTACATTGACTTCTGAGAAAGCATTGGTTTCAGCTGCGGGACAATACCTGCAAAGGTTCCTCCCTGTGGATAAAGTCCTGCTTAGAAGAAACCTTTGTAAAACCAAACTTCTCAGCATAAGCCATCTTACCTCAAGCAGTGCCTGTTTCCAAATATGCCATGAATCATGGATGATACCTTTGCTTAAAATGGGGATTCCTGCCTATTAACTAATTATACTGACATCTATTCCCTCTGAGCTAGAGAAAGATTCCAAGTCTCAGGTGAGTTATTTTTTGGCAGAGGTAATTCCATGTCCCGGAGATGAAGTTCTCTGCTTAATCAGGTTTCAACATGTCAGTAGCAGTTGGGAGTGATATTAAAGTGTTTCTGCCTTTTGAAAGGCTTCCAAATGTCCTTAAGTCTTTTTAGTGTTTTCCAAGAAGAAAAATAAAAGCTGAACATGTTGACGATTTAAAGAGTATCTTGATGCAGACACATGGACACTGAGACACATGCTTGGACATTCAGTCCTGAAATATGCAGCCCTGTGTCGAAAGGGAAGAACACAGCCTGGAAAAGCCAAAGTCACAAGCCTGAAACGCTTCAACACTTAATCAAACAAAGAGGATCCATGGAGTATGTTCAGAGCCCATTAATTTAAAAAAATGAATTATATGTAGCTCATTTCCAACCCAATATCCAATTTCATTAATTGGCCCCTTCTAGGAATTTGGGACATTGCAAGACAGGAATCGTGCATGAAATATTGAGAGTGGTTCTGTCGCTCTGCAAATGCACTGTAATCACCATTATCCTCAGCTTGTGGTAGTAATCGCTCCATCCAAACATATTTCCTTGATATTGGGTAATACACAACAGAGCCATTTGAAAATAAACTTGACCAATTATCCCTAAATGTGATATTCATCACTAATGCTGTAATTAATTTATGAGATTATTAGGATTTCTGTATCCTTTTGTCATAGGTACTGATACTTCAAGTGATTTCTCTTCTGCTTCCTTACCAGTAGCAACAGAATCTCTTACTATATGGAAGGCACAGTATTTTACTTACTTTTGGAAGATGGACTTGTTATCCATGGAGGTTACTTGTGGGTCCAATTGCTACTTGCCTATATCCAATTTCCCCTTCCTCCTCTACGTCAATAACTTCCTGTTTTAGAGGGAATCTGTGTTATTCAAATAAAGACTGTTTTATATCACATGAGAGCCATCATATGACTTAGTTCTGGTCAATGAGCTATAGCTCTCCATACGAGGAACCACCAGGAAATCTCAGGAGAATGGTATGTTTACCCTTCCCTCTTCCTGCTAGCAGAATGCTACACCAGCAGCCATCTTTGCTCTGAAGTGACTGTTAAGATGGATTCATAATGAGAAAGGACCCGGTAACTCTCATGACACCATGGAGCTCTGTACCAACACTAGCCTGCCTCCTCCCAGCCTTGAGAGAAACAAATGAATCTCTCACTTAGTCAAGTTACAGTTCTTTGAGAGCTAGTCTCTTCTGTGTAACTGAAGTTGTTAGTAAGAACTTTGTAAAAGGATTGCATTTAGGAAAAGGTGCAAAATGGATTCGTGCCCAAAGTTGATGGCATTTGCAGTGGTTTGAATAAAAATGGCTCCCACAGGCCGGTAGGGAGTGGCACTATTAGGAGATGTGGCCTTGTTGGAGGAAATACGAGACTAGAAGGCAGGCTTTGAGGCCTAAAACGCTCAAGCAAGGTCTAGTATGACATTCACTCCCTGCTGCCTGTAGATGTGAATGTAGAACTCTCAGCTCCTTCTCCAGCACCATGTCAACCTTTAAACACCATGCTTCCCACCGCAACAATAATGAACTAAAACTCGGAAGCTGCAAGCCGGCCCCAATTAAACATTTTCCTTTCTAAGAGCTGCCATGGTCATGGTGCCTCTTCACGGCAATAAAACTCTACCGAAGACAGCATTTTACAGCAGTTGACAAGCTGTAAAGAAATGTAAGTTTCTGGTCCAGTAACACTCAAGTTCCTATAATTTATTGTTATATTTTCTAATGCTGTCTTTGTGTGTGTGTGAACTCTCTTTAAGCTCAAAGAGTTACTCTCCCCAGTTCATGTAAATCCCTGTGTATGTTCATTTTACTGACTGTCTATATTGGGGAATTTAGCTCATCTGTTCAGAGTTGCAATATTTATCTGATTATTGTTATTGCATTTGCATTTCGACAAATCTGTGAAGTCTTGAAATCATTTTAATGAAATTGAAATTTCATGTGATGAGTAAAATAAATATAAATAAATAAACATACATATAGGTTGGTAACAACAATTAATGAATAAAGGGACCATGAATTTGAATGAGAGCAAGGGGAGGGGCATATGGAAGAGTTTTAAGAGTGAAAATGGAAGTGGAAAATGGCATAACTATAATTTCAAAAAATAAATCATTAAATAACAAAAAATAGAAAAATAAAAATAAATTAAATATTCAATTACTATTTTATTAATTAAGTAAAAATTAAATTACAAGTAGTAATTACAGTAGTCTGTAATGGCCTCAACTCTAGTATAGATATATGGAAATGTGAGGTGGATGAAGAGCCTGTAGGTCTCAGAACTGCAAAGAAAAAGTATTCAAAGGCATATCTGCATGGAGGCTAAGCTTGCCTGTAAACTACCCAGAACTACAAAGAATGACTATAAAATGTTCACCACAAACCGGGGGCCAAAATAACACCCATAAAATATACACGCATATAATATACATACATGCATATGTAAGAGAAGCAGAAAGTACTTGCTAAATTTTTGCAGGAATTGAATGCAAGAGTACAGTTGGAATAAAAATATCAGGTAGAGGAGCAAGGTTATTTTGAAGAGAAATTAAAAGCTGAGACTGGAGGATGGGCCTCCCATAACCAATCCAACATATAGATATATAGAGCGCTGTAGGAAGAAAGGAACAGCTAAGCATTTTAAAAGCATCTTGCCCCTGCCATTCCATCTCATTCCTTAGGTAGCCTGGAGGGAAACCCATCACTATCGGCACTGGTGAATCTGAGCCCAGGAGCGGAGATGGCCCAACACCTCTCCCAAGTGGTCCTTCAATGCACAAATAGCTTGAGAACGTGCAGTCTGTTAGAAGCAGAACAGAATTTCTGTTTCATTTACAAAATGGATGTTTCTTTTCCCTATACTATACACATGTATGAAATTGTCAAGAGAATAAAAAGAATAATAGTTTTTAAAAAGAAGTAAGATATTTAAGAAGTAATTAGGTCATGGGAATGGGAGCCCTCGGGAACTGGATTAGTGCTCTATGAAAGCATCGCAGAGAAAATCCCAGTGAGATTTTTGGCACAAACAGGACTGCTGTCTTTGAGGAAGGCTCTCACTAGAAACTAAATTTGCTTTTACCTTGAACATAGACTTCACAAATTTCCAGAACTGTGAAAATCAAATTTCAATTATTTATGAGCCATCAGTCTATTGACCTTTGCTCTACTAGCCGGAGTTAAATAAGGAAAAGAGAGTCCTGGTAAGCTCACGGCATTAAAGTAGGGCAGTGACCATGGATACCATTGAGTCACTGAGGCCCTAAGTGTGAAGTTCATGAGGGGTGCAAGGAGATGTGAGAATCTTCATCTCCCTGGGCAGCTCACTCTTATGTTGTCACAAAGACCACCGTATTTTTCAACATCTCTCATTAAAGAGTTCAGCTTGTTAAATGAGAGCTAAGCTTCTCCATTCTGTGAACTGGGGCTGTCAGAAGACTAAGTAAATGTTCAGATTCGCTTGAATCTCCTCTACTGAAAACAAACATCCACCCACTTCCCTAACCTACTAAAATTTTAGCAGGCTGTCACATGGAGACATCTCCACAAGTTTGCCTTCCTGGGCTTTGCCTTTTCCCCAAGAATAAGCTATGATTTTCTCCAGAATCCAAAATTATTGATCAATGCTGTCACCCATTGCCACAGACTCATAAGACTTTAAATCCCTAGAGAACAGAGCCTACATGTGGCACCTACTCTTCCCCAGTGATAAGAAAGATGCTCAATTCAATGATCTCTGAAATCCTGATTGTAGGCCCTGGCATGGCTGTGCTGTAAGCACTGGGAAAGGGAAGCCAGCTTCATGAAGAAAATGTTAAGGACTTGGGCTTTAGAATTCAAAAAACCTTAACACATAACTTCTCCTAAATAATTTAGATGTTGTGCTTATTAGTTGAATCTTTAGCTATAACACTCTGGGACCACTGAAAAGATAACACCTCAGACTTAAAAGGGACCAGACTTGAAAAGATTCTGTCATCAGTGTCCTAAGGGGCTCAAGGAAGAGATGACAATAGAAAACATTGTCTATTCTCAAGGATCTTAGGATCTAGGAGAAGGAGCAACTAACCAATAAATTAATAAAGTATGATAAGTGCTAGTGTATATTTGAATTTAAATATAGATCATGACACATAACAGCTCTCCTTTCTATTTGTAAGGAAAATGGTTCCATTACAAAACTTCCCTAAGTTTCCTGAGTCTAAGGCACCAGACCTCTTTGGAATATTATTTTATATAACTCTAAAAATTCAAAAAGCATAGTTAGAAGTTAATCATTGGCATTTCTTGGGGATGCAGGAAGTAGATTAAATCAAAGCCCAAAGAAGTCAACTATAAAATGGGAAATTTTGGTATGGTGGCCTGTTCTATCAATTTGGTAATACTTAAATATTTCCTAGAATTCTCATAACAAAATATAGCATATTAAAAAATTAATAAAGTCGAATTTGCAGCATTGAACATGGCTGAGCAAGTTCCTTCAAAGTAGATGTCCAGTCTTTTGGGCATATGCCAAGGAGTGCTATAGCTGGGTCATATGGCACATTTATTTTTTAGCTTTTGAGGGTTCTTCAAACTGATTTCCAGGCTGCTGGACCATTTTTGGAATCCTGCCAACAGCAAATAAGGGTTCTCTTCCCCCCATATCCTCCCCAGCATTTGTTGTCTATTGTTTTGTTGACTTAGCATTCTGACTTGGGTAAGGTGAAATCTCAAAGCTGTTTTCATTTGCATTTCCCTAATTGCTGGAGATAGTAAACTTTTTAAATTTTATTTAATTTTATTTTTAAACATTTCTCAGCCACTTTTATTCCTTCTTTTGAGAACTCTACTCGTTCTATAGCCCGATTTCTGAATGAACTGGGTTTTTGGAGGAGGGTTGTTAGTTTGTTTTGGAGGTTTTGATTTTCTGTTGGTTTTTTTTTTTTTCAGTTCTTTATATTTTTTGGATATTAATCCTCTGCCAGATCTATGGCTGGCAAAGATTCCTTCCCATTCTGGGAGCTGATTCTTCAGCTGATTGATCGTTTCTTTTAAAATTCATGAGGGCTCTGCTTGTCAATTGTTGGCCTTGATTCATAAGCAAATCAAGTCCTACTCAGAAGCTTCTTCCCTACACCTCTATGATATAAGGTACAGAGTGCATTTTCTTCTAGCTGTTTCAGTGTTTCAGATTTAGGTCTTTGATCCATTTGTAGTTACTTTTTGTGCAAGGTCATAGACATAGGTCTAATTTTATTCTTCTACATGCGCATGTACAGTTTTTCTACCATCATTTCTTGAAGATGCCTTCTTTTCTCCAGCAAATGTTTTTGGCATCTTTGTCTATATGAAATATTACATGGCTGTAACTATGTATACTCATGTTTGGCTGCTCTATTCACAATAGCTAAGAAATGGAAACACCGGATGTCCTTCAACTGACAAATGACTAACGAAAATGTGGTCCATTTATACTGTAGAATACCATTTAGGTATACAGAAAAAATGAAATCATAAAAATATGCACATAAATGGGCAGACCTAGAAAAGATTATGTTGAGTGAGGTAAACCATACCCAGAAAGAAAAATATCATTTGTTCTCTCTCATCTGTGGCTACTAACTCCAAATCTTCAGATATGAGGTTAAAACATGGAGTAACCACAGAAATCAAGAGTGAAAAGAGACTATGAGACTGTGTTAGTTAGAGCTTCCATTGCTGCGAGGAGACACCATGACTAAGGCAAATCTTATAAAGGAAAACATTTATTGGGCCTGGCTTACACTTTCAGAGGTTTAGTCCATTATCATGGCGGGAAGCATGGCAGCATGCGGGCAGACATGGTGCTGGAGAAGCTGAGAGTTCTACCTCTTGATCCACAGGCAGCAGAAGGACACTGTGTTCCACACTGGGTGGAGCTTGAATGCAGGAGACCTCAAAGCCTGTCCGACAATGACACACTTACTCCAACAAGGCTGCAACCTACTCCAACAACATCACACCTCCTGGGAGTGCCACTCCCTATGGGCCAAGCATTCAAACACATGAGTCTATGGGGCCATCCCTATTCAAACCACCACAGGGACCATAGACAAAGGACAACAGGCACCAAAGACTGCTGAGAGAGAGAGAGAGAGAGAGAGAGAGAGAGAGAGAGAGAGAGAGAGAGAGAGTCTTACCCGGGAGAGAGCCCACCAACTGGTTAGCCAACCAAGAAGTGAGCCCTGAAATCATGTACATTCAATAACGTTATATGGACTCAACAGATTGCATTTATAAATTTAGTAATACAGCATAGGTCAATTTTTAAACAAGGCCATGAATTTGCAAGAGGGAGAGAAAAAGAGAGAGAGAGAAAGAGAACCTGGGTACCTGGGAGGGATTGAAGTAGATTCCAGGAAGGAAGGAAACAATGTAATTGTATTTTAATTTCAAAATAAAATATTTAAAAAATAGAATATGCATAGAAGATGAAGATGAAATAGCAGTCATTATTCTCTGTCAGTCATTGCTCTTGGCTAGGATGACAGGTACAGGGCCAGCAGGATGCACACTCACTCATGCCACTCACTTGCCCAAGGTCAAGCTCACCTTCCTGACTGTGCCTTCTGCTTTTTGGCAGAGATCTCAGGCCTTCCAGTGGATCTGCAGCTGGGAATCCAAGCAGGCAACAGCTTTCCATTGACCCTCTCGGCTCTCCTTCATTCTCGCTTGGGTGGCTGGATGTACCTGGCTTTCAGATCAACTACCTTCAACTCTCCCTTCAACCTCCATTTTTCCAGGCTCTCACAATGCACAGTTTCATTCTTTTAACAAATCTCATACCCATGGGGAGGACAGCTTCCTACTTTACTTACGATATTATAATTTATTGAAAATGGTCATACTGGGGCTAGAGAGATGGTTCAGACTTTAAGAACACAGGCTAATCTTCCAGAGGACCCAAGTTTGGTTCTCAGCACCCATGTCAGTAGGCCCACAACTGCTTTCAACTCCATCCCGATCCAGAGAATTTAACACTCCCTTCTGGAATCCTTGAGTACCTGTCCTCATGTGCACATATCCACACACAAACACGTATATGTATACATACATATATGTAAATCTTTAAGAAGTAAAGAAAAATTCCTAAAGGGTCATCCTAATTCAGTATTGGACCACATACTTTCCCATAGCCTATCCTATTTTCTCTTCATGATATCAATGTCAGATTGGCATCCTAGCCCCGGCTTGCAAACAGGAAGACAAAAATCTGAAAGAAGTGGCCCAGCTTACCTAAGAAAATCTGAGGCAGTGAGAAGGTTTGAGCAGTGTAAGGCAGCTCTCTTGGACAGCTGCCTCCACCCCTCCACCCACTCACCTGGTGTATAAATGCCCACACAGCAAAGAGGTTGCTGGGTGGGTACAATTGTAAGAACGGCAAGAAAAGGAAATAGATAGTGTAACAGCTAAAGAAATTAAATAATTAATGAAGTCAGTCTAGGCTAAAGTAAAGGCAGGAAGGAGCAGAAGTTAGAGACACTCCACAGATCCTCACAGCTACACAAGGTGAGTACGGCCGCCTTCTTTTATAGACTAGAAAACAAAGACAGCATGAAACTCTCAAGGGAGTAAATCAAGACGAAACTAGGTTTTAAGCACCTAGCTCTTCAACACCTGAATTTATAAGCATATGACTCAGAGGTTTGTTTTCGTTTTTGTTTTTTTTGTTTTTTTTTCTGTAATATAGTAGACCTGAGGGAATTAAGTAAGAAAAGGGGTTACTTGAGGTCATAGTTTTGAAGGGTCTTAGCCATGATGGATTGGCATACAGCCCTATTGTAAAGCAGGGCATTGTGGTACACGGCAGAAAAAATAAACTAGCCACCACCTCATGGACAGGAAACAAAAGAAGCAGTAAGAGTTAGGAACTGTTAGAAATAGTCCCTGTTCCCCTCACTTTGGGAAACCAATTGGTTACTGAGCTACCACAGGCTACATCTGAGTGGAGGTTCTAGGTTATATCCATACATGGTCCTTGGTTGAATGTCAGTCTCAGAAAAGACCCTGTGCCCAGATATATTTGGTCCTTGTGGAGAACTCAATGACTGGCTCTTTGGTCTCCCCACCCCCGAAGGGAGGAGCAGTCCTGTTAGGCCACAGAGGAGGGCTTTGCAGCCAGTCCTGAAGATACCTTATAAAACAGGATCAGATGAATGGGGAGGAGGTCCCCCCATCAGTGGACTTGGAAAGGGGCACGGTGGAGATGAGGGAGGGAGGGAGGGACTGGGAGGGAATGAGGGATCGGGACACGGCTGGGATACAGAGTTAATAAAATGTAACTGATTAAAAAAATAAAAAATAAATAAATAAATAAATAAATAAATAAATAAATAAAAGAGTTAGGAACTAGCGTCCAAAAACCAAAGGCTCCTACAAAGCCCCAGTTCTCAAAAGATCCATCCTCTTCCAACAGTGGCAGTCTGTGGATTAAATCTTTAGCACACAGACCTTTGAAAGACTTTCCATATCCAAATCACAGAATCAATAAGGAGAGGGAAGGGAAAGTAATAATAAAATTAAGAAGCTGAATA
Source organism: Meriones unguiculatus (assembly GCF_030254825.1). Taxonomy (NCBI): domain Eukaryota; kingdom Metazoa; phylum Chordata; class Mammalia; order Rodentia; family Muridae; genus Meriones; species Meriones unguiculatus. The sequence goes on from NC_083351.1 coordinate 165,053,774, forward strand.
AAATTAAGAAAGATGAATTAGGAATAAATTGGGGAAAGATGACAGACAACATTCACGCAACCAAAAGAGTTTCCTGGTCCCATGCTGTAGTTTTGCTTTTATACAGAGATTGTGGGGATATTATGAATATCTCTTTCTCATCCTCATGCAACTTGCATTCCAAGAAGTTAGACAGACATTGATCTGCAATTTTAATGACTGCCATATTATCAGCAATTTATTTTAAATTGCTATCTATCATGTGTGATGTTTGGGTGGGCATTTTAATTTATACCCTAGAGGTGAGGTTAATATCTGAATTACCATAATCAGAGACGCACAATATATTCTATGAGGTAGCTAGTTAGCACTTTCAAGCTAATCAAACATTCCAGAGGCAGGTACCCTAAGCCCATCACCACCTTAATATCAGACCAATAACAAGTGTGCTAATTAGTGTAATGGATGCTATAGATGATTTTCCTTTGGTCAAGTAAATAATCTCTTATTTGAATGGACTATCCAAAAGGAAAGCCCTGTTCATTCCCGCGTGAATAAACATGCACATCAGAAAGCCTAATCCCCTAACGTCCTTTGGATTAGTGCCCTAGCCTCAGTATTTTGTTTGGACGGTTATCCTAACTTGATCCTGCCTACAAAGTTAGCTGAATCCCACTGCCACGTGTGTGTGTGTGTGTGTGTGTGTGTGTGTGTGTGTGTGTGAACACACCTTCATTGAGTACTTTAATTAATGGCTGTTCTAGGTGCATACAAAAACAGAAAGCTGGGATTAGCAAAGGTAACAGAACAGGCTTCAGCACAGTTTGTGCTGGTTCAGTGGTATCTGTTGAGCCGATTGGAAGTTCACATATTTCCTGCTGGTTGTGAGTTCTGGGTTAAATAGTATTCCAAATGACCAAGGTGGTTTAGCGCATTTTACAATAAAAATTCAATTTCAAATATTAGTGCTTCGGGAGCATTAGCATGTCAGGTAATGTGAAAATGCATGGCAGCTATTCCTATCCTAGTCTTATAATGCAAAGTTAGAGTTTATGTGTTGCAGGGATATAGGATACACTGAAGGAAAAAAAATCCACAAATCTTGGACTTGTTAAAGATGAAAGAAAGCCACTTGTGTTCATGCATTAACTCAGTAGAGGTGACATTGGCTAGGGTAAGAAGGTGCCAATTCACATGTAGGCTGGAATGTAAAGGTGTCAATTAGCTGGAATTAAAACAGGACTCACAAACGAATGAATGAATGAATGAATGATACATTCCAAAGAAAACTCTAGAGAAAAGAATAGCAAGCTCCAACATACAAGCCTTTTCCTTTGGAAACAAAGAAAGCCAGACTAAAGTGGTTATGTTTGTGGAAAAGAAGTTTGGTCTTGATCAACTCAAACAAGCTAATTAATTGAGGAAGAAGTCTGTTTGAGGCTGATTTGCTCAGGTATATTAGCCAAATAGTGTGTTTTAAGTATTGACAGTGGCTTGACCTTGGGGAGCTTCATGGCTTCTCATGGCCTCACTGCACTTGGCAATGCCAGATTTTGTACCAATGTTCAATTAGCCCACAACTCCTCGGTGAAGAACAAACCTCATTTATTTGCATGATTGTTTCCTTTGCTGCTTCCTTCATAAAAAATAATGAGCCATTATGCACATAATTAAAGCAAGCCTAACGAATGAGAAGGTCAAGAGAAATTAGCATCAAGGCTGGTCTGCTAAGCAGAAGGCCAATCCAATATGCACCATCTCCAGGAAGCAGGACTCCTTTGGGGCCTCCACCTTCGGGTTTTCAGAGTTCAGGCTTCCTGGAGGAAACATGGTTCACTTTATCCAGCCCTTTCCCCCCCTCTCCTTTTCTTCCAGTTTGTTATCTGAGCACCAATTTATCTCACCCCCTCAACCTGAATCATTTTCCCAAAGAACATGACCACAGATAACAATAAAACACTAATGTGAATAAGCGAGGTTCTTCAATAGAAGGAAGGTTCGTGATGAGAGTTAGGGAGACTATTTCCTTTTTGGTCTCTGAGTGGCTGGAGCATGGAAGAAGTTAAGCATCATTTCCCCCAGGTATGTCTTATCTGTAAGTATTTTTCCTAAATTTTAGTGTGTGTGTGTGTGTGTGTGTGTGTGTGTGTGTGTGTGAGAGAGAGAGAGAGAGAGAGAGAGAGAGAGAGAGAGAGAGAGAGATGCGTGAGTGCAGATACCCACATCAGGAGTTGATTCTCTCCTTTCACCAAGAAAATGGAATTCAGGTCTTCCAGTTTGTGTAGCAGGTGTCTCTCACTGGGAATAAGTACAGTGCACACCTCACAGGCCCCTTGGGGTTGTACTTAGGACAGGGTGAATGACGAAGGGCTGTGGGGTGCTGGGTTAGTGGAGAGCACGGGCTGTTTCCAGTGGGTGGATCTGCCCAAATCTTTTGAAGAAAGCTGCAGGCCATCATGGGCTGGGACAAAAGAGAGACTGCCCCTGACTTGCTTATAGGAGAGGTGTTAGGTTTGTGGGGCCTTATCAACAGGAACCACCTAGGGAAGAATATTTGTGGTCACTCAGCCTCCAGTTTCACCAGATGTCAAGGCTACACTCAGTACTCAGGACTCAGAACTCAGTTCTGAACCTTAGCTTTTTAGACCTTATGTCACACAGCAAAGCCACATTATAAAAATACATACTGATGCCGTGATATAAAATTATAGGCATGTTTCTGAACTGAATTAGAAGAATGTCTCATTCTTTACCTTTGATCTGTCCCTTACTTATCATACTGTCCCCAGCAGCTACCATGTGACACGTATTAAAATAAATATTTATTGAATTCATTAAAAAACCTACAGGCATATAACTACCAAGTATGGTGTCTAAACTATGAGCAATGCCCATAAGAATTTACAGTCCCCATCTCTGCTTTACCTTAGTCTTAGTTATATAATAACCAGAACTAAATCACTAGGACAACATATTTAGTGTCTATAAGTGTCTATGATAAATGAACTATTTTATTCAGTAAGAAATAACACAGTATTTGATTGCACAATAAAGGTTGGAAGACTTCGATTTGGTCAATATTATTTGAATGCCTTATTATTAGACTCCACTAATTGCTCTCCACTAATTGTTCTCCCGTACATGATCTGATTTCATCCCAAGTCTTGGTGGCAATGGTTCTCATCTCCACTTCATAGGCCAGGAAACAGAGGAGGCGTTTAGCAGTCAAAGCTGGTCCTCCTTATTATCTCTAATCATGGCATTCACCGAGCTAACCTGTGATCTGTTATGATAAAACAATGAAAACCCAGCAAGATAACGGAGCCTTCATAGCAACAGAGGTAACAGTCACAATTTGGGAGATGTCAACAGCAGGAAAATATTCAATTTATTGGGCTAGCTAATAATAAGAACAGGGGGAAAGATGGATAGGAATAAAATGCTTTGGACTTGGCTTGCTAGGTTGATGCAGATAGAATCTGGCAGTAGCTAGAAGATCATTGAAAAAGCTGACAATAGAAAGAGACAGGCTGGGGTGTAGAGTAACTGTCAATTTTTCCAGCCTAAGTTCTATCTGATTAATTTATACCATCCAGAGCCAGGCACTGGGACAGTATTTTTCAGTCCCTAGAAAAACCAAAAAAAAAAAAGAAAAAAAAAACTGTTCTTGCAGCCTCATGTTTGCAAAAGTATAGCAGAGCGGCTAAGAATACAAACTCTGACTGCCGCTTCTCAAAGATCAGATCTCAGCTTGTTTGCTCTCTGGCCATGGATCCGGGCTGGTTATTTAATTTATCTCTGCTTCAGTTTCCATCTGCAAAATATAGATAATAAGAGCTTCTATTCATGGCATGATGGGGATGGAATAAGTTAATATACATGAATTGCTTACAACAGTGCCTGGGACTAAGTAGCCCGTGTAATGAGAGGCAGTTATCGTTATGAGCCAGTGTTATGTATCTGACTTACACAAAAGGTCAATAAAATAAAGCGATCATGTGATACTTATCCAAATGAACACAGCAGAGCGGCCCAGAAACCATCTTTAGTGTATGAAAGAATGTGGCTTATGGTGAAGGATAATAAAAATGGCATTTGGTTGGTTAATAAATTAGAATGCTGAGATAATTTGATCTCAGAACATCTTCCCCTGTGCCTGGATTGTGTCTAATGCTGCTCTTGTTGACCCTTTGAGTAATCACTGTGGCATTGCATACAATAATTGGTAACATCCTCTTCATCTTTTTTGTCCTGTCTTCATCATGTAAGTGAGAAACTGTCTCAGAATCCCATTTCCATACTTGTGTGTCTCTATTTGAATTGTTTTTGGGTTCGGTTTTTGTTATGTTTTGAGACAATGTCTCCTTATGTGGTCCTGGATGGCCTGGAACTCAAGATCCTTCTGACTTGGCTTCTTGAGTGCTGGAATTCAAGTGTGTGTCCCAGTGACTTATTTAGAATCCCTTTTTGGCTTTTTTTTGTTTTTTTTTTTGGGGGGGGGTGTTTGTTTTTGGTTTGTTTGTTTTTTTTTTTTGCTTGTTTGTTTGTTTGTTTGTTTGTTTTTTGAGACAGAGTTTCTCTGTGTTGCAGACCTGACTCTCCTGGAACTCTCTTTGTAGACCCGGCTGGCCTCGAACTAACAGATATCTGACAGCCTCTGTCTCCCAAGTTCTGGGATAAAAGTGGTGCACTTGAATCCCTTTTCAAAGCCCCCTTCCTAGATTCGCCTTCTCATACTGTTGGGTTAGGGGTGGAAGCCCAGAAAACTCACTTCAGAGAGAGAAGTTTAAAATACAAACTTTATTTTCTGCCAGTGCAAGGAGGCAGCCAGTTCAGGATCTGAACTGCATCCCAGAAGGAAGGTTGTAACAGTTTTAAAGGATGGGAACACAAAGCAAAGGGGATCTGGGTGGGCTGTTGCATTGACCAATAGTATTTTGCCACAGGGGGTTGAGCAAGGAAGTAAACGTGGGAGAGTGGGCCTTTCCAGCTCACCTGTTTCATGACCCTGGACTCAGCTCTCTGCAGTCATGTCCCCTCTTGGACTTTGGCCTGGAGGAGCAGGCCAGCTTTAAGATAGGCCACCCATTTACAAGCCGTGTGCCTTAGTTTAGATAATGGATAATAGCAACTTCTCTCTTTGTGTCTTTTGCTGGTTAGCAGACAAACATGAAAATACCTGAAGAAGCAGGATAGAAGTTGGGTTCCAGGGTCTGGGAATATGAACCCAGATTTGACCCTCCCAGCAAGATGGAACTTATTACTGAAATGGCTGGACCCACAAAACTGTCTCCTACAATACCGATCATACAGTCCGTTAGACCTAGCAGGATACAGGAAGCTCATTCAAATAAAGTAGTAAGTAGTTTAGTTAAGGGATTACTGACAACGTGTAGGAAAAACTAAGATGGGTGTGATCAACAAGAGGTCTTAGATCTTAGGAAAATCTGCAGAGATTGATTCCTCATCAGAAGGCAGGGGACCTGTGACTAGCAGATGGCCACCTGGCAGGACTGTGGCTGGGTACAGACAATGCTAACCAAAGGCTAGAGTGAGGGAAACAAGGAAATAAGCACCTTGCTTCTCTCTTTTCTCACCCTCTGAACTTCTGAAAGCCAAAGAGTCAAAGAGCCCAACCACACTCTTCGCTGCGAGTCAGGATATAGGAGGATGGAGAAGGGGCCACCGTGGAATAAGTTAACAGAGAATGAGGACCCTAACTACACATAGCAAGAAAGGACGTGGTTATCTGAAATAACTAAAAGTAAGGGGAGACATCAGCTTGCTGAAGTTGCCTAAGGATCAGGGGCATCCATGTCACATAAAACCAGATCCCGTGACATTGCTGAGGAGTGTTTCACTCATGGTCATGGCGTCAATGATTTCCAACTTTAAAGACCACCTAAAGGGTATAATGTCACAGACGGGGATATGAGTCCCTGGAGGACCCGCTGATGTTTTCTGGTTCTTCTGCCCCATGACAGAGTTGTGCCAGTGACACTGTGGTAAAAGTAATAGAAGCAGAGACTATTATTAAGAAAGGGAAAGGAAGTGAGCTAGTGAGGGGAGGGAAGGCCTGCACTCAAAAGCACGAGGCCACAGGGCTCAAGATCCTGTGCAGGCCACTTCCATAGCGCCTGCATTTCTCCCTGTAGGGTCTATGTGTTACTTGTAGCCCAGGTGAGAAAGGATCTCCAGTCTTTGTCAGCTGGCGTAGGTCATCCATTACTCTGTGACTCCCAGTCCCCAATCCCCAACAGCAGGAGTCTTTTAGACTTGCTGCAATACTTGAGAAAAAAAGCCAGCAGGAGGAAACGGAGCTGGGATTTGGGAGAAAAGGTTTGGAGATGGTTAATGGGCTGTCAGTTTGCCTGGGTTTTTTTTATCCCCAATTGTTTTAGTCAAACCCTAGTCTAGGTGCTGCTGTGAAGATATTTTTCTGATGTGATGAACTATGGAAAACATGAGCAAAGTTCGTTTTTTTTCATGGTGTGAATCCAACCCACCACAGCGTACAGAGCAAAGACTGTGACATGGAAACCTTGCCTGATACGCCACTGCTTGCATTTTAGCCGCAAGACTCCACTCCTCTCTGAAATGCCATCATGCTGGCCTCCCTCACAGATTTTCTTTTTTTGGATATGCCATCCCCCAGAATCCTGTGAAATGATTCTTTGAAATAATTCCCTCTCACACATGAACACACCTCATACGCACACACATATTGTTTCTCTGGAGAACCCTTACTGTTCTAGTCTGTATCGAGATAATCATTAAAAATCAAAGACCAGAAAGTGACATGTAGCCCCAGAAGGGGATGGGGGTGTGGGGTAGTGAAGGAAGTCTCGTGAAATACCCACACAGCCCCAGGCAAGGAATACACAAACACCTAACAGGTAGTAAGGTCAAAAAGGACCATGGAAGCTTAACCTGAGGAAGAAAGGGGGAATAGCAATACCACCCCATCCCATCTTGCCTTGAGAAAACTACCAAGGAGCTGGGTGAGATAGTGCTCAAAATCAAGTGTAGACTGTGAATTGTTAGCTGAGCAGCATAACATAATTTCTGAGCTAAAATTAAGATTTTTTTTAAGTAACACTATTTTCATAAATGCTGGTAAAAATAAACAGGGGTGGAAAATGATGAGTATATTTTAAATCTATGTATTTATTATTTATGTGTACGTATGTGTGCCTGCTTGACTGTATGTGCACCAGGTGCTTGTAATACCAAGGGGAGCCAGGAGAGGGCGTCAGACTCCCTGGAACTGGAATCGCAGGAGCTTGCAAGCTGCCGGTGTTGGTGGTGGGTATTGAATCAAAGTCCTTCACAAGAGAAGCAAGAGCTCTTAACCACTGAGCCGTCTCTCCCTTCCCTGCATCGAGTATATTTTAAACTAATAATAGGAGACTTAAAGATTAATATAAACACACCCTAAGAGTTCTACATGTTCAGAGTATCAATTAGGCAAACATTACTTTTTATGATTAAAAGCATCAATATTAAATTTTTAATATAAAATTAATGAGTGTTTTCATATCTGTTATAAATCCTAGCTGACTATATTCCCTGCAATACTGCCGAACAGTGTCTCTTATTTAAGGATTTATGTGATAAATATTTCTAATAATAAACTTGGCACCCTTAAAAGCTGCATTTTCCAGAAAAAAAAGAAATATATTAAAATTTACAACTAAAATAATATTACTTTTACCCTGACAAATATTGATTACCAGCCGACTATATGCTATTCGCCAGCAGATAAGAACAAAGTAGATTCTCTTCTTGCTCTGGGAGCTCACTAGCTGGTGAGCAGTTATTACACAAATAAATGCAGAGACACAGATCTTAAGAGGCACCAGGAAGAACAAAAATTCGGATCAATAATTTTGGTAAGTATCGATCTCAGGAAGTGACACTGAAGAGTGCTCGTGAGGGGCTGGGAGAAATGAACAGGCCTGGAGAATCAGAAAGTGCAAAGAGAGAATCGCTCTCCAAAGATGTGAAGGAGGAAGCTCCTGAAACATTCCAGAAGACATGCTCGGGTGTAAAGTGTAAAACAGAAGTATGGCCCTGGTAGCTGGATGCCTTGGCTGAGAATGTCGGCTCTGTACTAAACCACCACAGGGCTTAAAGAAAGGTCAGGACATGGCGTGACTTACACTGACATTGCCTGAGGTGTAAAAAAAAAAAAAAAAAAAATGGATTAAAAGTGAGACGTGGGAGATGCCCCTAGACAGCTGCTACAGTGGTCGGGGGAGAGGGAAGGGCAGCTTACGGGAGGGTGGGGAGGACTAGGTGGGTTGGAGTCCAATTTTGCTAGACTGACTGGAGGTAGTGAGAGGCCAAAGACAGAAAGGGATGAGGGCAACTCCTTTCGTTTCCCTTCCATTCCCCTCTGCTCGGGCCCACTGCTCCACTCATCCGCTCCCGCCTGCCGTTTACTGAATGCTGTGCTCTGCAAAGATGGCAAAGGTGGCACGAGATAAAAGAACAGGGTTTGGCCAGATAGGCACTGGCAGAGTGAAGACCCAAAGATGAAAAGTGTGTAAATTGCATGAAAAGCGCTAATGAAGTAACTCAACCGCTAGGCCCATGACATATTGACAGACCATGATTACAAGACCTAACAACAGCTCCTATCAAGGCAGCATTTTTTTTAACATCATAATGCATTTACTATAAGAACTCATCATTGAAACATTAGCATAATATTAAATTTTAAGTAATATTGAAATGCTGATGACTCTAATTTATCATCCAACCATGAAACACTAACAGAAACATTTTTCTTAGAATCCCTGCGGTCTCTGCACTGTTTCTGCTTATTCTCTTCCTTCACACAACCCCAGCCACAATGCCCTAGTGCCCAGAATGGCACAGAACTAGAAATCAGACAGATAAGTAAAAAAGAATTTCTTGGCAACAGGAGCCAAAGCATGCCAAAAAAACAAAAACAAAACCCTACATCATAGCAGAAATAAACCTTAAAGTATCGTTTTAAAAGAGGAAATAAGTAAGAAGAATGAATTCTGAGGGTACAGTAGCGCAACCAGGCTTAGCATTGATTAAGACAACAGAGACAGGAGGGGCCGTTTAAAGGGGAGAATCAAGCCTCAAGCCTGCTGAGCTTGAGTCACCTGTGGTATCAAGTAGAACTGTCAAGTCAGCAGTGGTATACATGGATCTGAGACTTAGAAGAGAGATCCGAGGTATAGAGAGAAAAAGGGGCCAGAGGACCTAAACTGTTAGACTACAAATGATCATTCAAACTTCACGGGGGATAAGATGTACTGGTAATGTAAGCGTTAACTGAAAAGAAAGACCAGGGCACTGTGGGAAGAATATCTTGTGTATTGTATGGATCCATTTCCTGTCAATTAAAAAAACAAAAAAAGATCTATTGCCTATAAGAAAGAATAGAATAGGAGGTGGGCTATCCAGCAAGCAGAGAGGATTCTAGGATATTGCCAGCTGCAGGAGATTCGCCTGGGAAGATGTGAGGAGGAAAGATGCACAGTACCTGAGCAGAGGTAACCAGCCACATGGCAGATTAGTATGAATGGGTTATTTTGAGTTATGAGTTATTCAGAGAAGAGCCCAGCTATATGGCCCAAGTATTTGTAAATGTATTTTGAGCCTCATGAGTCATTATTCTGGGAGCTTAGAGCTAGGAGGAAAACCCACTATAACAGGGCACAGTCCTAAGTTAAGCAGGATAAAAAGACAGAAAATTTGGAGGATGTGAGAAAGGGAGGCTTTCTCCCAGGAATCCAGTAAAAGCCCCTTCCCAGCAAAGAAGAATTCCCACACAGTTAACAAGTGCTTCAGGATTTTCTCCCTTTGCAACTGTAAAGCTGCAGCTTTAAGAATCTCTCCGAAACCCTGTTCAAGGGGGAAGCACATGTGCAAACCCTTCATGCAGCCCCCAGGGCTCCTGGTTTCACCTTATGGGATTACAATCCCATCTAAGGTATATCCAGAGCTACTTTTAACCTCGGTTATCAAAACAGAGAGAAAATCAAAAGGGGCTTCTTAGCAGCATTTGGGACATAACGGAGACCAACCACATAGTGTAGAGGCCTAATGCTATATTAATCGTGATCCTCTCCTGTTGAAGGGCCCGTGCCATATGTGGGTATCTTTTCCTTTCTCCTACTTTGCCTTGGGAAGCCCATGCCCATGCCTGGGTATATTTTTCTTATTGAAAGCCTCTCTCCCTCTCTTCTAACTTTCTCTCTTAGAGTCTATATTAATAAAAGCTTTAATAAAAACTCCATCTCTAATCCACACTGGCTACTCCAGAAATTCTCTTCTGTGTTAAAGCCACAAGTCCAAGTTTGGCTTATGTTAAGGTCCCTTTAAAAATTAAGGAAACTCCCTGGATTGCCGGGGGTGACAATGAAGAGCTGAGCCCATGTCCCCTGACCACTGACATGAAGTATCAGATGTAGACACCAGAGTCAAGAGAATGTGAGACACTGTAGGGTCTGAGGAGGAGATAAAAAGTGAAACTCTGTATCAGAAGCTTCAAGGAACTGGTTTAATCTTCCTCATGACCAATATCTGGAAGAAGCAACTTAGTAGAGGCGTTTGCTTGACTCACGGTTTCCAAGGGCGCAGTGCATCATGGCTGGGAAGGCATGGCAGCTACTCCATCTGTACCAGCAGATGCATGAGGTAGTGGGTGGACTCCATTCCATCTTGATGGAGTAAGAAGCAGACAGCTTGAGCTGGGACTAAACGTCCAGGTTCACCACAATGCTCTGCTTCTGCTAGTCAAGCCAAAGCCCCAGAGTTCTACAGCCTCCCAAGAAAGCACCATTAGCTGGGACCAGGCAGTCAAACAGATGGGACTTTGGGGGACATTTTCCATCCAAACTATAAGAAGAAATGCAACTGCTCTCAAATGTGGTGGCTATTCTGTTCCACATTTTTCTATTCTAGGCATTAATCTTTTCCCATTCTCTCTGTTGCCCTGTAAATCTTCATTTTTCTCTAATTTTTCCTACTTAGTTCCTGGTAAGGTTGCAGGCAACATAAATTATGTTAGACAGTCTCTCAAGAGATAAAATAAGTTTCGAGGAGCTGCCATAAAATCCCCCCTTAGTATAGTGTCTACACCCAGACTTCCAACTGTAATTTCTGTCACTTTCTTGAATCTAGGAGAGGGACTGGAGGGATGATGTCAAAAACAGCAACCAAAGAAAAAGTTGTTCTTGTTTTAATGAGTCTTATTTACTAACTTCTCATCATTAAAATCTTTAACCAGACATTCAAGTCCTTAGAATCTCAAAAGCAATTTTGGTTTAGTATTTAGTATTTCAGTTTATAGCAGTATCTAAGGTCAAGAAAATAATTTAGAACGCTTTCATTTGATACAGGGGAATTGATACAACAAAGGAGAACATATCAATTCAAAATTTCTTAGTTTGCTCTTGAAAAAGAAGCTTAGTCAATCAATTCATTTCCAAAAAAGGCTTTTAGTCTCTTTATAGGCCAGAAAAATCACTGTGATTCAAATATGAAATGGCATGCAGTATGTTAGTGGGTTGGCAACAATTTACATATATTGTTCAAATATAGATTTAATTATTAGGTGGCATATAGGTCATCAGTATGTAGAAGATGTAGGTGTATGATTTACATGAAACAAAACTGAGAATAAAACAGTATTTTTAATATTTTAGATACCCTTGTTTGTTTGTTTTTACTTTTTAACAGTCAAGATTATATCCATGACTTTCAGATTTTGTTGTAAATCTTCAATCAAGAAAGCAGCTCACAATCATGGCACTATGACTCTTCTCCTAAAAAGTGGTTAAATAATACAGATTTTAAGGATGGGTGTTACAACTTCTTTCTATGACCTTGACCTAATGCTTAGCCTTTCTAAGCCTTCAATATGTGTCTATCAATTGGGCACATGAGAGTCAGTACCTCATAGAGGTGTTGTAAAGGTTAGACAAGACGGGGAGTGTGACTCACCTACGTACTCAGCCTGTGTTCCTTACTGCCTTTTCGGACACCCTCATAACAGTCTTCCATCGTAATATTCCTGGAAGCTTTACAATAGGCTCAGCATCGATGTCACTGTTGACACTGAAGAATATTCTGATGGTAGCAAGTGGAGGGCGCACTGGGGAAGAGGCAAGAGGTCACACGGACTCCCTCATATCTCTAGGTATAAACATGGGCCAAAATAACATGGTGGTTATAGCGCCAAATGTTCCCTCCACTCAGGTTTACATTATTACAGAACTGGAGAAAAACTCCACCTCGTTCTCTTTTCCTTCATTTATTTTTATTGGGCCGTGAGCACATCATTATGAGGTGATAGAAGCAATCTTGAGTAACACAGAGGGTATTCGATGATTGTAGAGATGATACTCAGAAAAAGACAAAAAAGCGCGAGATAGCTAAGTTAAAGAAAATCCCAGAAATTTTTATTATTCAGGTTTCGGAGATGAGTAAAATGGAAGATTTGGGGAGATTCTGCTTAAGCAACCTCTCTAAAATATTTAATTAGTACAATGTCTTTGTCATATTGGCCCAATGAGACACTGTGCTCAACCCCCTCCCCAGACCTCACTTCTTCTTGCCTCCACAACTTTTGCCCATAGCTACAAGTGCTGTCACTACACAATCAAATTACATGCCCCCCTTTTGTTGTCGTGTGGAAAGTGAGTGTTCCCTAAGGAACCATGTATTAAAGGCTCAGTCCCCAGCCCATGGTGTCATAAGAGACTGTAAGAATCTTTAGAAGGTGGAGCCTGGTGATGGGAAATTCTATCAACAGATTTAGTAGTCAGGTTCCCGTAGAGGACCAGAACCAACGGAATGTAAGTATATTTCAAAACAGAGAATTGAAAGAACTGGCTTACAGGGCAGGGGCTAAGTAACTCAAGAAAGGCAATCAGTCATCAGCAAACCAGGTGACTTCCTAGTCAAGAAAATGGGATGCCTCAGCAGTCCAGATCCAGCACTGAAAGCCTGGAAGATTCCCCAGAGAATCACTGCTGTTAAATCCGTGCTGAAAGATGGATTTAAGACCCTGGAGTAAGACGGCAGCAGATGCTGAAGCAGCAATATACACACTCAGAAAGAAAGGGGCTTGCAGGCGTGAGCACACGTCCTCCTTCTGACTTTCCATTTGGGTCACCAGCCCAGGGGAAAGGACCAGGCACATCCAAGCTCCATTTCCAAGACACTGTCCTACATACCCACACTCTCTGGAAACACCCTCACGGAAAGGGATGATTTCTGCCAGACTTGGACATCTCTTAACTCAGTCATGCTGATGTCAAGACCAATCATCACACAGGAAAGCTGCCCTTGAGAGGCCTGCAGAGACTTCAGCGACTGCCTTTCTCACTTTGCTTCTTGGCTGCAGTAAGATGAGGTGCTTCCTGCACCATGTGTATCTACCACGATGCATTGCTTCGCCGCAGGTCTAGAGGCGATGAGGCAGAGAAGCCACAGGCTGGAGGTTCTGACACCATGAGGCACCAACTTTGCTCCATTTCAGCCTGTCACAGTGATAAAACTAACGACTGACATTGCACATCCAGCCTTCTGAAGAGGCCAGTTAGAATGAGAGATGTTAAGATAAAAGAAATAATTTTCTTCTTCCCAAATCAACCTTATTGATTTTTTAAACTCAACGGAGTCTATCGAATGTAAATGTACTATCAGGTTTTAACAGAGGAGCATTTTGTTTCACTTATCAGAAAGCCACTTTTGTGTTTTCCAAGTAAAAGCAAAAGGCACATGTTTCTCAACTACTCTTGATTTCCCCAACCTGAGTTTGCCTTTGTTTCTCCAGCCACAGTCTTTGCTTTCTGCAGCACTACATGCTACTGATGAGCCCAAGACCAGCCAGCCCACCCACTCTGCTTCCTGAATTTTTAGCAACTTATGAACACATTGCAATTATCCTGATATGGAACAGGTCTTCATTATTTATTGAAACCAGTTATTTATGAAGCAATTTCTTGAACATAGATGTCACCTTCAAAGTATTAAATGATAATTGTGGTGGCTTTCCACCAGTAGCAATCTGTGCTAAATGCAAAGCCATTCATTCAACGTGAAGGCTCTACCATTCATCAAGTCCCCCAAGTGGCTGCCTCCTTCTGTGTTCATTCTCCTACATCATCCCTTGACTGATCTAATTTTTCCAACTCTTCAATAAACGGCAATGAAAAATGAAGAAAAATGATCTTGGGGACAGAGAGAAACACTGACTGTTCAGAAGCACCATCACAGAATGGTTGTAACTCATCATTAGGTTGTGATTGATATTGTCTCGTCACCAAACTTCCGATGCTTGAATGTGTCTATGTTGATGAGCATATGTATTTGTTGTGTTGCTTCTGTATAATTATGATTTTCATAGGATGAAGACTATGACTTTTCCTTGTCCATAGTTTCAGTGTTCACCACCCATATCATAAATGTATTCAATAAACATTTAGAAAACAAATAAATAAATTCCCCTTTATTCAATTAGAACAATTCTGTGGGCCGGTGTCTCTCATTTCAAAAAGCTGGAGTTGTTGGATAGTCTCATTGTATGATACTCTTTCTGATCCTCAGAGAATACATGAGGAAAACCTTTCTCAGTTGGCCTTGAGTCAATTACTTAAGTCCATGCTTATCCTGAAAGAATAACCCTCAAAAACGTAACCCCAGCTCTTTCTCTGGGCTTACTTCAGTCACCTCCTGCGTTGTCTTTGCCATGGTGTCTTCACCCTCCTCCCCTTCTCTTACTGCATCAGAGCTGTCCTTATAAAATGTTTCTGCTTCCCTTTTGGAGAGCCAAATAGTTCCTGGTATGAAGAGTGGCAGCCTTCAGCTTTTTATGGAGGGCTCTCCTCTTCCCTCCCTCCAAATCTGTTTGTGTTCAAAGTCTTTAAGCATTGCATACAACTCTACGTATTCCTTGGGCTGTGGGCTAAGACCCTGTAGCACATAGAGAAGTTTCTATTCCTATGCCTAACATCTTCTCATGTCCACAACCTCTGAAACTATGTTTTCAAACCAGCCCATCTCCATGGAACCACTCCAAAGTCCAAACACACTGAATTCACCAGGACTTGTTTTAGCAGGTTTTTCATTAAGGTCTCCTATAGCCCCTGGATCATCTGAAGCTCACCATTTTGACTGGGCTAGCCTAGTCTCAAATGCGTGGCAATCTTCTTACCTCTACTTCCCCAACTCTAAGTTCTAGGACTAGAGGAATGTGCCACCATGCCCAGCCTAAGTAAAGGATTTTATGATGTCACTTTGTAGGGGCAGTATGATCCTGTCCCTAAAAGAATTATGTATTGAATACTTGGTCCCCTGCAAGCAGTCATTAGATGTGAGCCTTCAAGGAGTAACAGGATCACGAAGGCACTGTTCCATTGATGGGTTATACCACTAATGGGTTCAATTTTGAATAGACTACAAGAGATGGTAGAACTGCAGAAAAGGATAGCTAGTTAGGAAATTGGGTCACTGGGCATGTGTCCTCAAAAAACAAACATTGTTCCCAGACCCTTTCTGTCATTCTGGTTCTGAGTCACCATGAGGTGTTGTCCGTCACACATCCCCACCACCATGAGATTCTGTCTCCCTCAGACCCAGAACAATGGATCCAGCTGACCCTAGACTGAAACTTCTCAAATACTGAGCCAAAATTCATAATTTCTCCTTAAAGTGGTTTTGCTCAGGTGTTTTTCACAGCAACAGAAAGCCCAACTATTACACACTTGCAGTGTCTAGAGATGAGCTTCTGCAAGCACAGTAGACGTAGCTGAGTAAGCAGAGTTCCCAGACTTATCGCCCGCTTAACAATGGGCATAGGTAGTGCACAGTCTCTTTTTATTTTTAAAGGCCATGTGTTTGTTTCAGTGTGACTTCGAAAAGCACATATCTGTAAATTTCATATTTAAAAAATTTTAAGTGTAATACATATGGCATATCTGAACAGTTCTTCGTGATTATAAATTGTAGAGGAGTTTTAATCTAGCAACAGGGCTGCTCTGGCAAGAGATCACATCTGAAGATCTTCTAGGTCTATGTGATCCAGCTGGAATACAGGCAGGCCCTGGATTACACTATGATCTGGCTGGAATACAGACATGCCCTTAGTACACACCTTTAATCCATCTGGCTAGCATACAGACATACCTTTTGTATACACCTTTAATCCCAGAAAATGACTTCTAATTGAGGGACAGACAAAGTGATGAATCACAGAAAGATTTGACAGAACGAGTCAGAGATAGGATACCCCCTACTCTAACAAGAACAGATTGGAAAGAGGGGCTACGTAAGAGCAGTGCAGGGCGAGAGAGGGCGAAGTTCAGTGCAGTCCAGTTGAGTTTGTGCTGTTCCGTTCAGACTGCGCAGTCAGCGCAGTCAGCGCAGTTCCATTCGTGGAGTTCAGAGGCAGTTTTTTTTCCAAGCAGAACAATTCAGTGAGAAGCTGAGAGAAGCCAGTTTGAATCACTGAGCTTGGAGAGAAGTTTCAAGCCAGAACAGCTGAGTTGAACCAGCCAGCCAGAGTTCAGAAAACTAGAGTGAGCTTATTCAGCAGTAAGTCTGAAAACGTTCTAGGCCTAGGTTAGCAGGCTGGAAGCTGAAGCCTTCAAGGTCTGGACTTGCAGAAAATTAGATTGTACAGAGGCTAGAAGCTTCCAGGCCCAAGCCTAGGGATAATTAGATAGAAAGGCTTTGGGCTCAGCCGAACTGATGTATTCACACAGCTCTCATCACATCCGTTCATCTGAGGAAATAAAAACAACATTTACAATAAAGTGTACAAATTTAATTGTTCTTAAATACTCTTGAATGTATATTAAGTAAATAACAGGTCATAAAATGATTAGCAGAGACAGATGAAAGTTAGAAAAATGAGCAGCACTGGACCCACTATTCTCCAGGTCTATCCCAGCATTGGCTACCAAAAGTACTGTGCTTAAGATCTCTGTAAAAATATATTTTTCAGAGTTTAATGAACATTTACCCCTCCAGAGTCAATAATGAGGGAGCCTGAAGACACTTTCTCACTCTCAGGGAGTGAAAGAAATACGTTTTTCTCCATTTTCAGATGAAACCAAGAAGAGAAAGTTTGCATGAGGGTCTAATATCCATCAAGAAGGCTTTACTGAAAGCAAAATTCAGATTTGCTCTCTTGAGTTTGACACTGACAGTCTGGTTGGGACCGACTGATGGTGCGGTTCCTACTCAGAGCAGAAAAGAACACAAGTTTTTCACCTGATAATGATCCTGTACACATGCGGATTGAGAGAAACTGCAGCTGCTCCCTCCAGCGAGTCCAAGTTTGATGAACAGATGGCAAGCTTCCTCTGGGAATGGGAAGATTTAGGGTTGCTATGCAGAAACTGCATCAAGTTAGAACCATGGGAGAAGTGGGGTGTTGCAGCTACACCTGCATGTAAGAATTGTCACATGGCCTGGATGCCGCGTCCCTGACAGGAGCTATCATTGTTCCGCATTTAAAATGTTGATTATTCAGAAACAAGGAGACACTGAATAGACAGAGGATAAACAGAAGGCAGATGGATGAATCCAAAGAGACTACTGTCTAGATCAGTTTTTCTCCCTAAATTTTTATATCGACATTCTAACATTCTTATCTTTGTATAACAGAGGTGCTAGGAATTAGAATCCATGGCCTTTCCTGGTGGACATCTGAAAAAGTATCTTGCCATATGCTGTAATCCAGAGTGTAAAATCGAGCCCAGGGAGGGAGAAGGGGCTAGTTTAACAGGTAGAAGGCTTTGGTTTTGAAAGCTGTTAAGAGATCTGAGGCACACCTGTGTGAGTCTCTCTACCAACATTTACATCCCACACTTCAACATTGCGGGGGCAGTCTTGAAAGCATCACATCAACTCTGATAAGCATGGAATCGCAATCTGAGGATCCTTCAGCTGTCTTGAATAGAAATAAGCCTATACAAGGCTATAAAGGACACAGCACACATTTAAAGATGTGTCCAACAATTGCCCTCAGGAGTTAGAAACCATTAGGAGGAGTGTAAGTTCAAACTGAGCTTGAGGAACAGAAACTGCCAGAAATGCAAAGGGACCCTCTCTACAAGGCCTGTGCAAGCATGACATGCTGAGTCACTTATTTCACAAGGAGCTTGTGACAGCAAACTCTAGATCAAAGCACAGTGGGATGTGCATGGGATAATTTCATAATTGATAGATAACAGAACCCAGACACCTCATCAGGAGACCTCTTTCAGTCCTTGCTAGTCCCTACTTCTTCTCCATCTATTCTTCCTGGAATGTTCATTCCTGAGAGAGAAAAAATAAAGTACAATTTTAAATGAGTAAACAGTCAGAAGACTTAGATTAACAGCAGCTTTCCTGGGAAACTGTCCTTGTCTCCAAAGCAAGAGCTGGGTACCCTGGACCTAGGACCTCTCCCTGCATCAATAAACAATGCTTGCAGAAAAGGGCATTTGGAAAGTTTGACATGATATATGGTACTGGGTACTGCTTTCCCCATCTTCACAATACACTACCTGACGCTTCACAGGGAAGGGATCCTCAAACTGTAGGGGGGGGCAGCTTGTGTGGTTACCTCTGTGGCCTTGATTTTACATATTGAGGAAGAAAAGAAACAGAAAATAATAAGTCTTGGACCTTCTGGGTATGATAATGAGGGAACAAGAGAGGAGAGATACAAAACAGACGAAGAAAGTCACGGTGTGGTTCTGTAATAAAGTGAATTGCATTATTTACCAGAAGTATTGTCAAGAGTACAAGTACTACCTTAGCGTAAAACAATCCAAGACAAAAAAGGGGGCGTGTGGGGGGAAACAGCAATTTCAGAAAATTTGTTATTTCTTAGCAAGTCAAAGCTAGTTTATTTAAAAACCCTATCACCATATTTTACACATTTCAGGATTTTAAAAAAATAAATCAGGAGAGCCACTACAAATCATGATTACTATCTACTTTCTTTTTTATTAGAATTTTGTTAGGTTCTCAAGTTTGACAATTTGGGGCACTTTAATTACTTTCGGCCTGTGAGTGGATTTACAGCAAATGTTTGCTTCCCTGTAGAGAGCTCACCTCAGAATCTCCTCTTTGCAGACCAATGTTCTCGATCTCTGTGTTTTATTTGCTTCTTGTCCAGTTGGTGGGTGTGGCCAAGGAAGCTTCATAAGAAGGGCATGTTGGTGAGGCACTCTGGAGTCCTTGCATAAAAAAATGCCTTTGGTTGTTCTCAAATATAAAAGATACCCTAACTCAGTGTTCCCCCTTGACCCATAATACTTTCCCTAAAACCTGTGCCTATGCCTTCGGGTCTCCGAACGTCCCCTTGCCTAAGGAGATGAATCTGGAAAAGGTTATCACTCATTTCCAATAGTATTATTCATACTCCCTGGTTGCTTGGAGATTTTCTCTTTGTCCCTTGACTGCATAAAAAATAAGGGAATCAGACACAAATCTGCTTTGATACTCTGAATGATTATCATGGTTACAAGATCCAGGATATGACTCTTGGTCTGGGACCACAACCCTCAAGATTCTGCACACTGCTTTTGTCTCCCTTGACACCCTGCTTTACTCTTTCCTATGAGTTTTAGGTTTTGAGTGGTGCTGGTTGGTTTCTGTCAACTGGACATAAACCTAGACATATCTGGATAGAGGGGATCTTAACTAAGTGTGTTCTGTAGGCAAGTCTGTCAGGCAGTTACTTGATTAATAAAGGATGTGGCGTGGGGCAGTTCACTGGAAGAATTACTACCCCGAGGTATCTCATATGCCTGGACGATATAAGAGAGCAATCTGAGCAAGCCAGAGGGAGCAAGCCAGTAAGCAGGGTTCCTCCATGGCCTCTGCTCCAATTCCTGCTTCTAAGTTCCTGCCTTGAGCTCCGGCTCTGAATTCCCTTCATGCTGAACTACAACTGTCAACTGGAATAAACTCTTTCTTCTCCAAGCTGATTTTGGTCATGATGTTTTATCACAGCAACAGAAAGTCTAGCTAAAACGGAATGGATGCAGAAAGGGCAGGACACGTATAAAAAAAAAAAAAAAAAATAGCACCTGCTCTTCCAAAAGCTAAGTCAGCAAGTTCTGGGAAAGAATGGTCAGTTATCTTTCCTAACAAGCTCTGGAGCTTTTGTTCAGGGATCAGTTAAACAGATAGAGTATCTTCTCTTCCACCAGATAGCAGAGATTTCACAAGATAACAATCCAAGCAGGCTAGTCTAGTTTCTTTTCTGTTGTTGTGGGGAGGGGGGAGGAGCTTTGATCAGGAGTAGCATAAGCAGGAACTAGAAGATAGACTTGCTTGCTATTTCAGACAGCAATGCCCTTAACTAGAGAAATCACTGATGCCAAGGATGTAGAGTAGGAACCATGGGGGATTCTGCTTCCTACCCAACTGGCTTGTTCTCTTCTGAGGTCCAGGACTACTTGCTCATGGATGCTGTCACTAAAATCAAGAAAAATCCTTCACAGGTAAGCCCACAGGCCAATTTAATTTAGGAAATAGCTCAGTGAAGGCTTTCCTCTCATGTGACTCTAGGCTATGTCACATTGACTAGACACTCCATCCCCTTGTCAACTTGGCATACACAGACATCATTTTAAACCGTAGCCTTTCAATTCTCCTCATGTTGATATCATAAGAAACAAAGTACAACCTTAAAAGCACCCCATTCTTTAAAATCCCATCACTTTAAAAACCTAAAGTCTTTTACCTCTGGATGCTTTAAACATCCAAAACAAGTTATATGAGTTCTTATAGGGAGTTCTCAAAGGGAAGAACCAGGGCACAGGAACAAGCAGACATTGAGACTGGCTGACTAGTGAGTCTGCAGGTCTGGGTTTTGATTTTTACTCTCTCCCTAGATGTTCATGTCAACTCCATTCAGTCGGTCCACAAGGACACAAGCGCTGTGATCCACTAACCTACCATAATGTTTAACTCAGAGATTTCTCTAACCTATGGGGACCACTCGGAGCTTCAGAAG
This sequence comes from Meriones unguiculatus, assembly GCF_030254825.1. NCBI lineage: Eukaryota > Metazoa > Chordata > Mammalia > Rodentia > Muridae > Meriones > Meriones unguiculatus. The sequence continues at coordinate 165,074,763 of NC_083351.1, forward strand.
AAGAGCTACGCATAAACTAGGGGAAAGCCCAGGCAGAGTAGCACAATGGCACCCGCAGAGGCAGTGCAAACCTCTTAGGACTCGTTTCACATGTTAGAACCACTCTGAAGTTTTCAGTGAGTGTGGTTATCCTATTTCAGAGTTACATAGATTCTTTATAAGTAAGAGGAACAAGACTTTTTTTTTTAAAGGTGGAAGACAATATATTATGGAAGGAAAGGAGACTTTTGCAGGATCCATCAGGCACATCTGGAGAATGCTGCTTGCAGCTGGCTGGGGTCCAGGCCTTGCTGCTGTTCCTGTGTTTGGTCTGAGAAGAATCGGGGAAGCCTTTCCCTACATTTCATTTGCTTGCAATAAAAGCCCCAAAGCTCTGGCTTTAGGCTCCTGTTTCCATCACTAAGCTACTTAATCCACTTGGCTTTAAGGTTGAAGTTCAAATGAGGGTCATTCCAAAGTTAACCTAATGGCTTCCCAGGATGTCCATGAGGCCACTGGCCTCGGGGGCTTTCAACCTCAGAGGGACCCCGACCAGTGCCAAGGAACATTTACTCACTTTCATCTGAAGTTTGTAAGCCTCAGTGAACATGAGGATGGGACTGAAATCATAGCAATAAATGACCCAGATACATTCCCCAGTGTGGCCTACATTCCGTCCTCGGACTCAGGGATGCTCCCTCACACAGCCTCAGGCACAAGTGTGCTGTAACACAATTAAAAGGGAAGAAATATACCAGAACTTTCCTCAAACATCCTCCTTTGGAGTTGACAGGCTTCTGATCCAATAAACTGATAGCTAACACTGAGAACTCAGCCTATGCCGTACACTTCAGAGTGCTTGCAGACTGTGGCGCATTAGTGAAATGTATCTCATCCCACGGGCTCTCGTTACACAGTGATGTTGACACTTGCCTTATTGAGTTGGTAGGATTTGTAATTTGTTTCCCCTTTGGTGATAATAAATCTTGGTGTGTGCTTTAACCAATACCCCATGACAGGCATGATGCCATGTGACTTCTCAGGCTGGTTCATAAAAATGATAGGCCCTCCGCATCACTGTATTAAAACGATAGTTTTCAGAACCCAGTCTCTCATGCTGTGAGGAAGCCCAGGTCACACACGGTGGCCAGACTGAGTTGTTCCAAACAACAGTGCAGCTATGATTAAGACCATCCCAGCCTCAGGGTATGAGGAGATACCATTCTTTCAAGAACGTGACACCCAGCAACTCTAAATCAGCTATAGGTTCTCACTCAGCCCCTTCCTTATATGTGAGACTGGACAAAAACAAACCTCTCTGGAAACAAACACCAGTTCCTCTGGCATCTGTAGTGCTAGAAGCTGGTGCTAGAGACAGCCCGAGCCTCATTCATCTCCCATCCGTTGTGGCTTCCCTTATCCCATTACTCATCCTGTCTGAGCACTGACCACTTCTCTAGAGAACTCACGTTTCTCTTGAGTACTTGAACAAACTCCTCTGTAAAGTGTGAAGCCAGAAGACAAAAATGGTTTGATGATGTAGCATCGGTGCCACGGTAGCCAGCTGGGGTACCCTACGTGGGCCTCACCACTTAAGGTGGGACAAGGAAAGGGTGATTGGGGGGCATGACCTCCGTACATCGTCAAATCACGTGGTGGTACTTGCTGCGTGATGTGGAAATTTTGCGAATCTACCTGAAAACATCGCCTGTGATTGCCTGAATCAAGAAGCCTCCCAGGTGTGTGGAGACCGCTACTGTTACAGCCTTATAGTGAAGACGGGCTGTCTCGTTTATGGCAAGCCCCTTGGGCTGAGAAACACCAGAAACAGGAACAAGTTCCATAAAAACCAAGTTTAAGTATTGGTGAGTACGCTCTGCAGCCTGCCTGCATTGCAGGGAGGGCCATCTGAGAGAGGAGGAATGGAGGGGGGCAGGGCGGAGTACTCTGCAGCTCTCCAGAGAATGATAAATTATTTCTGACCTCAGAAGCTAAAGGCAGGACTCTCCGAAGTGTGTTTAGTGCCTGTCTGGTCCCCTTCAGCTTCACAATGAGTTTCGCTGGAAGGAAAATCTATCAGGGCTGAAATAAATAAAAACGGAATTACTGCGTGTCAGTCAGCCTCAGCCTCAAATGCTGCTGGGAAAATGAAATTGAGATCGGTCATTCCATCCCTCCTGGTTCTGTCTAGTCCTCTTCTAATGGCTGAGAGTCTTGCTTCCTACTTAGCCTTCACGGCCTCTCACGTTCCTACACAGGCCCTCTCCCCAAATCAAATCTCCCCATGTTCTGGCTCCCAAGCAATCTGGAGTTGATGCCATATGAATATCACTTCACATTAAGGAGCACGCCTCAAAAGTTGCCTATCGGACTCTACGTGGTACCCTTAATTAGGTCTACGCTTCCCAAGGCTTCATCTTCCTGTTTAACAGCCTTTTATATAAGTGTGCTCCTCCCCTCCCAAAACCCCTCCCACAGTCAGTTCTAAGCTGTTTCTCTCTTTCTCCTCTCCGCGCTCAAGTAGTCTTCATGGAAAGAACACACAAGTGTTCTCTGGGCGCATGCCTTTGGGCACCCCATCTCCTAACTGACAGCTGTGAAAGACTGCCAGTTTTATAGCACTGTGTGCCCAGAGACGGCCGCAGGGCAGATGTCATGTGTCAACCTGTGATACAAACCAAAACTGAACTCAAGAACCCAAGCACACGCGTCAGCTAGCAGCAGTCTGCCTTGGCTAGTTTTGTTGTTGTTGCTTGTTTTGAAATGGGGATTTTCTGTGTAGCATTGGCTGCCCTGGAATTTGCTCTGTAGGCCAGGCCAGCCTCGAACTCACAGAGATCTGCCTGCCTCTGCCTCCTGGGTGCTGGGATTAAAAGCAATCTGCCTTCTTAACAAGTCAATACTTAGAGCTTAACACGGAGGCCAAATCTCTGCTGTTCCAGGCCACCCAAAGTCTGAAGCCCATTGGTGGTGGACAGGAGCTAACTTGTGTCCTCTGGCCACGTTGCTTCAGTGATGACAATCAGCAGCTGTGAGTCCCCTTTGTGACACGTGGACAAGGCTGCACATTGTTTCATCCTGCTCAACAGCGGGGTATCAGTTTCCTGTGGAGGTGCAGATGCCCCCCCGCCTCCACTTACAATAAAGCTGTTGGAAGCTCAAATACCATGGAGTCAAAAATGCACCAACTATGCTGAGACAATACAGCATTATAGCTTAGCACTCTAAGACAAGGACAACACTGCTAAGCCAGGCGAGGTGGCGCACACCTGTAATCCCAGCACTCAGGGAGGCAGGGGCAGGTGGATCTCTGTGAGTTTGACACCAGCCTGGTCTACAAAGCGAGTCCAGGACAGCCAAGGCTACACAGAGAAACCCTGTCTAGAAAACCTGATTAAGTGAATGATACAAACAAATAAACACACTGCTTTCCAGTATGAGAAAATATAGTGCTACATGTCATGAGCATGAGGAAATACCAAAACATGCATTAGAAGCCAGTGTCTACTGAATATATATTGCTTTTACATTAGTTTAAAAATGTCATGAGTGGCACCAGGGTAAATCCAGAATGGCCTCTGTCTAGCCGAATGCTCTTCTGATCCCGCCCCTCAGGAAACATTTACCCCCACATGGGGGGGGCTCCCTGAAACCCACCCCTCTCTCATCATAAGCAGAACAGAAGGAGCTCTGCCAATACAGCTGTCATACCGCACCGACTGCCGTGTCTCTTCAAATATAAAATGGAGATGGCTGAAAGCAAACTTTCCCTTCAGACTTGTGCCCCTAAGCTCGAGACCTGGAAATAACCAACATTCTCCAAGATCGGAGCAGAAATGCTCCGCGAAGGAAAGCCTGGGTGTGACGGCATGCATGGCGAGCCGGAAGAACCCCACAAACCTCGAGAGCACTGGTTCTCCACCTGCCTGCTGCTGCCGCGACCCTTTAACAAAGTTCCTCATGCGCCGACCCCCCACAACCATAAAATTACTTCCATTGCTGCCTGGTAACTGTAATAATGCCGCTGGTATGAACTGTGATGTAAATATGTGTGTTTTCTGATGGTCTTAGGCGACCCCTGTGATAGGGGGCAGTTGACCCCTCCGGAGGGGTCGCGACCCACAGACTGAGAACCACCGCTCTAAGAGCGTCATGCTCGGGAGGACCGCCACTTCTAAGGCTATACACAGCACGATTCCGTTTGTTTGAGGTGAAACGACGAAACTGTACAAACAGATGCTAAATAATGCGGTTACCAGCAGTTAGAGTGGCGTGTGCGGGAGAGACTTAGCACGTGGGATAGCAGCATGAGGCATCTTTAGTTGATGAAAATGTTCTGTGCCTTCGCGACACCAAAATCAATACCTTAGTTAAGATGATGCCACTTGGGGGAACAGTAAAAGGCTACGGGGGGGATTCTTTTTGAGCCCTTTCAAAATCAGACTAACAAGAGTAGACCCCATTCAGTCTGCGCCAGTGGAAACAAACATTCAGCCTCGTTCATCCTCAGTTTCTTCCCCTGGGAATTGGAACTGAGCAAGGCCACCTGTTCAGTCTCAACAAGTGGTGCGGCTAAGCGATCCGCATGGCCCGAGACCCGCTCTCCACCCACAGCCGCCTCGGAAACAGAGGGAGCTATTAGAGACCAGTAGTCTACACAAGCCTATCTACAAGCCCGGTTTAGAGCTGGTTTCCAGCAATGGCAAGAGCAACAGAAACAAAACGATTGAAAGAAAGAAAGAAAAAAAAAAAAAAAACCCTCAAGCGTGATCACATCAGCACTCATGACCAACAGGAACCAGAAAGTTACGCGAGGCAACAGCACGTTTTGTTTACCGCGGACGAGGAAGCGGAGCAGCACCTCTGCCACCTTCTTGGCCCAGGACACCCCGCCCCCACGCCTGCCTTTCATTTCTCGTCCTTCATGCTCTGTCTCCTGAGGAACCCACAACACAAACAGGAAGCCCTTGAATATCACCTACGATTTTGAAAGGGAAAAACCCGAGCAACTGATTGAGACATGAAAAGCTCAGTCAGATTACTGTGTGCTTCTCACGCCATCAAACGACCAGCATACTTATCCAGCAGATAAATCCAATTTAGTATTTGACATCAAATATAAAGGCAGGGTCAAAATATCAACAAACTGAGTTATCCATCACATCAAATTAGGAACCTTCACCACTTTCTGAAAAGGATCGATGGCTCGTTCATATACATTTATTTGTTCTTAAAGCCGCATAGAATGTACAATAACAAAATAACTTGCGTCACTGTTACATGTAGGATGTGAGAAATGGGAGAGGGTGTCAATGGTGACTTCTAAGGAAATTGTATAAATGTTGAAACGTTGTAAAGAAATTACCCCCACGTTGTAAAGAAAATACCCCGTATGTATTACTACCACTAAAAGTGTGCACAATTCCATTCATCCTTTGAAATTACTTAACAGCCACCATAAAATGTGACCGTGTCCTAGAGGATGGGCGGGACCTCCTCTGGCGCTGCTTGGAACCAAAATTCAAAGGCTTGAATAAATCCAAAGAGCCTTTTTTTTTCACCTTAGGAAAACCAAGTGCCAACTAAAAATAAAAAAATAAAAAAAAAAATTCTCTTATATTTATTTACCAACTTGTTAGTTATATTTCCTCCATCTATACGAATAGCCAGGTCAAAAAATGCCCTTCTTGGTCATTTTTCCATCTATGGTTGAGTGAATAGGCTAAAATCTCCCCTTTGCCGCCTTTGTTAATTTCTCAAGATCCCTAAACTCCTCCACTATTGTGTTTGGAAGCTTCATAAAACCATTCCCATGTGCCAATTCAATTTTTTTTTTTTGTCATCCAAGACTTCCTTCACTTGTGTCATATTAATCAAAAAGTATGTCAACAAGCATTTGTGTTGTCCCCACTGTGGGTAAGGCACATTATCTTTACTGCCTCTGTTATATAAATATGATGGCCTAGACTTAAGTATTTCAAGAATTGATGTTTATCTACTACCGTAAGATTTATTCTAAAAAAACATTCCAACGCTTTTTTGTCATGAGAAATTTCACAAAAATGGTGCTTGATAAATTATTTTTTTCTAAGATGTCTTTGAAGTGTCGTTCTTGACATAATTTCAAATACAAACAATAATAGAACTCGGAGCACAGTGTTTTAATGACATCCATCCTTTCCACCAGATAAATCTAGCTCTCAGATATCATTTTTGCAGATAGGGGAGTAGTCTTTCTTATAAAGTATGTGATCACTTGATGGTGTTTGCTGGCAAAAGACTATGAATTTAGAAAAAAAAAATCACTGCATCAAAGATGGAGGCTTTTAGCAGTGGTCTGGTGGAAAATGTTTACAAAGAGCTCTGTCTAACTGTAGGCCTTTACACATATAACTGAGGATCACAGAAATGCATTCTTCTTTTTGTAACTATAGAAAAAGATTTTATAAAATCTCTTTTTAAATTGATTGACACAAGATTATAAAAGACTTATTCCTTTCTTTTCTTTTCTTTTCTTTTCTTTTCTTTTCTTTTCTTTTCTTTCTTTTAAGGATATCCAGTTTCTTCTTCAGCTCCATGAAATACTCCCAAAATGTCCTTTAGCTCTGCGTCTGAACAGGAAAGGAGATGAACATTCATGCAGCAGGTCTCCGAAGGCACTTCTTTAGCAGTGGGGTCTTACTGCCAATTTTTGGGAAGCAGCCAAGGGCAATTACAAGAGAACATATTGTTTTGGGGTTGTCTTGGAGCCCTGGACCAGCAACTCAAAGGCACATGTCTCTTGTCTGACAATGGGGTTTTTATTAGTTAGCCTGTGGCTCCTAGGGGAAGAGATCACCCTGCGAGTGTTAACTCCAATTAAAGTACATACATAATTTACGAAACTGTGACCCAGAATGCAACTCGGTTATACAGACTCTTCAGAGTGTTTTGGTAAATGCCGGATACTTTCGCCAGCTGATCGTAGGTCAAGAATATAAGCTGTCCCCTGGTAGCTTCTCTAAAAACAAAGACTGGATCTTGGTACATCCTTTACATACATACATCTGTCAAGACATTCCCAATGGTGTGATAGTGGCACTTATATATTGGGAGCAACCAGTAGTTGTCTGAATGGACTTAAGGACCACTCATGGCTAATACTGTAAGCCTAGCCAACCACCGATGGCTGGAGATGTCAAAGGTCCCAGAGGAAGACGATTACTGCCATTTTATTAAGTTAATACAGCTTCCAACCATGTTTTAAATGCTTATCCTATAGATAAGAATTGTTCTCACCCCTTCATCAAGGAAACTTCTTTTTGCAGCAAATACAGGCTATGCAGAGATCTGCCACTGAATAAAATACAGGGTTTTTTTTGCAGCCCCAACCGACACATTTACAGCATGACTCCTGTATGGAAGGCTCCAGGAGCACCGCAGAAGAGGAGGCAGGAAGGTAAGCACAAGGCAACCAGGACAACCACTGCAGGGTGACAGTGTCTTCCAGATGGAGACAAGGACACACAGCTATGAACTCTCAATAATAGGGCTGCTTGAGCAAGAATACATCAGTCAACATGACAACAAAGATGGGGAAATTGTCAAAATGAGCCACCCTAGGTAAAGAAGCCAGTCACTGGCTTCTGAAAAAGGGAGAAGCAGTTTTCTCCCTGGGAGAACAGCCTAACAGGTTTCCCAATCCTAAGTGTTTCCCCTAAACACACACACATATGGGCGATACTGAATGCACACAGTAGCTTTCATACACACACACACACACACACACACACACACAGTATGTTGTGTAACAATGATAAATATTGAAGAATAGATAATGAATTAGAGAGATGATTGGGTAGATGGACACAGGAGAAACTGGAGAGAGAAGAGAGAGGGATGGAAATGATATAAATACAGCATAATCATCCATGAAACTCTCAAAAATTTAAATTAAAATGGGAATAAGAGCTTAGGGGCTGGAGAGAGCTCCGTCGGCTAAGCGCCTGTTACGCAAGTACAAGAACCTGAGTTTGCAGCCACATAAAAGCTGGGTGCAGATGGTCATGTTTGTGGTCATGTTTGTAGTGTCAACGTTGGTGAAACACCTTGCCTTAAAAAAAATACGTGAGTGACCCCAAAAACTCTATCAGGGAACTCCTAGAGCTGATAAACACCTTCAGTAAAGTGGCCGGATACAAAATTAACTCAAAAAAATCAGTAGCCCTCCTGTATAAAAAAGACAAAAGGGCTGAGAAAGAAATTAGGGAAACAACACCCTTCACAATAGCCACAAATCACATAAAGTACCTCAGAATAACCCTAACCAAGGAAGTCAAAGACTTGTATGAAAAAAAATTTCAAGTCTCTGAAGAAAGAATTAGAAGAAGATATCAGAAGATGGAAAGATCCCCCATGCTCATGGCTTGACAGGATTAACATAGTAAAAATGGCCATCTTACCAAAAGCAATCTACAGATTCAATGCAATTCCCATCAAATCACCAACACAATTCTTTATAGACCTGGAAAGAAAAATTCTCAACTTCATATGGAATAACAAGAAATCCAGAATTGCTAAAACAATCCTCTACAATAAAAGATCTTCTGGAGGTATCTCCATCCCTGATCTTAAGTTGTACTATAGAGCAACAGTTTTAAAAACTGCATGGTGCTGGCATAGAAACAGAATGGTGGATTAGTGGAACCAAACAGAGGACCCAGAAATAAACCCACACACCAATGGACACCTGATCTTTGACGCCAAAACCATACAGTGGAAAAAAGATAGCATCTTCAACAAATGGTGCTGGTCCAACTGGATGTCTACATGTAGAAAAATGAAAATAGATCCATACTTATCACCCTGCACAAAACTGAAGTCCAAGTGGATCAAAGACTTCAATATAAAACCAGACACATTAAATCAGCTAGAAAAAAAAGTGGGGAATACCCTAGAACTCATTGGTATAGGAGAATACTTCCTGAACAGAACACCAACAGCACAGGCTCTAAGAGCAACAATCAATAAATGGGACCTCATGAAACTGAAAAGCTTCTGCAAAGCAAAGGACACCGTCATCAAAACAAAGTGACTGCCTACAGATTGGGAAAGAATCTTCACCCTTTATCTGACAGAGGACTCATATCCAGTATATATAAAGAACTAAAGAAGCTGAAAAGCAGCAAACCAAGTAATCCACTTAAAAAATGGGGAACAGAGCTAAACAGAGAATTCTCTGTAGAGGAATATCGAATGGCAGAGAAGCACTTAAAGAAATGCTCAACCTCATTAGCCATTAGAGAAATGCAAATCAAAACAACCCTGAGATTTCACCTTACACCCATGAGAATGGCCAAGATCAAAAACTCAAGTGACAACACATGCTGGAGAGGTTGTGGAGAAAGGGGAACCCTTATCCACTGCTGGTGGGAATGTAAACTTGTACAACCACTCTGGAAATCAATCTGGCGCTTTCTCAGACAACTAGGAATAGTGCTTCCCCAAGATCCAGCCATACCACTCCTAGGCATATATCCAAAAGAGGCTCAAGTACACAAAAAGGACATTTGCTCAACCATGTTTGTAGCAGCTTTATTTGTAATAGCCAGAAGCTGGAAACAACCCAGATGCCCCTCAACTGAAGAATGGATGCAGAAATTGTGGTACATCTATACAATGGAATATTGCTCAGCAATGAAAAATAAGGAAATCATGAAATTTGCAGGTAAATGGTGGGACCTGGAAAGGATCATCCTGAGTGAGTTGTCCCAGAAGCAAAAAGACACACACAGTATATACTCACTCATATAGACATACAACACAGGACAAACCCACTAAAATCTGTGCATCTAAAGAAACTAAGCAAGAGAGAGGACCCTAACTAAAACACTCAATCCCCATCCTGAAAGGCAAATAGGATGGACATCAGAAGAAGAAGGAAACAGGAAACAACCTAGGAACCTTCCACAGAGGGCTTCTGAAAGCCAGAAGAAGAAAACAGGAAACAAACTAGGAACCTACCACAGAGGGCCTCTGAAAGCCTCTGCCCTGCAGACTATCAAAGCAGATGCTGAGCCTGATGGCCAACTGTTGGGCAGAGTGAATGGAATTTTATGTAAGAAGTAGGAAATAGTAAGAGCTGGAGAGGACAGGGTCTCCACAAGGAGAGCAACAGAACAAGAAAATTTGAACACAGGGAACTTCCCAGAGACTCATACTCCAACCAAGGACTATTCATGGAGATAACCTAGAACCCCTGCACAGATGTAGCCCATGGCAGTTCAGTGTCCAAGTGGGTTACATAGTAATGGGAAGAGGGACTGCCTCTGACATAATCTGATTGGCCTGCTCTTTGGTCACCTCCCCCTGAGGGGGGAGCAGCCTTACCAGGCCACAATAGAGGACAATGCAGCCACTTTTGATGAGAACTGATAGACTAATATCAGAAAGGAGAGGAGAACCTCCCCTATCAGTGGACTTGGGGAGTGGCATGCATGCAGAAAGGGGAGGGTGGGTGGGATCGGCAGGGGAGGAGGGAGGGGCTTATGGGGGGATACAAAATGAATAAAGTGTAGTTAATAAAAATTAAAAAAAAAATATCATGCTACTCTACCTTAAAAAAAAAAGGTGAACAGTTCTTAAGAAACTACACCTGAAATTGTCCTCTGCCCTCCAATATGTGCATGCATGCATGCAAACACACACACACACACACACACACACACACGTAAGGGCTTTGGGCCATATGCAAACATGGAGGAACACTTTCCCTCTGAGGGAAAGGGCATGTTGGGAAACTCCACTTACGTTAGGACCTGGCTCCTCTATTCTATAGCAATATAACCCTGAAAAAAAACCTATCAAAACCGTGTTTCAGTATCCTCACATATAAATGCTCATAAAAATATGTAACTTACAGCATTAATGTAAGACTTAATTTGTTATATAAGTAAAGTTCTTCACAACACTTTGTACAAATTATGACTTACCTTTTTATAAAGTACTGCTTTCCCTTGGCAGGGGACTACAAATCTTGGACAATGCTCTAATTTTTTAATATTCTTTTAAGCTACAGAGCTAACCACTGCATGAGCCCTCAACATTGCACCTCAGCTGTGGTCTGAGCAAAGAACAGCGGAACAGAGCTAACACCTTCCTTATTCTGGAAAGAACGTCTATAAATGTTAAGGTCACAACTTCCTCTTTCTTTCTGTAGATCGTATCAAATGGTTGGTGTGATCTTAATAGTTACTAAAAATGCAGGAGTCTTATTTACACACGCTGTTGCAAAGCCAGGTCCATATGCTCTGTGCTGCCTTTGTGAAGACGAACTACAGTATTGAATTCCATCCTGCTGAATATAATGTATGAAGATATTTTGGGGCTGTTTGTCATGGCAACCTGTCTGCTCTCTTCCAATCCCAGGTCATGTATAGCTACGATTCGTACTCTTAGTATTTTCAGGGTTTAGTATTTTCAGGGTTTGATCATACAAAATGTTCAACATACCAGAATGTCTCAATCAAGTTGAAGTCGTGTGGGAGTTATCATGGCAGAGCCTGATCTCTTCCCCTGCTCTTCAGTCATTTCACACCTTTCCCAAGCTCAGAATCAGGAATGTGACAAATTCCTTAAGGCATGCCAAATTCTATTTACATATACATAGCAGAGTATCTTGCTCTGTCTACAGAAATAATAATGAGGTTTGTATGACCCAATTTGTTTATTATTGAAACTATTTTGAGAATAGGAAAGTTTATTTTTGCTATAAATAAGGAATAGGTTTTGCTCATGTCAACCATAAAAGATAATTACTGGTACATTTTTAAGGTCCAGTTTTAACAAGGACTCCAAGTGCTAACCAGACATAGCCATCCAAAATGCCAAAACCTGATTACTTAAAGTGGTCTGCCATAGACACACAAAATAAGAAAGTGGAAGCACAATTCTGTCACAGTAATTTGCCATTCTTAGCTCCAGTTTTAAAAATCAAGGTCTTAATTTACTGGACTTTAGAATTTTATTTGGCTTGCCACTTACAAAGGTAATCTTTCTATAATAATTTTTAAGTTATACTGTCAAATCATTTTCACCTTTCACTATCCTCCCTCCAACTCCTCTCATGTGCCCTCCTATTCTATCAAATTCATGGCATTTTTAAAATGGTATTATGTTGAACATGTATATGTATTCATATATACATGCATATATACCTAAATATATAAATGTAGCCTGATCAATCTGTACAATGTTACTTGTATGCATATGATGGTTTCAGGGCTGACCACTTGGTGCTGGAGAACCACCCGGTATGCTCTCCCTTAGTAACCCCTTGTTTCCTGTGGTTCCTTGTCTAAGGCCGAGTTCTCCTGAGCTCTGCCGTGTTAGCGTGTCTATCGCTGTCATCCTCGTTCAGGTCTTACTTAGACCTGAAACTCCACAGTTGTCTTTTCTGTTTGTAGGAGACACAGTCTCACAACACGCTTCCTCTTCCTCTGGCTCTTACAGTCTCACAATGGTGCTTCAGCCTCAGGTGCAGGAACTGTGTGGTAGATGTGCCAGCTGGGGCTGGACCACATGATCTCTCGTTCTCTGCGTTTTGATCAGTTTCGGTTTTCTGTCCATTGCAAAGAAAAGTGTCTTTGATGGGGGATGAGGACTACCCTTACCTGTGAATACAAAGATAAATACTGAAAATATTTTTAGGAATGATTCTGGTTTAGTAAAGTGGTGGTTGTAGGTTCTCCTCTGTCTTAGTTAGGGTTTTATTGCTGTGAGGAGACACCATGACCAAGGCAACTCTTATAAAGGACACCATTTAGTTAGGGCTGGCTTACAGTTTCAGCAATTTGGTCCATTATTGTCATGGTGGGAAGCATGGTGGCATGCAGGCAGACATGGTGCTGGAGAAGGAGCTAAGAGTTTTACATCTGGATCGGCAGGCACCAAGAAGAGGCTATCTTCTACACAGGCAGTAGCTTGGGTGTATGAGACCTCAGAGCCTGCCTCCACAGTGACACACTTCCTCCAACCAGGCCACGCCTACTCCAACAATGCCACACCTCCTAGGAGTGCCACTCCTTATGGCCAAGCATTCAAACACATGAGTCTTTGGGGTCATACCTATTCAAACCACCACATCCTGCAAGATCCTTGACTTCTCTAGCCCTGGATAGTTGGCTAGGTTTGTGGTACCAGGTATGATTTTCCTTCTGTAAAGCAGGCCTGGGAGGTAAGCAACCCATAGTATTCCCTAGCTATGATGAAACAATGACCAGCATGGCACAATGACCCTAAGGGTACAATCGTGGCATGCATACCCTTATGATAATCTGTAGCTCTCTTTTTCTTTTTCTTTTTTTCTTTTTTTTTTTTTTTTTTTTTTGCCTTTAGACACAATGATATGTACCAATTTCTCAGTTCTCAGTGTCACCAATTGCCGTATTTCAAGATCGGTGAAGCAGCTCAGGGATGTGATTTCTGAGTTTTCTTAGTGCCATGAGACATAATTCATCTGGGTGTAGAAATGTTAAGCATTTCATTACAACAGGAAAAAAAAATGTGCTACTAGACTTTTAACCATTTATGGCTTCTAATTAACTTTCGGGAGGGCGGGGGAGATAGTGTTCAATTAAGTAATGGGTTCCTGTGTTAGCTTGAATAAGAAATGCCACCCATAGGCTCACGTCTTTGAACACTTGGTCCCCAGTTGATGGTGTCATTGGGAAAGGTTAAGATGGAAGATGTCACTTGGGCAGGTTTTAGCAGTCCGTAGCCTCACCCCACTCCCAGCTCTTTACTTTCTTTGTGCAGTTGGAATGTGATCTGTCAGCATCCTGCTCTGGCCACCTGCTGCCCTGCCTCTGCTGCCGTTATAGAATCTCCCACTGGAATATGATTTTTTTTCAAATGACCTGGACAGTCCATAAACCCAGACAGATGCAGTAATGACCTCGACTGGTGCAGTATGCCAAAGGTGATGCCATGTGGCCTCCAAGCTAGGTTATAGAAATTACACAACTTCCAATTTGAGCTCTTAATGCACTCAGTCTTGGAATTCAGCCTCTGTGCATCAGGAAGTCCAAACCATCCCATGGGGAGACATATAGAAGACATATAGAAAGATCACCCCAGACCAGCATTGTTGCCTAAAGCCCAGTTGAAGTCTTAGCTAGCAACAGCCTTCAACAGCTGCCAGGCATGTGAATAAAGAATGATGACTCAGATGACTCTACCCCAAAGCACCTTCTGCCTTCACACCTTAGTAGCTGAGGCTCTCGACATCATGGAGAGAAAAGTTGCCCTGCTCTGCTCTGCTTGAATTCGTGACTAAAAATCCACAAGTATAATAAAGTTGCTACTTTATGCTACCACCTGTTCGGTTGCACAGCAATTGTGACTAAAACAATCTGTTTTTTAAAGTGAACAAATATCAAAGGTGGGGAGGTAGGGGCATGACTCAGGCAGTAAAGTGCTTGCCAGGCAAGCATGGAGACCAAGTTCAGACTCTCAGCACACATGTAAAAAGCTGCTTGAGGTGGCTTGTATTTACAGTTTCAATCCTGGGGAGATGAAGGGACTTGGGGCTTGCTGTCTAGTTAGTCTAGATAAACTAGTGAGCTCCAAGTGAGGTGGAGGAGGTTTAGAGACAGGTCAGTGGATAACGGTGCTGGCTGTGTAAGCATGGGGGTCTGAGTTTGAATACTAAGCAGCTAGGTAAAAATCTAGATGTCAAAGAACAACCAGTGTGACTAGAGCTGAGGAGTCAGGGACAGGGAGATTCCTTGGATTTGCTGGTCAGTCAGTCCAACCAAATCGGTGAGCTCTGGGTTCAATGAAACATCCTGCCTGAAACTATTAGGTGTAGAATGATCGGGAAGAACACGCAACATTGACCTCTGGCCTCCATATGCATGCATACATATGTGTGCACATACGTACATTGTGCGTGAACAAACACACACACACACACACACACACACACACACGTGCGCACGCGCATCCCACAGTAACTTATAGTAACTATACCTTGCACCAAGATGAATCCCAAGATTGTGTTGAGTGTGCTCAGCTCTCCATGTTAGTACAGCCTGAGCATAGATTTAGAAAGCCTGTTTCAAGTCTACTCCGGAAATTATTGGTATCGATTCAAAAGTTCCAGATTCAAATGTGTCATTATTGAGCCAGTTTTCCAAAAACATACCACAGTCAGTTGAACATTTCTGAAGCATCATTTTCAATCTGAAACGGGCAACGAATGAAAGGGGAAAGCGAGCAAGACCACGGTGACATCATCGTTACTGTCAGCTGACCCCACAACAGGGGCACGCTTCTGATCAAGGGGGAGGGAACTGTCCAGCACCTCTGCGTTCTGAACCAAAGGAAGTCCTAGCTCGTCCTACAACATGTATTAAGGGCTGAACTCCTCCCTTGTATATAAATTGAGGCCCTCCATAACGAAAAGGGTCCTTCTACCCACCATGCACGAACGCCCACTAAAGAGCACAATCAAATCACGAGGCAGAACTCAGCCAACCCAGTCAATATATCCATCACTAACTAAAATTTCCATAAGCCCTGAAACACAGAACTTCTCATTTATCCTTTTAGGATCTCTTCCTGCTTGTTAAGATGATTAAAAAAAAAAAAAAAAAAAAAAAGCTGGATCTTAAGCTACATAGCAATATGCAGATTTGTTTCGAAAGAGTCCAGACACTGACAGGCAGGGTACATGTGAAAGACATGGGGACACATCTGAATAATTTTTTTTTTTTTTACTGTTAGGTTTTCATATTAAAATATTTTCTTGAAATTTAATCCCTAAAAGTCATCTTGCTAGAACAAGGAATCCTGATTTTGCTCTCCAGCATCATAACCTCAGAGGACAGGGCTGGATGTGTGCTTGAGGAATAAATTTGTGTTTCAGATGGTTTTGAATATTTAAACTCAGGTTTGTAGTTTTTTAATGAAGCTTAATTTTATTCAACTTCAAGCAAGATCCTTTTAACAAAGAATATTAAGGCAATAGGATGCCAGCAGAGATAGCTACTCAGTAACAAAGCAATGCTAGGTACTATAAAGCACACTTTGAGTGCAGGGAAGGTACAGGTAAAATTCGTTCTGTGCGGCCTGCTTCCTGACACGTTGGGAGTGCCACATTTATCATCATATTTTTATCCCCACTGAGAAGTTCTGCAGCCCACATTTCTGTAATAACAAACTTTAAAGACCAGAGTAAATTTCCATTTTCTGCCAAAATCCGTCTTTGTCCTTTTCCATTCTACAAGCGTTTTTGCCCTCCAGTCCATACATGGCTCATATCTGTTCATATAAAGAATGCTGTATTTTTTAATATTTTGATGCCTGGTAGAGACGCTATTTTGATCCCTCACCCCTTGTATTCCAAGTATGCAAGTTGGGACGATCAAGTAGTAGCCATTTGACATAAAGCAGGGTTGACATCTTAGTAAGGTCATGTCGTTCGTTCCCACAGTGCAGAACCTCTCATTCTAAGACTAATCCAGTATCTAAAAATACATCCAGGACAGCTCATGTTGCCATTTATGGCAAAATATGACTGAGTCGGTTAACTAATTTCCCTGCGGCATAAAAAGAATCCCTGGGTGGTAAACCAAGAGACCTCAGCTTTAGGAGGACAAAAATGGGAAAGGGAAACATTTCCCACTTAGGAGCTTGATTTCTGAACCGGAGAAAACAACAGGAGTGAAGAACCAGGCGCAACGAAAAGACATCTGAAAAATCAAGAGAGATGCATGTGAAATGAGCGTACCTAATGCCGCCTGTGCTGCGTGCACGTGTGCGGTGCCAAGCGGGCACAGCAGCGCTCCTCCAACCGAAGCTCTCCAGCCACAGGTTGGCTTCTGCTGCCCTCTCTGGCTTTGCAGCTGCCTGAGATGCAGGGCTGCCAGTTCTCTCAAACACCAGAGAGCATCTGGCTTGAGCTGATGGGCTTCTCTGCACCCGGTCACCCTAGTTAAGTGAGAGAGACCAGTTCAGCGTTTCCCTCGGGCCCACTTTGAAGTTTTCAACAAAAACAGTCTTTGTTTGATTTGGTCATCAGACGTTAGATAAATTCTGAATACCAAAAATGGCAACTACAGAGGCAGAATGTTTAAAAAAAATTAATATTTGGAGGGGGGTGGGGGGAAGCTGCCCCTGAGTACGTGGTGTGGCTATATAAACTAGTTTGGCAGAATGAAAGTTTTCAGAAGGGGCCTCACTAATTTATTGTTGTGTGTCTCAACCCTGACTACAACATATATTACATTTTTTTAAAGCTAAATCCCTTAGACATCCCACCACAAGTTCTTCCCATGTTCCCATTCTGGGAGTGAACAAAAATTACTTGTCTCTCAGCCTCACTGCACGTGGGGAGGATGTCTAATTCTTTCCTAGGGCCTTCCTTACAAGTTTAGGCCATTCATCGCCAGGTAATGACATTTACCCAGATTCTCACTGCCAAAGATCTCTCTCCTCCCTTTCTGATATATAGCCTGATTCTAATCTCCCTGACTCCTTATAGTGTTTAAATTTTTTCAAAAGGTTTTGTAGGCTGGCTCAAAAGAAAGACTGGGCAATAAGCTGATATATCGTGAGATACAGAGGGGGGTTGTCATGGGGAACAGGGTCTGCCTATGGACACATTTGACAAGTCAGAGCATTTCTCCTGTACATAAGCCTGACTTGATGGTCTAGGAGTAAATAAGACAGATTCCTTTGGCCAATTTTAGAAGGGTTGGCTGGGGAGGGGGAAGAGGGGGAGGGTAGGCTATAATGGAGTAAGTAGAAAAGATGATTTAACAGTCTTGAAATAAAGATAGCAAGCTCATTTAAAGTGTATGGCGATGTGCATGTAATCTATCTTCCTGAAAATAGTGCGTACCCTGAGATGTTTCACAGAACAGAGAGTTGTTTTGGGGTCTATCCAGCTTACCAAATGAGAACAATCATAAGAAACAGAGATAATAAGGAAATATGTTCTCAAAAATCATCCTCTCCAGGAGAGAAGCTTCGGGATGCAGAAACTGTGGTAGAAAAGCTGGATGTCAGGCAGCTAGGCAGCTAGGGACTCCTGTGCGGGAGACCAGGACGAAGTCCAAGGTCATGCTGTCTACCTCTTTGGAAGAATGCCAGCATTTAAAGTTGCCGAGCCTGAAGCCAAAGCTGTGTCTGCAGTCACGGATGAAGCTGGAAGGTGTGGCTTTCCTCATTTAGTACAGCACCACCAAACTATAGGACAGAGAGTGGGGGATGCCAGGGCAGCTCTCCGGGGAACCTGATCCCGAAAGCCTTCCCGTGTGGGCACAGTGGCTCTCTTTCCAGTGGTACTGTCCAAAAGGGCTGAGCAGATATGCCTGAGAATTTCTGCTACCCTTCATTTATCCAGTCATGACAGTCAGCTTCTTTATCTTTGCCAGGACCTCTTGCTACAAGGCAGTTAATAAGAAGCTTAAAACTGGAGGAGATAAATTATTTAGAGAAATTTACAGCACAGATTTACAACATTTTATTCTCTACACAAAACAATATTAAATAATAATTTAATGCGACTGGTTCAGTTGTTTGTTTGTTTGTTTTTTTCTGCTTTACAGTGGTGCAATTTCTTTCCTTGAACTCTTTCTTCCTCTTCCTCTTCTTCCTCTCCTTCTTCTTCTTTCTCAAGATAAGGTTTATCTGTGTAGCCTTGGCTGTTCTGGACTCATTATAGACCAGGCTGACCTCTAACTCACAGAGATCCACCTGCCTCTGCCTCTCCGAGTGCTGGGATTACAGGTGTGAGCCACTGAACCCAGATTCCTTGAATTATTTCTAAAGGCTGAATCATGAAAACTACTCCATCGTATCAGCAATGTCAGATAAGGAAAGGTCTGATGGCTTTAACCTGCTTTCTTCTGTCTTCCAGGTCAGAGTGTACTAATATAAGCGGAAATGAAAAAAGTCTTAATCACAGCTCTTGTTTCTTCATGGAGAGCCTTGAGAGTAAGAGGCAGACATTTTATTCTCTATTATCTAGAAGCAGTAAATAGTAGCAAGCAGCAAGACATCAAGAGTTTGAAGATGAACCAGGCACAGTGGCGCTTGCCTTTAACCCCTGCACTGGGGAGAGAGAGTCAGGCAGATCTCAGTGGGTTCTAGGCCAGCCAGAGCTACAGTGTGCCTCCGCCTTAAAAAAAAAAAAAAGGAAGAGTGTGGAGATGCTCCTTGTCTCTTTCTGCACTGTTAATTATCTAAATTAACACTTGAGAGCGCAGAAGCCTTAAAGTCTAGGTGTGCCAGGCTGACCTATAAGAGTTTACTAATTCCATACAGTTTTCAGATAGGAGGACTCATACAAACCAGTAAGAGACTTAGATCCCTCAGCTGAGAATGTCCGTGGTCTCTCAGCCTTCAGGTATGGGTGTAGTGACGGATGAGTGAATGACGTCACTAGAGTGGTCTGTGTTCTTTCCAGCTGTAGGACAGAGATTGGTAGCACCACCAAAGACAGGGTGGGCTTCCACCAACCTTATGAGTCGTTTGAGAGCTTTGGGCAGGAGATCTGCACCCCACTTCCCCTGTGTGCAAGAAAAAAAGACTTTGCAGTGTTTGTAGGAGGTTTGAGGTGAATTTATTTCTGATAGTCTATCCAGACTCAGCAAATTCACGGGAAAAAAATAGTTTACAATTATAGTTATTATACTAAATGATATTTTTGAATGTTTGTATGTGATAAATGCACTTAAATTTCTAATCTAAGTACTTCCAGTTTATTTTTATGAATCTGAGTTAGAAGTGACTTTGGGTAGGTTACTCCACCCTATCCCTTTAATTTCTACATAAGTAAAATGTAGTTAACAATACATATTTTATAAAGTTGTTCGGGCGATTAAATGTATGTATGTATATGATATCTACATAATTTAGTAAGTATTACTTTAGTTTTGTCATGAAATTTCGGTCCTCGCCCTCTCGAAAATCACTCAGCATATTAGAACTTTTGTACCATCTTGCTAATGATGGGGCTTCATCACACTGAAATGGCGGTCTGGTGACAGCACCAAGGGTTGTAGTTGTGATGGGGGTAGAATGTGGATCTATGCAAAAGTCATTCATAAAATCAAGGTCTGACAATGTAAGCTTACTAAAAACTGATTCTTAGTGCAAGTCCAGTTGCAATCTGGACTTATTTTAGTTTCCTCCTTTCGTTTGAGTGGCAGGTGCTCTCTGGAAGGACCATAAGAAACATCACTCAACACAGCCAGCAAATTTTTTTCATCCTGCAAAATAAAGATGGACCATGCTGGCTTCACAGCTGTCATGAGATCCAAAGCTATGTTTTAAGTTTTAATCACTGTGTCTGACATCCAAAAAAACAAAAATAAACAAAAATTCCTCTAACCTGTAAGCCCCTTACCGAAGGACAGATACTTGGTGAAGTTCTGGAGGCTATTGTTTATGGAAGATAACAAGCCACATGTTTTCATTCCTTGAAACAAGTTGGACCCAACTGCACCAAATGTAGTTGAACACAAAAAGGCTGTGGATATGTGGGAAGGAAATATGCCAGGATGGATGCTTGCCCCTGACTGGAAGTACATAGGCAGGAAGTCAAGATACATGCTAGCTCCTGATTGGGCCTGGTGGGAAATTCATGGCCTTATGTATTTGCCTTTACAAACCTGTAGAAGGAATCTTCTGTGTACTGTATGGATACGACACCTGTCAATTAAAAAAAACCTATAGCCCATCACTGAGGCAAGAAATAGGTTGGGACATCCAGCAGGCAGAAGAGATTCTGGGATAGAGCCAAGTGCTTTGGGATTCAAGTGCTGGCAAAATTCGAGGAGGAAAGAACTCTTGGTACCTGAGCCCAGGTAGCCAGCCATGTGGCAGAATGTAAATTAGTATAATGCCTATCTTAAGTTATGAGCTAGTCAGAGAAGAGCTTAGCTATGTGGCTTAGGTATTTATAAAATAATAATTGAGTCTCAGCAGCCATTATTTCCAGGGAGCTATAGAAAAAGGAGGAAAAATCTCCTACAACACAAGCCTCTGCAAAACGTGACCATTTTCTGTAATGGCCCTGGCCAGAGTTCATCATCATGGCCAGTATTTAACTAAATCTTGCTTCATTTTTGGCTCAAATATTGTGGTAGCGGTCATTGTCTAACACTGAGCAACATAACAGCAGCGTTATTGCCTGTGGGGATCTCACATTGACGGATGGAACCAACCAGCCCCTGTTGACCCCTAAAGACAGATTTCCACTGAGAGGGTAACAAAGGCTCTTGAGATGTAGAAACAAGGCAGGCAAATGCCCCCAGCACAAGGCATTAGAGGAAGGACAAATCGATACCACTAGGTAGTATTTTTTAAGCCTTAAAAGAAAAACTTAAAGGCCACGTATGCCAGAAACATACTGTGTGTGGGAGGGAGAAAGGTAAAGATTGCTTATGGAAAGGAGCCTCAAACCTCAGAGAAGACACCATCTGGAAACCCTGTGTGAGTGTATGGGGCAGCCTAGGGAGCTGGAAAAGAGGAAGCAGAATCAGGTTGAGCCATCAAGGATCAAGTAAAGGTCTGTCCAACAAGAAAGAAAGAAAGAAAGAAAGAAAGAAAGAAAGAAAGAAAGAAAGAAAGAAAGAGAGAGAGAGAGAGAGAGAGAGAGAGAGAGAGAGAGAGAGAGAGAGAGAGAAAGAAAGAAAGAAAGAAAGAAAGAAAGAAAGAAAGAAAGAAAGAAAGAAATGCAACAACAAAAAAATGAGTGGAGCAGCTGAGGGCTCCATCTTAGGTCTGAGGCCAGTCCTGTGACCTTTGCCTTTTAAAGCCCTCCTCCCCTTTAAGTGGGGCTCAGTCCCAGACCAGACCTTGGGAACTGAGGAAAGCTGAAGCTTAAACCAAAGCTGGGCTAATTACAACTGGACAGAGTCCAGGGGTCTCTAGGTGTTTTCTAACTCTGTAACACAGCTTCGTTCCTCTCTCCTTTAAGAAACAATCCATGGATCTCAAATTCTGCTGTTCTCTCCCTCTCAGCTTTTCAATATAATCAGCAAACAATGTGAGAGTAGGAATCACGTTTTCTAAGGCAAGTGATTTGAAAGCCTGAAGAAGATCAAACAGTCTCCCTGGCTGCAGTGTGTTCATAACTTCCCGTGTTTAGGGAAGACTAGAAATTGTTATGAAGAGGAAATTTTTGCTGTTTTGTTTTGTGTGTGAGAATGTGTGTGTGTGTTTCTGAGACAGGGTTTCTCTATGTATACTTGGCTATCTTGGACTCACTTTGTGGACCAGGCTAGCCTTGAACTCACAGTGATCCACCTGCCTCTGCCTCCCCGAGTGCTGGGAATACAGGTGTGCACCACTGAGCCCAGCTCATGACGAGGAATTTCAAAAGCTTGCCTCTTGTTCTTTAAAGATTTTACAGTCATTGATAATTCGATGGAAGATAGTAGAGGTAGTTAACTGCAGCCTCGTTTTACAAAGGAGAAAAGATGGTCCCTGGAGCATAAGCAATCAGAGTTTTAGTGACAGAATCAGGACTAAGCCTCAGCTTTCCTCACTTATATCAATTGCACGATTTTTGTTTTTTGTTTTTTTTGTCCTGGGGCGTAGCTGAAAGTAAACAATTTAGGTTTGTCACATCTGATTGCACACGCATATGAAATTCATATTTCTAAATTTAAATGTAAGCATCACAATTGGCAAACACAGCTGTAACATCACAGCTTATAGGAGACAGGTGGACGTGCATGGCGCACACATGTGAAAAGTGCAGTTATACAAACATCAGTGTTTATCTTATCACGCTAATGCCAGGATCCATTCCACGTGATTGGTTTGGTCAGCAGACACTTGCTGAACTCTTCTTAAATTCTACATGCTGTTGTGCTGGATATCCAAAAATAAGAGTTCATAAAAAATACATAAGAAACACTTCAAGATTTACCCCCATAAGATGCCTCCCTTCCTACAATGACGGATCCTGAAAGACACGGAGAGGGGAAAAAATGAACAGCCAAGTTGAAGAGAAAGCAACTTGGGGCAAAGAAGGGAGAAAGAAAGAGAAATTCCTGACTCATATGAGAACTGGTCTGTGCACAATTTCACACCTGAGAACCCCAACCAATAAACACACTGCAAATGATAGAATGACCACATGACATTGTCATGAACCCAAGACAAGCTGAGCCTCAGGATTGGAAACTAAACAGTCGCCATTTGCGTTGTGTGAGAACACTGATTGGAACTGATAGCATTGTCCTGGCCAAAGAATAATATGAAATCTTGCTCCTTACCAGGATTGTAAAGTACCAGGTAAGCAAATTCTCATTTTTGTAGCACTCCCAAGGGTCTAATAATAATCCTAAAAAAAAAAAAAACAACAATGGGGTCAGGGAATGGCTCAGCAGTAGACAGTTTGCCTAAGAGAACAGCCCTAAGGTAATCATTATTCTCTTTAGCTGAGATCCTCCATGTTCCAAAAAAGCAGTTGGGTAACTTGTCATCCTGCCCTCTCTTGTAGTCACATCACTATGATAGAAAAAAAAATGGACTTGAAATGCGGTGGGGAAATGCTTGTCTTAGAAGAGTGTCTAATCCAATTTCTATAATAAACGCTACCAGGAAACAGTGGTGGGGAAAGGAGAATGATGTGCTTCTGGAAGGAGACATCTCTGGTCCCCTGTGGAGGACACCAGAACTGTCAATCCACAGACAACACTGACAACGGGAATCACTGCCTCCCTGGGCCTCATCGGGTCTAATGCTCAGTTCCCACCTGCTGTGGGAGATGGAATGGAATCCCATAGACAGGAAGAGACTTCATCACGGCACTCAAATGAAGGCGAGATGGACAATGAGCCATGGAGGTTTCGGTCAGGTATGAGCAATTAATGTGTGAATCTCTTGACGTTAAAGGCGAGAAGAGTCCTGTTCTGCAGAAACAGAACTCCACTTTTATACAAAATGCTGCTAGGATCAACTCTCAGGAAAGGCCAGTGGGAGTTCCTTCATTCTACAGTGTTGATAAGTAGATCCATCCTAAGTGACAATGCCCCGGGAGCCATACTAAGACTAGGTGCTATGGAGTGGTACTCGGAATTTTCTTAGGATGAGAAGGCACTTAAGAAAGAAACTCAGGGAAAAACAGAACTGAGGACCAGGCCAGGCATCAGAGATAAGTATGCGAGTAACACGTGGCTTATTCGCCTAGATAAGTCACAAGTGTGGCAAGGAAGTAGGACTCTGAAAAGGTATATAATGAAGCAGGCCACCAACGTAAAGAATGGAAGCACAATCCTACAGGTCATCCTCTGAGAAAGACTATCAATATGCATGAAGTATCCAAGGTGATACTGGACAGTGCGATCTCACTGCGGGCCAATGGTGCTCATGAGACTGGCAGCTCATTATCAATGAGAGAGGTGGGGATTTTGTTTGTTTGTTTGTTTTTGTTTTTGTTTTTAGCACTGTAGCTCACACGGCTGAATTCAGCTGAAACCAAAGGAAAACAGTAAGGGTGGGGAAGGGGTGCAAACGGCTGCCCGCTGGACAGGAGAGGATCCCAAATTTCCCTTGATTTTTCTGGGATGGGCTTAAGTTTGGTAATTGTCTATTGGTCGCAGGCACAGTCTTAGAAGATGCTTTCCGGGCCAGTGAGATGGCTGACCAGATAAAGGCTTGCCTACCAAGCCTGGGGACCTGAGCTTGGTCCCTGGGACCTACCCAGTAGAAGGGAAAAACAGATTCTCTCAAGTTGTCCCCCGAGCTCACCACCACACCGTGGCACCGACACCACCACAGAAATACATGTAACCTTGCCTCTTTCAAAATTGAAAGAAAAATTTCCTTCTTGGGTGTAATCATTCTGGCCTTGAGGTTTGGAGGTTAACAGAAGGTCAGCTGAACTCAGGAATTTATACAAATGTTCTGGCTCCAAAGTGCAGTCCGTGCCTTATGACAAGGCTAAGAGATGCCAGATGCCCTAACTGTGAGTACTATTATGTCTTGGAAATAAATTTATTATCATCTAGTCCATCTGTAAGGCTGAGTAGAATCTGACCCAGGGGTTTAGACAGCCAAGAGTACAGACAGAGAGAGACAGCAAGCCCCTTTATCTTAGTGTAGTTATCAGAAATCTAGAGTCTTACGTGAAAACTAGGTGGTTTGAGGGGAGGGGAGGGGAGGGGAAGGTGTCTTGAAGTCTCTGAAAAGTAACGAAGGCAACTGTTCTAACCCACACATCAGGAGTGTTACTACATGGAAGCTAATGAGAGGCTGGGCAGGTATTGTCCAGCTGTGTGACCCCCTGGTTGGTAGTTTTTAGGCTAACAGAGATGTAACGAAGCCAGACGGCTTTCTTAGAGTTTTGTTTTGTTACTTACAACATTGGGATAGGGATTTTAATTTTATTTTGAAGGGAGCATAATCCTGATGACACCTAGATTTTTTTTCTGGGCTACTTATCAGAGATATTTTATGAGATGGGCTCTTCCTGGGTAATAATACCCCCTTGACTTTTTAAAGGAATATTGTTTATTTATTGACAACTTCATACACGTATGCAAATGTATCCTGATCAAACCCAACCCAGCTTCTCCTCTTTCCTCTTTGAGCCACTCAACACATCCTCCTCCCATCTTCACGTCTTCTTTTGAACAGAGCCCTGTGAGTCTACCTCTAGCTGCTTTGCTGTGAGTCCATCCACTGGAGCTTGGGCGATCTACAGGCAGATACATCCGTGAGGACAAATGACTCCTCCTCCCCAAGCAGCCAATTAAAGGCTCCTCAGCCAGAGGTGGGCCTCAGGACCAGCTTTCCCATCCATGCCAGAGTTTTAACTGCCCTGGTTTTGTGCAGCAATCACAGATTCTGCGAATCCATGAGTGGAACAGCTATGTCGTGTCCCTAAGACAGTACTTCATGGCATTCCCCTGCCTCATCCTCCAGCTCTTATGGTATTTTTGCTTCCTCTCACAAGATGTTCACTGAGTCTTGGGGAGGTTGGCACAAATGCTCCATTTACTTGCTGAACACTCGGCTCTCACTTATTCTCGGCTCTGTGACCAGTTATGAGGCTCCGCATTGACTGCTGCCCAGCATGAACAGAGCAGCACTAACCTATGCCAATAAACGTAAATATTTATAAGGCAGTTTGGCAACATGTCCATTTAGCAAAACAGCAGCAATAGTTATACTCTAGGGCCTATGACCTCTCCAGTCATAGGTTCTAGACAAAGTGTACAGTACCAAGAATTAATTTCTTCCTATGGGGGAGCGCCTCAGATCCAACCAGAAAGCTGCTAGCTACCCCTCCTAACAGCCATGCCACTGTTACACCGATGGGCACATCTTGCGTTGTAACACGTAGGGACTGCAATAAGGTCATTGTTTCCTCCCCAACAGCCTTTGTAGCACCTTCTGCAACTATGAAAACTGGCCAGAAGGGAGGAGGTTTCCAGGTTAGTCCCAGCTTGATTACGCTACGTCCCATAACCAAAATGAGTTAGGTCCTCAGCGATGGGGTCTCTTCATCTAGTTATGATGAGCAGTCAAGAGCAATGGCAAAAGCTTTTGTTTGGGGAGTAAGGGACTGGAGCCTTCCTGACTAACAGGGAGTTATCTCCTGCTAGACACTGATATTTTCATTTAATAACCCATGTCTTCTAGGGAAAGCATTGCCCATCTTTATTCAAACTTTCCCTCTCTTCTCTCATGGGCCCCTTCTAGCTTCCTGACCTCAACAGACATTCCAAGTGAAATGCACAAATCTAAAAAGTCCAGGTTAGTATCCACATAGAAGTAAGAGGATTTGGCATTTGTCCTTCTGAGTCTGAGTTAATCTTTATTTGTGCTTGTTGTTTATATAGACCCATAGCTCCACTAGTTTTATCTTGGGCTAACTATCTGGGGAACTTTCAGTCTACAAACATTCTGGCCTTATGGACAAAGCTATAGAAAAGCATGTTTTTCAGGGCTAGCCGGTTATGAGCCTAGAGTGTATTTGCTTAATTGTGGTCTCTCAGAAGTAAACAGCTGCAGTGTTCATCAACGCCAGTGTTCCACTTGCTAAGAATGGCTCTTAGGACCTGAATCCCATGGCATGCTCAGGCTATGTTGTGTGTAGACCAGTGATACACACACAAAAAAGAGAACATCCTCGGGCAGGAAGAGGAGGATGCAAATAGTATACAAGTGATGTGGACCCTCAGCCAGGTGAAGAGCTGTAGGCAGATGACGTTATCTGTTCCAGAGTGACTGGTGGGCCCAGGGCACCCATACTTAGGGCACAGAGACATGGTCTTAGGTAAACAAAATCAAGGCATGTTTTCATCCGGTCATTTAAGGACACAAAGGTTTTGGGCAGATTGGCAGTCCCGAGGCTCTTTTCTATTCCCGGTGACCTTTCTAATAATGAGCATCTCACCAACATGCTTGAAAAGCTTAAAAGTAAATGCCATATTTCATTCAAAGAAAATACAAAGATAAAAATCTAAACTTTTCTACAATTAGCACCTTATTCCTCCCCACCCCTCAGTGTAGTTCTCTCCCAGATGCTTTCCTGGCTGTTTGTTCTAATGCGGCAAAGTTCTTGAACATTCCACTAAATATATCCTCATCTAAGGCTGATTTATGTCTGTACTGTAATTCAACAAAAGTCTTCACACTGTAAAGTCACAATAACAACAAATATAACAACAAAAACAAAGAAAAACAGTTTTGCCATTTATCAAAACTTGGTGCCAGGCACAGTGGCACACACCTGTAATCCCAGCACTCAGGGAGGCAGAGACAGGCAGATCTCTGTGAGTTCAAAGCCAGCCTGGTCGAACAAGCGAGTTCAGGACACCCAAAGCTAGACAGAGAAACTGTCTTGGAAAAAGCAAACAAAAACAAAGAAACAACAACAACAACAACAAAAACCCTTCCTCTAGAATGTCATATCTCTGCTTAAATCAGACATGACAGGAGGGAGTGGAGTACCCAGATGGGAGGAAGGGACCTGAAGTCGAGGGAAGACATGATGTGCCAGAAAACGTCAGCCTGCACCACCTAACGTGAGTAAAGGGACCAGTCCGAGGAAGAATGGGAGTTCAGGCTACAGAAAGGAGGTCATAGACCGGGCCCCAGAAGGGTCTCAGTGTCAGGATTGTGTGTGCCTGCCATCGTGAAAGGCTTCAAATGAAGAGGAGATGAGGCAAAAGCTGCTTGAAGATGAGAAACTAAAACAGATGGGAAACATTAGATTGGCAAAGAGCTGAAGGCAAGATGGTACTTGTAAGGTCATTTACTAACTTAAGCATGAGTTCTCATACCTTACAAATATCTCATGATTTATAAGCAAGCACATCCAGTTGCACAGGTCTTGTGAAAAAGAGGCCCAATGAGTGGGTAAGTGGGAGAGATGGGAACTTTTTCTCATATGTCTGCCAGTTGAGGCACCTTTTCCTAATTCTACCGAAGCAAATGAATGTGCCAGGCGAAGCCCTGTTTGTGGTTAATGCAGAAGTGAAAACTGTACACGGAGAAAGAAGAGTGTGACCAAGTAGGCGGTAACGAAATTGGGAGATTCCACACCAAGGTAACGTTTACATTGGCATTACCAACACCTGGCCCCCAACAATCTGGAAAGGAAAGGAAGCTTGAATGTGAAAACACTGGTTGACACTGCTGTCATTCAGGGCTTAATAAGTCCCACTTCATTTTTGAAGTACTATAATAGGTTCATCAGTTTTACAATATTGTTGATCATATTATATATGACATACATAATTTAGTTACATATACATATTTATATAACTTGTATAACATCGAATGTAAGACCTTGTTTGTAGTTATAAGAAAAATGGAAATTACCAAAAAGCCGAGTAGGAAAAGATTTACTGACTTGGATAATGTAGAAAGCTCAGAGGCTTTCAGTGCCTTGGCTGATGGGTAGAACTGTCAAAGAACAGCTGTACAGAATTAGGAAAAAGAACTGCCCACTGTTGTCCTTGTCTGAATACTTTCATCTTTTCATTCACCATTTTTCTTACAATGGAAGAAATGTGAATACATACATATGTGCATGTACGCACACAAGCACACACACACACAGAGAGAGACACCCGCGAAGACTCCCTCTTAGCACTCTTTGTAATACTGTTTTAAGATGTGACCTTTTCAAACAGCTTACCTCAACCAAAATGAAATCAGAAAGAATTCTGAAGGAGCCTCCTCCAACCCTTTTTCTTTTAAATTGGCTAGGAGCTAACTCTTCAATATTTATGACCACTCTCTGAAAATGCATGATTGTTCTACTGGAAAATAAGATTGCCTTGAGCAGAGTTGCAGGAAATATGATTTGAAAATCCAAGTCAATGATGTCCACAACTTGAATAAGCAATGTTGAAAATGAAACCTGAGTTGGTAAGTACAGCAGCGAATGACATAAGGGGCTTTAGCTAGAGTAAGAAGCCAAGGAGGTGAGCCAGGGACTCTGGCTAGAGTTATGGGGAGTAGCTATCCAGCTAGAGTAATGGAGATTGGCTATAGCTTTTGCCATGACCAACAAACAAAATTAAGAGGTAAATAAAAGCTAACAGTTCATTTCTGAATTTTTTTTCTTAAGATCTTTAGGATCAGAAATATTCAGTATTATTGAGGGTTTGAATAATTCTCTAAGGAAATACAAAGTGTTGAAAGTGGCTAGAACATCGGCGTAAATGCCTATGGAACAAGTCGTCAGCTTTCTTGTGCACTAGTCAATGAACAGAAAAAGTTGCTGGCGCTACCGAGACACCAAACCTCTTACCTAAAAACTGGTTCTGATGCAATCTAGCATCAGATTAGAACAGACACAAGCTTTAAGCATGCCTAGAACAGACCCACTGAAACAGTACACAGTTAACTCTTCCCTGTCTTCCTTATCCCTAGACGTGTGATAACTGTTAGAGAGAGAAGAGGCAATGCTGGTGGGTTGGTTTGTTCAGGAAAGGAGCAGATGAAAAATTATCCTCCAGAAAGCAGCTTTACCAGGAGACAGGGTGTCTTCACTGTGGGAGCCCTGATTAGGCCTCGAGGTGGAAGGGCATACAGAGAGGGCATTACTGGAGCCTTAGAGGAACACCTTTCCTTTAATACCTGGAAAGGAGCTTCATTAAGGAAAGATAGTTTGGCCAGATGTGGTGGTGTATGC
The DNA here is from genome assembly GCF_030254825.1 of Meriones unguiculatus. Classification (NCBI taxonomy): domain Eukaryota; kingdom Metazoa; phylum Chordata; class Mammalia; order Rodentia; family Muridae; genus Meriones; species Meriones unguiculatus. Next base: position 165,104,899 of record NC_083351.1, read on the forward strand.
CTTTAATTTCAGCACTTGGGAGGCAGGGGCAGGCCAACCTCTGTGAGTTTCAGGCCAGCCTGGGCTACTGGGCTACATAGTGAGACACTAGGGTTTTTTGTTTGTTTGTTGTTATTTGTGTTTTAAAAAGCATAAATAAAATTAAGAGATAGCTGTCACAAACAGGATAATGGGCAGAAAATCCTTCAAGAGAAAACCCCTAAACAAAACCCAATCCTTTTGGGGTATTACAGCAAAAAGTTTTACAACTCATGATTTACTCTAGGATAGCCAACATGACAAGAGCATGGAAAATCCAGACATTGGTTATGGGTTGTAAAACTCTAGCACAGATGGATTCTTAACTCTCCATCCAAGAGAGAGAGGAAGGGTAGGAAAAGGAGATGGAAACAGAGATGGTGATGGAGACGGAGACAGAGAGGCATGATTTCTTCATGCTGTGAAATCTGACCAGCTTGGAGTGGTATCTAAAAGTGAGAGTCTTGTGAGCAAACAACAGTCCAAGTGAGAGAGCCTGGCTAAATAAGCCTGACCAACTCCATGACAGGCTTCATTTTCTTGTTAGACGAACAGGCCTAAGAGTTACCAGAAAACCTACAGAAAAAGGTCAACCAATCAGAAACAGCCAAGACATCTGCCCTGGGGAAGATAAGGCTGCTTAACTACCAGTTTGAAAAGCGCCTAAGTCCTGACCCGAGTCACGTAGCCTCCATGGGCACCAGCCAATCCCAATCAAGGTCATGTAGCCAGAGTAGGAATTCCCCTTTATGTCTTTAAAAGGGGTCTTCAAGCTCCCTTCAGGGTCGCCACCATGTTGCAAAGGTGGTGGCTCCAGCATGCTGGAATTCCACAGAAATAAACACTCTTTGCTTTTACATACTACTTGAGTCTGGGTCTTTTCTTCAGTGAATTCTAGACCCTAACACTGGTACCTTCCACGTCACCTGAAATGTGAAAGCACTGAACATTCCTCAGAAGTAACATGTATTAGTTACTTATCTGCTGCTGAGACAAAACAACAAGATCAAGGCAACTTACAGAAAAAAAAAAAAATTTCCTTGGCTTATGGTTCCAGAGGAATAAGAGTTCTCGGTGCGTAGTGGAGCAGCAAGCAGCATGGTGGTTGGGCAGGAAGCTGAGAGCTTATACCTGGAGCCATTAGCATAAGCAGAGAAACTTTAAAGCCTGCCTGCCTCCCAGTGGCATACTTCCTCTAACAAGGCCATACCACAAAACTCAGCACCGGTAAGGAACCAAGTTTTCAGACATCTGAGTCTATGGGAGACATTATCACTTAATCCACCACGTAGCCGATACATTTTGGCAGTTTTGTTGTAACGCTCTCTTTGCTGGCAACTGGAATGTGAAGACAAGAAGTCCTATGTGTCAGTCTTTCATACACAGTTTCACAGCGTTGTGTACAAGGTTTACACAGAATTGCGTACACAGATTCTAAGGCTGGACTCGAGTCTGCCGTTGAACTTGGAAGCCTCTGTTTGATTGCTAAGTCTTAGGTTTCCTAGATACAAAATGGCAAATAATAAAAACATTCTTTTGCAGTTGCAGGAAATAAATAATTCAATCTGGGGAAGGAAACAGTGCTAAACGCATGACTCTCACTGATGCTGTGACATTACATCAATTTTCAACTCTGGACCGGGTGTGGTGGCTCAAGCCTTTAATCCCAACACACTGGAGGCAGAGGCAGGTAGATCACTATGTAGCCTAGCCTATATAGTGAGTTTCAGGACAGCCTGGTCTATATCTAGACAGGCCTTGTCTCGAAGCAACAGAAAAAGTTTTCAACCATGGGAGAGAGAGGAGAGAGTCACAGTGAATTTTCACAATAGCAAAATGAACATTACTAAGGCCTTTCACTGTGATTTCTCCAGGAAGAGAACTGGCTTACAGTTTGGTGATGGGGAGGGTCCTGGGGGGTTGGGGACTGATCTGTATTCTGTGTAAATGGAAATCAACCGGGAGCCCCAGGTCCATTAACATCTGTCTATTCACTGTGAGCAAGGCCCTATGATAATGGGTTCTCGTTATCTAGGAAATCACCACCCAGAAACATACACCATGCTTGATCTCACTTAAATGTTCACAAAAAAAAAAAAAGTACAGTTGGATTAAAAAAAATTTTTTTTAATTGTCAATTCACCTTAACGTGGAATGAGTTCCTTCCGGGGTCTATATGAAGTAGGTAAGTCAGAACAAAGAAATAATCACATACATCCTTGAGGGAGTTTCCCTGTTAGAGTCAATCCTTAGAAGGTTGTAAACAGTGACTTAAAACTTAGATTTAGGGGAGGCTAGCATTTGATTTAGTCAGCCACAGCTCTTTCAAGTTATCACAACATCTAAGGTGTTTTGCCTTTGCATCTACATGCTCTAAACACTGCAAACCAGAGAACACAGCATGTACTCCATAGATCTGATGGAAGCCCCGTAGATTAACCATGGGATTCCACCTTCAGAAACACAGAAAGGTCCAAAAAGCGGAGATCTTTCAGCCAGGCTGGACCTCAGGAAAAACTCATGTAACTTCTGCCTTTGAGTTCTGGCAAACACCAAAGAGTTATGTGTCCTCTACCTGTGCTTCAGATTCATTTCCACGATCTCATCACGCTCCTTCCCCATCATGAGGTGGAATGCAACCTGTCCTATTGCTGTTTCACCAGTTATGAAACCATTAGCTTGTGGGCACTACAGGATGCTGGAAGGCACCAGAAAGTGCTGTTGTTTCTCCATGTTTTCTGGCTGTTTGTGTCAGTGTCTCTTGGCAATGACTTCTACCCTGAAAGAGGTCATTGGTCCCAGACTCAAAGTACTTTTTGTGGCACATATAAAACAAGATCCACCTTGCCCTTTCAGTGTTACCTGCAATTTTAGAATAAAGGTCTGAGCTCTGGAATTCCCAGCAAGGTAGACTCAGCCACAAACCTTCAATATACCAATGAGAGGTAATAGTGAAAAGCAGGAAGAGGAAAATTGGCCACATTAAAGGAGAAGCAACCATGGGGGCCTACTGACCCCTAGTCTATTTGGGGGCACTGAAATGAGGCTTAGGTTTAAATAAAGTAAAAGGGGATGTGAAGCGAAACAGAATTGGCCCCTGGAGACCTGCTCATTGTCGAATCATCGCTGTCTCCAGTCTTTCTTGCTAAGTGGTCTGAGAAGCTGTTTCTTCCTAGGAGGCAAATTCCTCCTTTGGCAAGCACTAAGGCTCCGGTCTTTCCTATCTCCCAGCCTGGTATTCCTTGGAAAATGTTAATTTACGGGAGTCCCTTGTTTCCATGGTCTGATAGCTTAGAAGGTGGGAACAACAGTCTCGTTAGGCTGTCTCCCCTCCTGACGGAACAGCTACCACCTCTGTTTCCCCTCCTGATGGAGCAGCTACCACATCAGCACTGACACCACCAGTGCCATCTTCCCCAGAGGTCACCGAAGCTCCACGCGCTCTCTCTGATGTTTGTGTTCTCATTGACTTCCCTCCATCGGTTTATGCAGGGGGAGAGCTGTGACTGCTTGCTGCAGTAACTAGCTCTGTGATCTCCTACCGTCCTTCTGTTGCTTTTTTTATCTCTTCCAATTTCTCATGGCCAGTTCTCTCTGTTGAAATAGCTAACAATTTTCTACCTTTTTTTTCTGATACCTTTTATCTCATCTAACAGATTGTATGAGTGGAAACAATGTGAAATGAAATTCATTTGCTATCATTCTCCATAACCTTATCTATACCATTCAATACCATCCTTTTTCTACATGAATGCACAAGCAACCCTGTAAAAAGGTTGATTTTTAATCATGTTGCCCACTGATAATTGCTTACATATAGACAGCCAGTTTTGAAAAGCTTTGGTGTTTTTGTTTTTTAATGAAAGAAATGTTTATCGTCTGTAGAATGTTTAGGACTGAATTAAATACTAGCATGAGAGATGGCTGTAACGATGATATGAGATAATGTCTTTGCCCTCACGGAACTGTGGAGGAGTGAGGGCAAACCAGGATGTACAAATTAATAAGGGAAATATAAGAAAACACAGTACAAATGGAGTTAGTGATAGAAACATAAATACATTTAGAGGTGGGAAATAGAGTCACCGAGAGTCAAAGTATCTGAGGAGGTTTCACAATAAAACATGAGTAGGTTTTGGGAGACTTAAATACAGAAAAAGAGTGGGGCCGAAACCTTCCAGACTTCCACTCAGGAAAACAGCTTGAACAAAGGCATGAAAATGGAATGTTAGACTTCAGAGCTGCACGCCCGCTGATTCAGCTAATGTGCGCCCACAATGGTGCAGATTCTCCTGGTGTGCTCCTAAGTAGAGCCCAGATCACAGCGAATTTATAAACAGCTGAACCAACCGGAATTCCACATGCCACTTATGGGGACCCTCTGGATAGCAAGCCAAGTGTCACTGAGAGGTGGTGGTAAGTTAGGAACACGGCAGATACGCTCTTACTAACAGCTGGGGATTTGATATTTGGAATCAATATCTAGGAAATTCTTCTGATTGCCTTAGAGTTTTAATCCAAGGAAGCCTCCATCCTTCTGAAATGATCCACAGGCAAATTCCAACACAAACACAACTGCTAGGTGGAGAAAATTTCTAGAATTAGCTCTAGCCAAATAGAGTCAGATCTGTGCAAAACATGATAGAAGTTTATAAGTATGAAAATGGACACTGAGCAATTTCTGCCTCTAGAAACCTGCGACAGCTCAATACTGTTCATGGATTTTAGATGCCTTTTGTAAAATCACTTAAGGAGCCAAGTAGATTATGGGACAACTTTCACGAAGAACTTTTGTAAGTTAGTAAATTCAAGTGGAGACAGAATTTTTCCAAATTACAAACAAAACCATAATCAATCATAGATTTAAATCGTGACCTTCCCATAAGAGCAGCTACCCTCTTTCCTACCTCCACTTTACAAGGATTTAATCCACGTGGAAGAAGTCAGTGTGTGTCTGAGGAGCAAACCCTATGCTCTCTTTTCTCTCACAAATAGCCAATTGTTCCTCCCCAGCGTCTGTCAGTCTGTCAGGATCACATTACTGCTCTGAAGCCTTAAAAAGGGACCAGCTCCAGGCCTCCTGCTGAAAAGTTAAGTTGTCAGTTAGGCAGAAAATCAATCAGAAATGCATTTGAAACAATGTGTGCCTGAAATTACACTGGGCTATGGAAAAAAAAAAAAAAAATCAACCTGAGGCAGAAGAATACTAATGACTGGAGATAGCCACACCAATTTACACAAGGTGGATCAAATTTATCTAGACACATCTGCTGAATGAAAACATGGTGTCATATCTCACATTTACATACAAAATTCATAGAGCAAAACCAAGAATGTTTTCAGAAATACTGTGGTACTTTATCCTTCTATATAAACCAGGGACTCCAAACCATTAAGGATTAGTTTATGTAACTCATGTACCTACCCCAAGGCCTTGCCATAGGTACACAGACATGTAGATGCCGTTGTCTGGATAATTTATCATGCATTTATAACAGGCACTTAGAAACTCCCTGTTTTTGCTGAGCAGTACTCACTCCTCACTTGAGACCACAAGGAAATGGAAAGCAGAATGACAGCCTGGCATCTCTGCCTGTATTTTGTGTCTGCCTTAGATCAGATTCTCCTCTTGGCATGTTAATCGCTCATGGAGTGTCTGTCCACCTGATGTATTTCACGCCATTCAAGGCTGATAAGTAAGCCATGGTACAAAGCCTGCCGTTACCTTGGATTTGAGGACCAGGTAATCCTGCCCCGACCCCTACAATAAATGTAATTATCCCTGAGAGTGAGGCTGCTCCATGGAATGGGAGAACCAACTTCTCAAGCAGAAACAACTTCACCAGACCTCCTTGTAGAACAGGAGCTGAGCCAGTGCTAGAACAGAGCGCATCTTGACCTATGCTTTCAGTCCTCCTGCCCTTACTCCCTGCCACCCCTCCCTCTCCCCCTCCCCTTCTTCTGTTCTTCCTCTGCTTAAACCTACACATTGTCAAAACCCCCAATATGGACTTGGCTCACTAGAGCCATTATCTGTTCTTTCTTCTGTAACCACTTTGATTAAATCTCTTTTTCCTGCTTTTTCACTGTTGCTCGGCTTGGCTCTTTCGTTAACATTGTCTTTTGCCCAAAAGCTGCAGTTGCAAGTTTAACTAGGGAATGCAGGAGAAAAGATGCTTTGGAGGCATCAGCCACTCTAAAATAGGTTGACCCTAGAAAGACAGGAAAAAAAAAAAAAAAAAACCAGAACAGTCTCAAACAGCTTTTACAATAATTCAGGGTTTGTTTGTTTTTTCACTTAAAACAATACCATTGACTTAACGTGTATGAGAGTCCTGTCCCCATGTGTGCCTGTGTACTGCCTACTGCAGTGCTCATGGAGGGACTTGGGTTTGTGATCTGCCATGTGAGTGCTGGGCATCAAACTCAGGCCCTCTCAAAGAACAGCCCATGCTCTTAACATCGGGGCCATCTTCTCTAGCTTCTAAACTCACTTTTTTCTAAAACAAAATTAGCTTTTTTATTCATGCAAATTTTTGATCATGGTTTCCTCTCCCCCCAAACTCCTCCAGGATTCTCCCCATCTCCCTACTCGCCCAAATCCACAGGCTCTCTCTCTCTCTCTCTCTCTCTCTCTCCCATTAGAAAACAAACAAGAATATAAAATCAAAATAAATTAATCAAACAAAATAACCAAAATAGGACAAATCTAGCAGAAAAGACGAATCAAAGAAAAAGCACAAGGAATACATATAGATGTAAACAGACAGATTTGCACACAGAGACACTCCATAAAGACATAAAATCAGAAATGATAACTAAAAAGTAAAAGACTTGTAAAGAAAAAAGCTTGTAAAGACAAAGCATTATGAGACAAAACAAAAACAAACATCAAAACAAAACACACACACACACAAAAAAAAAAAACAAAAACTCTCCAAAAATGTCATTGAGTTTGTTTTGTGTTGGCATTTGTTGCTGGGAGAGGGGCCTGCCCTGAAGTGTGGTTTGTTTGTAATCCAGTGAGACACCACTTGAAAAAACTAACTTTCACTTTGTGACTGGTCATCAATTGGAGATAGCTTGTGTTTTCATTGTGGCCAGTGTTAGCTGCTTTCTATCACTGTTTAGTAAGGTGGAGAAACACATGTTCAGACTCTGTGGGCCCTGAACTCTGACCCTTGGTAAGTTTTCTGTGGCCAGTACGATCTGGACCTCACCTTCTATTTCCATGTCAGTCTGGAGGCCTCTCTGAGCTGTTAGGTTCTTTTTGAACTAATTTGAGTTTCTGACATTTGTTTGACAGGAAGCCTGAGTTCCTTGTCTTTCAGGCCGTTTTGAGTCACTAGCATTCTTTAGAACTACTTGTTTATCTGCTGGTGTGCAGAGAAATCTGAGTTCTGAAAGTTTGTGTTAGTGATCAGCAGGCAAAGGGTGTAAAGTGCCCTGAGAAACAAGGGTGGTGGTGAAAGAAAAGTCCATCGGACTTTCTGAAACCATGGGAAATATTAAGTGTGCTACCTTGATGTCCACTGGAGTCTTTGTCTGACTGTTGCAGCTATAATTATGAACCTATGACTAAAGCAGGGTGAAGGACTGATTGCTCTAACAATGCAGTCTGAATTCATATGTTAACAATTGTTTCATGTGTCATTTTGTGCACTGTTCTATTGGTCTGTGTCTGTGTTGAGCAGCATGATGGCAACCAAAGAGTCTATTGAACAGGCAAGGGTCCTGTTAGAGATCATACACGAGAAGCCCCACGACTCTGAGGAGACAAATCCTCCCTGTGACTTATCCCGTGTGACTATATGTGACTAAGGTCTGAGCAGGGATATTGTGGGAAATCTGTCCCCCACCAATGTAAAGTGCTTTCATAGAGAAACAGTAGGAAAATCTACCCCCTTCCTTTAGAAGGAACTCTAACAGTTCATTCAGGAGTTGTGTAACAGGCTTGGTCACCTTGTACCTTGATCTAGCTTACACTCTTTGACATGTAAGAGGGGATACCTGACCCACTGGTGACACTCTAGGAAGAACTTTCCTTTAAGTAATACCCGTTACTAACACAAAGGCTTTCCTAGCACTGACTCTAGCTTCAGCCACCAAGGTGAGACTAATGTAGAACATATTTGCAAATGCCCGTGTAAGATACACAGGTAGCAAAAAACCTGGGACCAGGAGTCTTTTCTGAGACTGATACTCCAACCAAGGACTAAGCATGGAGATAACCTAGAACCCCTGCACAGATGTAACCATGGCAGCTCAATCTCCAAGTGGGTGTCCTAGTATGGGGAATAGAGGCTGTCTCTGATGTGAACTTAGTGTCTGGCTCTTTGATCACCTTCCCCTGAGTGGGGAGCAGCCTTACCAGGCCACAAAAGAAGACAATGCAGACACTTCTAATGAGACCTGATAGGCTAGGCTCAGATGGAAGGGGAGGAGGACCTCCTCTATCAGTGGACTGGAGAAGGGGCATGGGAAGAGATGAGGGAGGAAATGTGGGGCTGGGAGGAAACAAGGGAGGGGGTTACAGCTGGGATACAAGATAAATACATTGTAGTTAATAAAAAATTAATTAATTTAAAAAAGATACACGGGTAGCAATTTTACCAGAAACACACTGTGGCCCCAGCTCAGTGTTCTCAACCTGTGGGTCACGACCCCTTTGGGGGTTGAATAGACTTTTCACAGGGGTCACCTAAGACCATCAAAAAACACAGGCATTTGCATCACAATTCATAACAGTAGAAGAATTATGATTATGAAGTAGCAACAAATATAATTTTATGGTTGGAGGGGTCGCCAACCAACACCATGAGGAACTACTTCAGCATTAGGAAGGTTGAGAACCACTGCCGTAGCTCAGAGGGGTGGGGAGCAGGCAAAGATCCCTGAGCCACACTCTTTAGGCTTCAATCCTTAAACCTGTGCTACATCCTCTGAGTTGTTTCTGAAAGGATGATACCGTCAGGTTGGAATCTAGCATCAATGAAACCAACCCTTGATCTCCTAGGAGTGATATTAAAAGGGAAACCCAATGTCTGGAGTGCTTTCACACGCTCATCACTCTATATGCTCCTGTAACCCTCAGAGCAGGAGGCAGAGGCTCTTACTCTCGTTTTATAGACAGGGAAACCAGGGCCTGGAGAGGATGGCGCTATTCAAGGTCACGTGGCTGATAAGGGGTATGAACTGAAGTTCTCTGGTGGTGGGTGCTGTATTTATATTACAGATCTTATGGGCTGTTTAACCTTAAGCGTTCAATATTCTTGGGCTGTTTTAGGCCCAGTAATAGACATTTACCTTAACTTTTACACCTGATCTAATAATCTCATGATTTGGGTGGAGACCCGCCATCATATTTGAAGGCTACTGTTTGCTGTAACCCATCTATGACACACCCGCTCCTATGTTCAGTCTTGATTTATGACTTCCTTTCCCTGTGACTACGCTGGGTATTTAGGTAGCAGAAAGATCAAAGGGCGTTGGGGCTGAACTCCTTCCTCATACTCAACAGCCCGTAAAGCAAAGGACTAAAACAGCAGGACTTTAATTACTGGCCAGAAGAATGGGACCTCAGTCGTATCTCTGGTCCAGAAGGTGTGAAGTCCCCAGGCACCTGCACAATCGCTAATGGATAACTACTAAATGTGGCTCCCAACACCTGAAGCCTGGCGAGACTACTGTGTAACCAGGGATTTTCTGGTGAAGAACAAAGACACAGCATTGTTTCCTCCTATAAAGTCCCATAGAGTCAATCCAAACTGGCTTGTCAGTCACCTAGACAGGATGGAGCTCCTCAGGAAAAGCTGCTTGTTTTAGAGAAAGCTCACAATATATAAAACCTGCCCAAAAATGTAGATCTGGACAGTGGGCCATTGTCCACTCCTGTGCCCCAAGTGTATGTTTCTACTTTATTCTATAGATAAAATTCTTATTTTCTATAACAAACTCTTGTCTGAATTTTTTAGATTCAAATTTTTTATATTATCTTATTTTATGAATGTCTTACCTGCACGCATGTATGTGATAGTGCCTGCAGAGGTTAGGAAAGGAACTGGAGTTATAGGTGTTTGTGAGCCACCATGGAGGTGCTAGCACTAGAATCTGGGTCCCCTGCAAGAGCTCAACTGCTGAGCCCCTCTCCAGCCCCTCTGAATTATTTTGACAGAGGTGACAAGCACCAGGAAGAGACATCCAGACTGAGGTCCATGACAGTAAAAGTTCATATTACTTTCTCCGTGATAGTATGTGTCATTCATGTGGTGACTTGAATCTGTTTTTTTCAGGTCACAGCCTCTCATAGTTAGCTCAAAATAAACTGGTTTCTTCCTCACTTTAAACCAGAGTCATCACATACGTCAATGGAATGAGTAAGAAGTCAAAGTCAAACCTAAGAGCCCTGTCTGACTGTTGACAATTCTCCTCCATAACTATATCTCTAAGCCCAATCTCCAGGACAGCACCCGAATCACAAACTTCTGCCTTAATCCCAAGCCAACTACTCCTCAGGGTGTCTGTGCCGGTGGTCTCAAGAACATCAGGGATTCCTACTCAGAAACTCAGTGAGTGGGAACCACGGCATCTTCACATTTGTTGGTTAAGCATCTACATCAGCTGGTGTGATCGACAATCCCAGTTAGAAAGTCTGAACCCAAGTCTGGACCTCAAAATGGTCGCTGAACCCGTACCAGCTTCCGGAGAATAAATGTGTCCTCATTTCCTCACAGGCTTCTCATCATGGTGCCACACTTTGGTCTGGTCCTCTGGAGCTTATAGAATGCCAGAGTGCTTCCTTGAGCAATTATTTCCTTACCACTAAGCTAAAGTAACTACCTGGACGGATAGTTTAAATTAAAATTTCCAAAGGCTGCAGTCATTTATTCACATTAAATTACAGCCAAGGAGCCAATCATGGACCAGGAGATCCACGTGGGGCCCTAATCCTCCCAACAGAACTCATGGCTGCTAATGGATTCTCGGGGAGGGAATAATCATTGCCTTTACTTGTGTACCCAACAGTGAGCCTAGTGGGTAGTTCCAAACTTGTTACCACACAGAAACTCCTGGCTGAAATCAGTGGGTCACAAAATAAAACAAAGAGAAGGGTAGGAATCTGTAGAGAGGAGAGGGGATAACAGGGATGGGAGGGGGGGGAGGGAGAGAGAAAGGAAAGAGGAGAGAGAGGGGAAGGAAGGAGTAAGTAGAATGTGCTGTGTAGATAGGTGAGATTGCTAAAGAACCAATTTAAAGGAGGGAGAAAAAGCCTTAAAAGGCTTTTACCTAGCTATGGAGAGAAAAGGCTTCAATTTAACAAACACAAAGAGAAGGCCTAGAAAAGCTACGGAAGTGGAATCTCCTACCACTTAGCCAAGGGCCCACCCAGCGCGAGCACATATTTGTACAAAAACCGGAAATGAGGGCGGCATCTGGTTAGACCAGTCTGTCTGAACCCTCTGAACCCTGGCGTGACTCTGCCGCAGGTCACTCAGTTCCTAGCCCTCGATGCTACACCGTTTCTCACCTGCCTCTCCACTCCCGCGGCCCCGAGCTAACTCATGCTTCAGTTCTTACCGTGCCCTGGGCTTTAAGTGCGACGAGCGTGTATCCTGACTTTGAACTGTATGTGCATGCACACAGAGATCCACACACATACACACAGTTAGATGGAGCACGTCTCTGTGGGATTAAGGCAAGGCCAGGCCCCTCTTTATAAAAGCGTCACTGAGATCGTACAATGAGCTGGTTCCACACAGACACTTCAGCCCAGCTGCCTAGCTTCAAATCCCAGCTTCAACAGTGTGCTCTGTGTGTGACCTTGAACAAATTAGCAACCCCATGCCTCATTTACCTGTCTAAACGGTGGAAATACTCTAAGTATCTAATTCGTAGTTGGAAAGAGAATTGATGGGGTTCATGAAGAGCTTCTGCACCATTACTAAAGTATACGGAATCTTTCTTTGCTGCGGATACTGTTCCAAGGCCTCTCGCCTTTCATAGAAATGAGCTCTGTACTGAGACAGCCGCACACCCCGCAGCCACAGACAAGACTCAACACCTGTCCGTCCTCTCACTCTCCTCATCCTCCTCAGAACCACAGCCAGGGATTGCACCATGACTGCCAAATCTCACCCCCATCCCCACAAGAAGGCAGTGCAGCAATTTCTCTCAGAAAGTCCACCCGTCCTCTAGGCTGACAAGAGATGGTTGTGAATTTCTAGAAACTGCTTTCACAATAGATACCACTTCTCAGGTAGAACTAAAGCCAATTCCGTCTCTAAGGGCTTTCGACGTGTGTGGGCCTGTGTGATATCATGGAGACCTCCTCTCTCTCCAGTCAGCTCACTGACAGCACAGAGCAGCGGTCAGCAGTCTTGAGAAGGATGCACAACGAGCTTCTTTGGTGTGTTTTGTTTTTTTTTTTCTTTCTGTTAAGTTTCAAACCCGGAACCAGCAGCTGAGGTGCCTATGTGACATATTGAAGAGGACCTGGCTTCCGGGTTCTCCCAGCATCCCCCAGTCCCTCCCTGTTATAAGGTATGGCTGGCACACTCTACCATCTACCCTGAACTCTCCAGCCTAGGGGCAGTGCTACCCTCATCCAGAAGATCTTTCCTATATAATCTAAACATTTTGGTTACACACATACACACACACACACACACACACACACACACACACACACTCCTTTTGTACCTTTGGCTTCTTGGCTGCTATACTTGATTCCCCTCTCTCCCTTCACGTCTCTGCTCTCCCCTCCTCCTCTCCCACGTGGTTCAGGGTCATGACCACTCTGAACTCTCCCAGATGTGTCTGCCTCGGGCCATGCTCTCCCACATATTTATAATAAACCTTCTCCTCCACCATGCCTAGGAGCAGTCATGTCCTTTCCTTTCCTTTTCATTTCCTTCATTTACTTTCCACCTCCGATTCCTCATTTCAACAAGACACTGCTGTTTGGTTCCTGGGACCGTCCTTCCTTTCTTCCATTCAACTGGAATTTTAGAGGGTTACATTCCCCCTAGGTAAAGATTCTGCTTCCCAGTCTTTCTTCTCAGAGCCACATAACTAAGTTCTAGCTAATGGGATATGAGCCCAGGCTGGGCATCCCACTTAATTTAGGCTGTGTCCTTAAAGCAAGGACTTCCCCTTTGCTCATATCATCAGACTTGTTTAAAATGCAAATATGGAGGGAAGACAGCTTGGGCCACATCGTTGAAAGCAGCATGCAGAGACAGAAGTAACAAAAAGAGCCTGGATCTTTGAAAAGCCACCGTGCCAGCCCTGACTCCTCTATGGCTGCTGGCTATTGCAGTTCTGGCTCTTTTACACTCTGCTGAATCAACCTCCTAATTAATATGTTTAAACAATTTGAGTGTATTTTTTTTAAATTGAGTTCTGTCCTTAACATTGTTTTAGTCTCATGTAAGTTTTCCTTCAGATTCCTTATTGTTTTTTTAATTTTTATTGTTATTTACAATTTATTCACTTTGTATCCCAGTTGTAGCCCCCTCCCTTAACTCCTCCCTGTCAACCCTCTCTCCTTTTTCCTCCCCTATCCTTCTCCCTCACTCCACTGATAGGGGAGGTCCTCCTCCCCTGCTGTCTGACCCTAGCCTATCAGGTCCCATCAGGAATGATCCTGTTCCTGGATCCTCTTCCTCTGTGGCTGGCTAGATCCCCACCAGGGAGAAGTGATCAAGGAGCAGGAAACTGAGTTAATGTCAGAGACTGTCTCTTCTCTTACTAGGGACCCCACATAGAGACCGAGCTGCTAACTAAGGGAAAACAGGTAGACACTGGAAGCAGTATTAGAGAGAGAACAGGACTGGAACCTACCACAGATGTCCTCTAAAAGACTCTAACCAGAAGGATAGTAGCAGATGCAGAGACTCACAACCAAACTTTTTGGATAGAGCACAGGGAGTCTTATGATAGAAGGGGGATATAAAAGGACCTGGAGCGGATAGAAGCCACAAAAGGAGACCAAAAAGCCAAAAAGTAAAAAAAAAAAAGCTGGGTCCAGGGGGGATTACAGAGACTGATGCATCATCCAAAGACAGTACATAGAGAGGACCTAGACCCCCTGCTCAGATGTAGCCCAAAGACAAATTCTTTATTCTATAAGATTTTGTTTGTGCATGAGCACGTGGTGTGCACGTGTGTGTGCGTGTGTGTGCATGTGTGCGTTCATGCCTGTCTGTGTCAATCACTATGACACAATCCCAGGCCGAAGCTACTTAAGGGAGGAAGGATTCTTTTGGGCTCCTGCTGTCCATCAAGGACTCAAAAGTTCCCCCCCATGGTGAGGAAAACATGGTGGAGTCAGCATCGGAAGCCCGCAGCAAATCTGAAGCAGAGAGAGGCAGATAAGAACAGGAAGTGGGTAGGTCTAACCTTCAAGGTCTACCCAAGTGACCTACCTGTACAATATAGTCTCCAGGCCCCAGAGATTTCTCAACCCTACAGAGCAGCACCATCAGCCAGAGGCTGTGTTCAGATACATAAGCCTGTGAGGGACATTCTACATTCAAACCGTGACATTTAAAAAAAATTAATTTTTCTTCTGATACTGTGTATTCCTCTTTGGACTTAGCTGGTATTCATTTTGTAGACTTTTCATATGGCTTGTCCATTCTAGAATTCCATATTCCTATGTGAAAATGATCTACATTATCTCTATTTTATACTTTCATTTTTCCTTATTCTAAATGATACAAGTACCTGCAGATAAAACCTATACTCAAACAAGTAAAAATATATTTGCCTAGATTTGTACGTATCAATAACTTGTTCTAGCAAAAACAATCTTGAGTGAAGCATTTAGTATGCAATATGTGTCATTAAATGTCCTACTGGATACTTTAGTTCATTATTGTTATGTTTTGTCTATAATTTCACTTTCTTTTTCAAAGATAAATTTCCTTAAACACAGTTGATCTTTGTTGTAGGCATTAATATGGTTTTGTTTTGAATTGCTGCTTCATTCAGGGGCTTGCTCTTAATAGTCAATCCATTGAAAGTCACTGAGTCAAATTTTCCTTAGTTTTTAATTTCAATTTATAACTATTTACTTCATGTATAAACACCATCACATTTTAATAACTACATTCAAGAACTCAAACCAAGTATTTCACTAATATTTTCATTTCTTTATTTTGGTTTGATTTTGTTTTTGAGACACAATCTCATGAAACCCCAATTTTTTTTTACTACATATAGATAGTGTAATTGCCTTTTTAAAAGCACTCTTTGGAAGCGATCATAAGAAAATTTTTCTCAAGCACTTAAAAGTTTAACTAAATTCAGCATATTAAAATACAATTTATACTAGCTGGAGCTGTCACTCAGCAGTTAAGAGTGCATTACTGCTCTTACAGAGGACCTGATTTCAGTTCCCAGCACCCATGTTAGGCAGCTCACATCCATGTGTAACTCCAGCTCCAGGGGATCCAATACCTCCAGCCTACTCTGACACCTGCATTCACTTGTGTGCACATACTTACACATTAACACACAATAAAATTAAAAATAAAAAGCAAATCATTTTTTAAAAGGTAAATGCTAAGCTCTCTTAAAAATCAATGATACTTATCAATATAGTAAAATATACATTTCAGCTTAGGAATCAGAAGTCAAATCAGTTGCTGGTGTACATATTTCAAATTCAGATCCCAAGGCTAATGTACCTTAAAATCCAAATGTGTACTTGTTACATAAAATAAGCAGAAAAAAAATGTTAATAGGTTAGATTAAGTCATTACCTTTAAGATATATCTATGTTTCCCTTTCATGAAAGAAAGTTTGTGTCCTTCAATAAAGGCGCTGAAGCTTGTCATCCCTAGTTAATTCCACAGGGACAAGCATGGGATGGTAAGGCAGCTTATTGAGCAGCGGTAGGGGCTAGGACTGTTCTTAGGCCACAGCAGACAAGCTGAACCTCACAGAGGCGCCTCTGTGAGGTGCATTGGGACCTCCGAGTCCAGGCCTCCAGATAGGTTGGCTTTATGACTCCTGGAGTTCAAGACTCAAGTCTTTTGCTTCTTCAGTCTGACTTGAGTCTACAGTATCCTCAACAATCCTGTTGCAGCACGTGATTAGATTTAACTAATGCACTTACTGCCTGATTCCACTCTGAACGCTTTTTATATTCTTGCTGTAGGCTCCCACCACAAATGTTATAGATATTTTAATGACATATGATTGAATTTTCCATATTTTTCATCTTTGAGTCTCTGACAACATCACAGTAATAACAGCAAGGAGGAACACACATCTGGTCATCATTATTAGACTCACTGAGAATACATATTTGCCTTCCAACTGTTGTCATAGTTTAAAATCATTTTCATCCATATTCATATTGCTTGCTAAACCTAATATTGTTGTTGGTAAATTTGATCCTATCCCTCAACCACTTGATTTTTTCATTATGAAGACAATATGATTTTTCCTAGGCTCGAAAAGTTGACCTCTATCCCCAGACCTTCCAGCAAACCTCAGTCAGTTATGACATTAACTGAGAGCTGACACACACTATTAAAATTGACTTTCTCAAGTCTTTATAGGTTTATGTTTAAAACTGGAGTGTTAGATATCAAGAAAGTTGAAAAAATAATGCAAATAATTTCCATGCATGAATATGCCTCAAGTCTTATCATTTATTGTATTTCCTTTATCATCCTCATATGTAAAGAAAAACAGCTCTTTTCTGAAATCTTTGAAAGCAAGTTTCAGACAGGATATCCCTTTAGCTTTGCATTCTCAAGTTATCATGTCTAAAAACCAAGACATAGCAAAAGCAGGAAATTAAGATCGATGAAATTTTATTACAACCACCAGTGCCAGTATTACTATATTTTTTTAAATCTGACCTAGAGTCAGAACTAACCAGATATTTTTCTTGCAAAGAAGCCAAGGTCTAAATTCTAGTTATTGGAATACCTACACGTGAACTGCTTAATGGTCTCACAATTATAATTTCCTAGCTATATAACAGCTACATCCCCTTCACTTCAGGCTGTTCACTTAGGCACTACATAGCAGTTCTGTTTTCTCAGAATAGGCTTGCTAAGGAGGTCATTGATCTCCATCCCAATGACAAAACACACAGAAGTGTGTTGGCATACTTTTTTAAAAAAAAATCTTTTATTTATGTTTCTTATATCTCTTTCTCCCTACTCTACCTCAATCCCTTCTAACATGCCAATACAAGGTAGGAGAGAGAAAGGGTTGCTGGGAGAGGGGTCACAGTTCTCTTTCTTAGCTGCTTCCTGCTGGTTAGGATCATCCAGCTCCATGGAGCCACTCCAATCCTTGTTTCAGGAAATCTCCAACTTCTTGTCTCACTGCATCAACAGCAGCAGGAGCCTCGGGGAAGGAGCAGCAGCCTTGTTCTTTCTTGGAGAGCCCTGCTCTCTGGGCTCTGGTATTTATTCTCGCTCCAGAGTCCTCAGATTTAAACTATCTGCAGCTTGCGAAGAGTTCCTTTCAGAGCCCTCGTGAGGTAAATAGTTTGCTGCTGTGGACCATCTGAATCAGTCCCACATCCCACACCTGAGAAAAAAAAAAAACAGTTTATATCTACAACAGAAGTGGGTTCTCATTTCCTCACCGCCATTCCCAGTGTGGAATGGTGCTCCCTCAGTGCCTTGGGAATTTCAAGTCCTCCTCTTGGGCATCCCTTTCCTCATGAACATGCCCTTTGTTTTTTATTCTAGCATTCTTAGAAGTGACTTATTTTCAATGCCTTCTTCTTGAACTCTTTTAAAGATGCTACAGTTTGAAGAAATGAAGAAAAAGAACTAACATAAATATCAACTTCTTTTTTTCTCCTCTTCTCTGAACCTAAAGTCGATCACATTCATTCCAGACAACCAGGGAAGTAGAAACCTATCAGACCTTGAAGACTTTAAGACTTCTGACACCATTAGAATTAGATCATTCAAGACAATGAGCAAATGCCAAAGAAAACAATGGAAAATGAACATTTTTAAAAAAAATAAAATAAAATGAAGGAAAAGAGACTGCTTGAGATGTAGTAGAGTAAGAAGACATGCAACTGAGTTAGCACACATAGAATATTTAGGGGCTAGGGCTATCCAGCACACAGGGACCACATCAAGGAAGTCAGTGTTTTGTTCAGGATTCAGAGGTCAGCTTTAGACTAACATGGGGAAGTCCCAAGGGATCTTGCTGAGGGTAGGAAGGCAGGACCTATGGGAATTTTTGTGTAACTTGATGTGTCACACACATCTGGGCATAGAAAAAAAAAAAAGGAAAGTTATAGAGAACAGGACTAGTTTGGGAAGCACAGGGGTTCTGGTGCTCACAAATACCAACTAGGGGTACCAGGAAAGTTAAACACAAGGGGTTGTTCCTTCAAAGGAAAGGATGCATAGCCAGTAATATGCCCAGAAGCCTGGGAGTGGATATGATTAATACCTGATGACCCTTGTGCTATCTGTGTGGCCAAGACCACGCCAGGTCTTTCCCTAGACCCTTATCATGAGCTTGTCAATGTACACAACCCATCTTTATGGAAGGTGTCGTATGTAGTCAATCTATCCAGCCCAACTTTAGGGAAGTTGTCACCTGTGCTTTACAAAGAGTTTTGGTGTGGTCATGCCTTAAGCTGTATTGTGCTCATGGGTTAATTAGCACCAGTAATGTTTGCACCTAATTCTACTGTGCTTCCATATGCATAAAATCGACTACTCAAAGTCAGACTCCTGAAATTTGAACCAACACCAACTACTTAGTCGTTTTGAACTGAACTGCCTTCTTTTTTCTTGAGGATTACTCTGCTGGCCATAGTGGCTGCAGCAACCCCAAAGACTCACACAGTTAACCTGAACATTATTTACCATCTAATTCACAAAACATTTCTCTTTTCCTCTGCATATAAATAAATATCAGTGTACGTCCTCTCCTGAAAAGCAATCTACTTTAAGAAAATAATAGGGCTCAATTTAATGATAATTTAAAAGATTCTAGAAACAAATGCATATATTTATTCATGTAGACATATTACAAGTTAAAAAACAATTTTCACTTACATTATTTTCACATGGAATAATTTAAGAACTTGCCTTATTTCCTCTGTGAGATTTGTAGCTCTGATTACACACCGATGCCCAGCCCAGTGTTCTACCTATCATCTACAGAAACCTGCTGTGCAGCTGGCTCACTGCCCAGGCTGAAATTTCTACCATGCAGTCAAGATAAAAGGAAAGTGAGGATTAGAATACGTTCCTTCTTCTTCCCGAGAACTATCTATCTTCCTAGTCCATGGAGGTCAATGTCCAGATCCTCTGTTCAAAGTTAAGAAAGACCTTCTCAGTACCCCTGTGTAGCTGAGAGTCGAGAGCAGAATTCCTCTCTCCCACCAAGACTACCTCTTCCCAGCCCTGTCCTTGCAGAAATGAGTAGAACAGGACTGCTAACTCCAAAGTGTGAATGTCCTCCCAGCATTTTAATGATTAGAACCTTATATTCAGGATAAGGTCCCATAGGATTTATTCCCCTAGGGGATTTTTCACTTTCTGCCTTTCTGATTTTTTTTTCCAGTTGAGCATTCCTTGCTTCTTTAACTTTGCGCACACTGCTGCACCTAGCTACACACCTGATTCTGACCTTGATTTAGTGTCCCTCTGTACACATACCGCTGGCCTAAGAGTAAACCTCACCCAACTGGGAATCTCGCCAAGGCCTGAGGAATCTTACTGTTTGCATTCCACGGTGTGTTGAGAGGGGACGTTAAGAGGTTAAAACTTTACAGAATAAAGATAGTGGCAGAAAAATTGACCGTATGATCCTGTATCATGGCATCATGGCTCTCGTCTGTGATCCTAAAGGTGAAGATTTCCATCCTTCTACTCTTCAAGATGAGGGACACTCGAAGTCTAAGCCAGAGGAAGGGCTTGGGCTAGGCTCCTAGTGAATCTGTATTTCCTTCACTGGATATATCTTCGCCCTCTCCCTCTTCTATAATAGGGGAAGTCTATTCAAACTTCATTTCTCCGGCCGAGGGTCAGGGTCAGGTTATGACACAAATGAGATTTACTCAGGGAACAGAAGCTCTTGTCTGTCATTGATTCTCTCTCCCTTCCCATGATGTCCCTGAGGAAAGATTCCCTTCCAGGGCTAAAAATAAATAAATAAAAAGATTCACAGCATGCTCCTTTACCCTGGAAATCTGGAAATGGGATGAACAGTATGAGGAAAGTGACCGTGGACTTTTCATTATAAAGAGCTTGAAATAAGTTGCTTCCAATAAAAGCCAGAGGCATGCACCTGTCTTGGCTCATTCACAGCCTTAACCTGCAGAGCAAGCAAGGACAAAGGACTCAGAGTTACATCATTACGTCACACTTAGTCCGGTTTCTCTCCTTTTAGGAGCTGCCGTAGCAGGACAGAGCAGCACTCCCTCTTAATTTTAAGCCTTTCCTCCCCAACTGTCCCCCAAATGAGTAAGAGATAATTTATACCTCCATCTGTCAAGTCCAGAATGTAAATGTGGACCATGTACAGACGAATTCTTCCAGACCCTCCTCAGCCCAGGAATGGAATAACGAGGCAGGATATTTTTCCTTCCCATGCCATGAACTGTTTTCAACAAAATGTAACCTCCATTTCTCATCATACATTGTTCAGGATCTCAACCACCTGGCCTCCAGGCAGGGACGCCTCAAAGTACAGATACATGAAGGTGGAAAGTCCCTCCTTTGGCTGACACGGAGCTCCACCAGCCACAGGATGTGCTGGAACAGGCCCTGCAGCACAGCAGGTGGAGATCCTGCAACACGCCTCATCTCCAGGTGCAAAGCTTTCCCCAAGGATGACAAGCACCTTTTCAGTGTAAACAGACCTCAAGAGAACCTCCTCATCCTGATAAACACTAAGGAGAATGGGAAATGGATGCAAAGTTAAGATTATCTTTAAATGGAAACAAACATTTCAAAAAGAAACATTTTGATCTGTCTTCAAAAGGTCCTGTTATTCAGATTGCTCCTTGTCACAATTTTTTGGAGCTTTATTCTCTTTACATGCATGCATGCACACTGAACAGGTGTGAAGGCTGCAAGGCAACGGTGCATGTTCCCTCATTGCTGGAGGACACCCGGCTTGTCATTTAGGTTGCTGGGATCCCAAACTCTGATCCTTGTGCTTGTTCATCTAGTGCTTTTAAGTACTGAAACACTTCCCTGTCTCTGTCTTTTTTTTTTTTTTTTTTAATTCCTTGGTCATTGATTATTTCCCCAAGGAAGGTTCCTAATCCTTTACCTAACCCTGTTTCCTGTTAAAAAGAGAGAAATCATATAGTCTTCTGGTTCCACACGTCTGCTCTCCTCAAAAAATTCTCTCTCCTCCCTTCCTCTTCTTGTCACAGTCTCTGCTGCCTCTTGTCCCCAGTGTCGCAGTGGGTCCAGAAAGCCCCGTAACAGTCTACCTTCTGTGAAATTTTCGGAGGGGGGTTATGCAAATGTGAGACATGTCTGGACATTGGGTCTGTATTGGGGGAGCAAGAGCTTCCCCTCTGCTTCACCACAGGTCTGGGCTGCTCCCCAGTACCTTCTCCTGCAGAGCAGTGTCAACCTAGAAGTGCGTAACAAGAGAATGTCCATGTGCAAAGACTGGCCAAGATAACCTAGGAATCATATCTACAAGTGTGAATAGAGAGAAGAAGGGGGCATTTTGCATGTTTAATGAGAGTATGTTTGATCCTGTAAACTTCAGTTAACCTCGTTATTATGTTGTGTTACACTGACTCTAAAGAAACCAAAATTGTGCACTTTTAATCTTACATTTAAGGTATACCATAAAGGGAAGTTAACATACCGTTCTGTCCAGCATAAAGGATGCCATGCAGCAATTTCTTCCTAGTTGAAACATTCCATCCTATAGCAGAATTGTTCATTAATTGTTCAGCAAGTTTTGTTTAATTTTAATTTTTTATATTCATTACAGTCTTTTTACTTTGCATCCCAGCTGTAGCCTTCTCCCACATTCCCTCCCAATCCCACCCTTCCTCCCTCATCTCCTCCCATGCGCCTCTCCAAGTCCACTGATAGGAGAGGTCCTCCTCCCCTTCCATCTGACCCTAGCTTATCAGGTCTCATCAGGACTGGCTGCATTGTCTTTCTCTGTGGCTTGGTAAAGCCGCTCCTCCCTCAGGGGGAAGTGGTCAAAGAGCCAGCCCCTGAGTTCATGTCAGAGATAGTCCCTATTCTCCTTACTAGGGAACCCACTTGGAGACTGAGCTGCCAAGGGCTACATCTGTGCAGGGCTTAAAGAAATGCTTATTAAGACTCTGGAAATAAACTACTCATTAGTCTCAGGAATTCCCTGAAACTTAACAAAGTCATAAGGCTTCTCCCTCTCTAATATTATGTTAGCAATAAAAATGGCTGCTCAGAGAAGACACCTGGATACTGTGGAAATCCCTACAAATCCTGCAGAATGATCCAAGGGTCCAGCTTTCACGAGTTGTCACTCATGATGGTATGAGGTTTCAGAATGCAACTATCTCTAAATTGTCCATGTTCCTGTGTAAAAGTTACCCTAACAAACTCATTGGTTCACCAAGTTGGACTGTGGTGGTATCATTGCTCTGGTCTACCATGAGTTCTCTACCTGGGGTGAATAGACATTTGTTCATAACCCCCCCCCACACACACACACACAGTATGTCACATAATAGGTGTCACATAATTCTCCCTCTTTGTGGGAATTCTAAGAAAGTTTGTTCCACTTAAGATTTTAGAATTTTTCATAAAATTCTTTAATCAAATAGAAGAATAAAAATTGTAAGCTGGGTGTTGTGGCACACTCCTGTAACCCAGCAATCAGGGAAGCAGAGGCAGGCAGATCTCTGTGAGTTCTAGGCCAGCCTGGTCTACAAAGGGAGCCCAGGACAGTCAAGGCTACACAGAGAAACCCTGTCTCAAAAAAAAAAAAAAAAATGCTGGTCCTCCATTTTGGCTACACATTATAATCACTAGATAATCATTACATGCAGGAGAAAATATACAAGACCTGTAACAAGCAAGGAAGGCTACTTTGTCCCCAATCACTGGTTTCTCTCCCTCCCTTCTGAACGAGTAGAGGGGAATGGGGCTTTAGTGAAACAGAAAGTCAGAACTATTTCACTTATATGAAACACCTGGGGATCCCAGGGTAAGAGGAACAGGAAAGACCCAGGCAGCAGGGACACAAGTTGGGAAACTCATTGGATCCAGCAGGGGTCACACCGATGGCTGGAGGGCCTATTGTTACTTTCTTTTCTCTCTGTGACCTGCTGGGCACACACAAGCTAGACCTCCTCCATCCCACCCCTGGGCACACACAAACTAGACCTCCTCCATCCCACCCGAAAAATACCCCCACACTTCATTAAAAAGACAACATCAATTAAACACTGTACTTAAAAAGAGCACTTCGATCAGACTTACAAAGAATTTTCATTTAACTGGGTGTGTACCGACTCGAGCCCTTTGAGTTCTTAATCAAGCCCTGAAGCTCAGTTAAGGAGCCCAGTTGTCTGTCTGTAGGTTAGAGGTCAGAGGTAGATATGTCCCAAGCCTGTGAAATCTGATCACCTCATCTGTGGGGGTTCCCAAGGCAAAGTGACCTTCCATAGCCTTGAGGACAGTCTGGGTCAGGTTAAACAGCTCAGGGTGACTTAAGAGTTTATAACCGTCAAAAGAATGAAATGGCTGACTTTTCTCAAAATACAGGCAAAACAACAACAACAAAGACAAAACGAAACAGAAAAATCCATCTTCACCAAATGCCTAAACTTATTTTAAAAAATACATCAGCTTGAATCATAATACAGCAAACACTCCTTTTTTGCAGCCTGACTTCAAGCAGGATAACCCTTCCTTTGCCAAAGAGGCAGTTGGGAAACAAAGAACGGACATAATTGCAAGCCTTCCGCATTCCGGCTCCCACACTTGTACTCCCAGCTCCAGCTGAGTTCTGAGAATGACCTCCCCCCATGGCAGTTCTCTGCCAGCGCTGGGGTCAGAAGTCACCTCCCTCAGGATGAATCAAAGATTGGTAATTGTCTCTTTCATATCACGGGTCTCCACTTTGCTCTACCCTAGAGGGATGCTGTCGCCTTTCCCCTCCTGGGTCTGCCAAGTGATCCCAGTTGTCATCATATACCCTTCTTCAGTCTTCGGTTCCCAGCCAGAGGGAGGGAGGCAGACACGCCCTTCTCCAGTTCTCTCTCCATCCTGCCTCTAGCACTGTTTTACCCTTCAAAGATTCTACCCTGTCTGGAAGAGGCCCACTGAGTCCTGCTGTCCAAGAATACGATGCCAAACTGTGGTGCAGTTGGGAACGAGCTTGCTGCACAAGGAAAAGGACCCGAGTTTGGTCCCTAGAACCCCGTGAGAAATTCAGTCGTGATGATACATACTTTAAATCCCAGTGCTGAGAAGACAGAGCAAACAGATCCTGGGGGCTCCACAGCAAGCCAACCTCTATTGGAAGATCGGGGCCAGTGACAGATGCTGTATGAAACAAAGAAGCAAGCAAACAAACAAACAAACCCTGAGGTTGACCTCTAGCAGCACATAAATATATATGCATATGCACACACACGGTGGGGGGGGGATTAAACAAAAGTCTAAGTAGATCACATTAGGACGTTCATCTACGCTCCTTCTTCAGCCACCACAATACATATTCCCAGTCTTTGTCCAAGCAGGACATCTGAAGATGACCCTGAAAAACAAACTGTCAATCCTAAAATAAAAGGTGTTCTGAAACTGGCTTATTCTCACACAAGAAATGCCTACTCCCCAAGTGTCTAAACCTTGCTTCCAGTGTGTAGCAGGCCCTGTCTCTCTCCTTGATGTAACTACGCATCGTCTTAGCTTTTCAATGCTGTCTTCGCTATGCATAGAAGGGCAGGAATATCAACTAAAGAAAGATTTTAATATCAAACAGAGGTACATAAATAGAAGTATGAACTTAAGAGTAAATGAAGATAAGCTTTCTTTTCTTTTCTATACAGTTAAAAGTTCTAATTCTAGAAAAGCCCAAAGACTCGATCTGTCTGATTCTCCGCTGAGTGCAATATGGCACTTTTCTCCTTCTGTTCTTGTGTGTGGACTACTTTTCCATTGGAATCCTTAGCATTTCAGCCATATTTAAGCGCATCATTGGCTATTCCAAAATCTCAACCACATCTTTCTGATTCTGATACTTGCTCTGTCTCTCCACATAACATGTGTGGGGCTAGAGGGTGGGTGTTTCTGACTTTGGGAGAATTTTTTGTTGTTGTTGTTGTTGTTGTTCATTCATTTTTACCTTTTAGTATGCCTTGAAATTTTTATTTGGAAGCCAGACATGTATTGGGTTAAAGGAAGTACAGAGGAAACAGATGTTTAGTGTGGCATTCTGCTTATTTGTCTAAAGGCTTGATAGTGTTTAATGTTTGTAGAGGCTGTCCTGTCATCCCAGCATTTCTTCTAGCCTCTTAGCACTCCTACAGTCTTTGGGTTTTCCTGGGAACCCTTTGTTAAATAAGGGCTTAGATATATGGTTGTAGTCCCTGTTATTATAAAGGGCTTCTATTGCTATGATGATAAGTTGAAGCAGAGAAATCATTCTCTAGTCCTATGATTATCCTGTATTTAAGAACCTGTACCCATGCTCAGGGATTTTTAGAAGTGCCACCACACACACACACACACACACACACACACTCCTACACTCAGGTGACACATCAGACTAGAGAGAGCTAGAATTATCTTTTTCCCTTCCAGGTGTGTTAGGCTCCTGTGAAACCTTATTTAATTAGACTCTCATAAAATAGTTCCATCAAAACTATTTTATGTTTTGTTACAAAGAATAGAATCCTCCAGACAAGTTTGAAAATGCCCTGCCTTCAGGCTTAGGCACAAATTTGATGGTGATTTTGTAAAGCTCTATCTTACCTCCAGCCCAACAGAGGAAAAGGGGCAGAGGTTGGAACACCTGAACCAAGCATAGTGCTTTCAAAAACACTGGGATGAGTAACAAAGCTCTCATAGAAAACACTTTAAACCAAGTTACCCTTTTCTTGGAATCCCTAAAGGGAGGTGGCGGGAAGAGGCAGTAAGATACCCAAGTGTGGGGAGGAAAGACATCCTCAGGGATTGATACTAGGGCCAAAGAGAGCATTTCTTAAAAAGCAAGCATCACACTGCGGTTCTAGAGTTTTTAAAACATCTCTCCCTGTCTTAGCTCTTATTTAATCTGTACCTGAGCTGCATATAACAGGAAGAGTCACTTTCAGTCCTCTTAAAGAATTCTCATGGATTATCCCAAAATAGGGGTCATTTTGAGCTTTGGGGACATTAAGGACAGTTATCCTAAAAACGGAGAGTCTCAAATATAAAAGGACTATCAAGGCAATCTGGAAACCATTTCCACAATGGTCATCCAGGGAGAAGAAAGCAGCTATTTCTAATTTTAAGTGAAATAGCTGAGTAATTTTCTTTTACTTATATTGCTTTAGTTACACTGAGAGAGAAACACTAAACAGGCGTAGGGGCAAAGGTAGGAAGGACATGAGCCTTCCATTGAAAACACAATGGCACTTACAAAATCATCTTTGTGCATGTGAACAACCTCACCCACGCATTGGTTGCTTATAAAATGAATATATTTTTATATGAGGGGCATCATCATCATCATCATCATTTTATATCCAAATTGTTTTTAGGAGGCAAATTGTTTCTTCCCAAGCCAGAGGAGAAGCTTGACAGCCACCCATTGAAGAAAACACTTAGAATGAATTTGGGAACTTGGAAATTCATGGCGGTCAGAAGCCACCAGATTCATTCATTGCTTTCTGTCTTTCTTTTCTAGACTTCCTTTATCCTAAGCTGTTCAAGATTGAGTGTTGTGCCTCCAAGGAGCTGGAAAATCAAACACAATAATAGCACCTGCTAAAAGCATTGGGTTGTAAATTTTTTCATAACATATGCATTGGCATTTTGCCTGTATATATGTCTGTGTGGGGGCGTCCACTCCACTGGAACTGGAGTTACAGACGGGTGTGAGCTGCCCTGTGGGTGCTGGGAATTGAACCCGGGTCCTCTCAAAGAGCAGTCAATGCTCTTAATCATCAAGCCATCTCTCCAGCCCCATGTAACTTTTTTTTTTTCGGGTTAAAATGTTGCAGTCAACATAAATTTACCCGTAAAAGAAAGCAGAATTGACTCCACTGTGCCATTGTCACCTCTGCTGAGATTAAGTGGGATTTCCATTTTACTTTTGTAGTTGACGCGTATAAATTATACCTGTGAGGACTGTTGTGAGATGCTTCAGTGTGAGCGTACAGTGTGTGGTGTACACAGGATGGCACAGTGTCAGTCTCTGCAAGCCTTTTCACCTCTCTGTGGTAAGAACACCGCAAATCCTTTCTCCTGGCTTGTTTTGATAGACAGTACACTCTCTTTACCTATACTTACCTCCCTGTACAGGAGAATAACAAACTTATTTCTCCTATTATTTAGTATTCGAGTGAGTGATGGGGGGGGGGGGGCGTTCAAAACCTTCCAGCTGATAACCTCAATTTAAAGAAAAGCAAAGAATAAAGAAGGGGGATGGATAATGACTTCGCACAGCCAAATTTCAGTTTTGATAACACCGCAGCTCATTCAAGGGAAGCCTGCCTAGACCCGAATACAGAGCTAAGAAGCGCACACTGCCTCTCACACGGCAGTCTCACTGGAAAAGAGATAAATTGCTAGTGTTTTCCCCAAACAGGCCCAGGTGGAGATGGAGAAAAGCTTCTACACTACCTCCATTGCTGATAGACAGTCTCTCCTGATTATTTCTATCCTTGCAAGCCTTCTTAGGGCCAGTGGAGATGAGAATCGTCCTCTACACACACTTCAACACAGTCTAAACATTACTTCTGATATCTCCAAAATTTCAGGCTCTCTTGTTTTCCTCTCCCCTGGCTCCATCTCCTGCTCTCTGCCCACAGCAGCTGTGGCTTCTGTCCACACAGGATGCTCCAGATCCCATCCTCTGAGGGAATTCCCAACCACAGAGTTTTACACCCCAAAGTGCCAACAGAGATAAGGAAAGAATTGGCAGATGCTGTATGCCACAATTCAGGCTTTGATCAAGAGAGTGTGGGTTGCCCTTCCTGATAACTAGGTAAGTTACTGAGATGATTCTCTAACTGGTAGAGCCAGCTAACCTTTGGATTCTAAAAATAATACGATGCTTTGGAAGGCAGGATGCTTATTCATAGAAACTTGTGGTTAAAACAGGGGTCTTCTAGAATTCCCCTTGGAGGACAACAGCTTGGACACACATTTAACCAGCTGCAAGCCCCCGCTCCAATTCACCGTGCATGATTAAACATCTGTAAGGAGAAAAGTCTCAGGACAGGGGAAGGTTTAAGGTTGAAAAGAGGGTGGAGGTGGAGGAAGGGAAAGGGTAGGCCTTCATGATGGAGGAAAAAAAAGACAGTCTTTTCTCCTGTCCGTAGCAGCGATTTCCAAATTCCTGAGGAACCCATGAGTTCCACAGCCTCTGGGTCAGCTGGCTTCCTCTCTCCCCCTCCTGCGTGGACCTGCAGGATCAGCAAGCGGCAGGAGCCAAGGAGCGGGCCTTCAGCAGAGCAGGCAGTGGGGCGTTGGCTCCCCTTTCCTGGGGTGCCGAAGACCCTTGATTTACACTCAGTGAAAAGAAACGAGGTGGGAGTTAAATACACACACACACACACACACACACACACACACACACACACACACGCCCTATTCCTCCTCTGTTCAGGAACATAGAGGAAGTAACTGTACTAATTCCAGATCAGTGCGTTCCCTAAGATGAGAAAGGCTGTGTTCCAGCTGTGGCTCGGAGTTCGGGGACCTCCTGAAATATGCTCCGGACAAAGGAAGGGCAACTGTAACAACACAGTCATAGAAATAACGTTCAGTGGGAAAGAGGAAGAAACGCGTGAGAGCAGGAGTGGGAGGGTGAGCAAGGCGGAAGCATACGCTTCAAAAGATGGTGCTGACTCTCAACACCCCTAAGAGGTCACTTACAGCTTACACAGTGCCCTCCCCTTCTCCATTTTTATAGCACAGGCTTTTCTGGAACATTCTTAGCTGATTATGCGCAGCCCAGCAGGGAAAAGTTCCCAGTCCTTTTCTCTCAACTGGCCTCTTTCTTGTGCTAAATATTTTTGTTGTTGTTGTTGGTTGGTTGGTTGGTTTTTCTGAGACAGGGTTTTCTCTGCATAGCCCTGGCTGTTCTGGAATTCGCTCTGGAGACCAGGCTGGCCTTGAACTCAGCGATCTGCCTGCTTGTGCCTCCTGAGTACCCACCGGCCCATTCTGTGTTAATCTTGTCTCCTCTCCTTCTTCTGCTGCAGTTACAATTAGATCCAGTGAACTTCAAAGAAATTTTGAGTGATAAGCCAAGTTTTGTCATCTTTGGCAAAGGAAGAAACTGTGTCCCTAACTAGAAAATCAGTTTCGATTTTGTATTAATAAATCAATAACAAATTTTTATTAAAATTATTAACAGATTTTATTAAAATTAATAACAAATATTAATCTGTTCACCATTTTTTGCGTTCTACAAGAAAAGGCAATTAATCAAAAAATAATCATTATGAACCAGGCATTGTAGCACACACCTTTAATCCCAGCACTTGGGAGACAGAGGCAGGTAGATCTCTATGGGTTCAAGACCAGTCTGGTCTACACAGTAAGTTCCAGGCCAGGCCAGGCCAGGGATACATACATAGTGAGATCCTGGTTGGGAAAAAAATAAAAAGAAAAGAAAAGAAAATCACATTGGATTCTATCTCCCACATTGGTAGCAAAGAACCAAAGTGGATTTGGTGTAAAAGAGTGGAAAGAGGTCCTAGTTAGAGCCCAGATGGGACAGGAAAACCGGGCCTTCAAAATAGGTATGTAAAAATGTCAGGGCCATGTGGTCCATGTAGTCAGAGAGGACACATTAGGTCTCTGGATGTCCTCGAAGCCCACTGAGGAAGTGGGGGGGGAGGGGCTCACGAGATCACCATGGCTCAATTTAGATGCAGTGGGCTGCAGTTTCTAAAGGTCAGTGACTCACCTCTAGGTACCAGAACGGAAAAGTGACCACCTCAGATACCCACAGGACAGTTCTGGGTTGCGGATGACAGAAGGATGCCAGTCTGGAGACCTGCAAAGGGTGTGCTTGACTAACGGCCCTGTTCTAAGCAGAGTGGGTGTAATTGCAGGGCGTTGGGGATTGCTTGCTGTACACGAATTTAGACCCAGGCCCTTCGGGATGGCTCAGCTACAAAAGCAGCTGGGCGCCATCCAAGCCTGTCTGACAACATGAGCTTGGAATCGATGTGGTGAAAGGAGAAAACTGACTCCCTAAAGTTGTCCTCTGACCCACACGACACATGTTGTGCGGATCACATGTGTGCATATACACACACACCCACATACACACACACACACACACACACACACACACAGAGTATTTTTTAAAAGATTAGGAGCAGAGCTGAATTTTCTGTGATAAGAAAGTTTAAGGCACACTCCTATTTTTTTCTGTTTCTTTTTGTTTTGTGTTTTTGTTTGTTTCTTCCCCCACCTGTCTCTGTCTCTTTCTGTGTGCGTCTCTCTCTGTCTCTGTCACTCTCATCCTTCTCACATCAGCAATCCTGAGAGGTTAAGAGACTAGTTGCTGCTGCAGGGGATTCAGATTCAGTTTTCAGCAGCACCCATATGATGATCACAGCCATCCATAATTGCACTTCCAGGGCCCAGGGCTCTCTTCTGACTTCTATAGGTACCAGGTATGCATGTGGTAAGCATACATACATGCAGGAAAAACACTCATACACATAATATAAATAAATAAGTGCAATAAAAATATATGTAATAAACATTTGAGATTTTTCTTGTCAGTGTTCCCTGAGTAATATAACGGATATATACATAGATATTAATGGAATCTAAACATGGGCTAAAGAATATGGGGGTTGTAGATGTTATGCTACTTTATATAAGGGACTTGAACATCCAAAATATTTTGTGTCCTCTGCAGGTCTCAGAACCAACGCCTTGAGGGGAGAAGTGACTGAATAATACCAAAACTTTCTTTTGTTCAGATGGCCTTTTAAACATCTGTGAACACCTTAGATCTGCCTGTTATAAGACATCTCAAAAATTACTTTCAGGACACAAATTTGTCTTCATCCAAAGAAGAATGTTGACAGTGACCCAACAACCCTATCCTACCTCTGAATGATCCTGCTACAGCTGTCTGTGTAATAATTACACAGGACTAACAGGTGTGAGAGAAACTTCTATTGTACTTCCTAAATCATAATACATAGCCTTCATCATATTTGTTCCATTATCAGTGTCAATCGCATGACCCTTTCTTTTACAGTTTCCTTTACTCAGACTCACTGTGCTGTTGGCTGTAAGAGATCCAACACCTTTTTGCAAGCTAGTGAACAGGATTGGAATTAAATTTATCATTAATCCACAAGGCTGTCAAACTTTTAAAAAGACATCTGGTTGTCTCTGCATGCTCAAATTTTTGATGTATGTTTTGCAAAAGGCTTACACTTAATGGTGTTACTGCTGCTGTTCAAAGCAGAATATAATTGAGGATGAGATATTTTTGGTATGTGTTTTCTAAAAGAAACTTTTATCTAAGATTCATGCGCATACTTCAAATATCTTTCATCTTTAAATGTTGGAAATTACAGACAGGCTACAACAAATGTCTTCATTCTCACTTTATTTAAATGTTCAGCCCAATAGACTCATAACTATAACACATCGTCTTTTGAAAGGATTCCAACAGAGTATGTATATTTAAAATACTTACATAAACAGCATGTGTTTTAAATGCTTTCTCTTTCTCTAAGGATGTGTTTTCATTAGATTCTTTGTTATGACTTTATTGAAGAGTTTTCATGAATATTGTTTAGAATAATTTTGGGATCTGTCACTTCTCAATTTAGAGGGGGGCAGGGTTAAGATTGTTTTTAGCTTATCTCCTAAGATGTGAGGAAATCCCAAACGAAACACTCATGATCAAAATGGAATTAGGCACAACTTAAATACAGTTTAAAAAAAATGAATCATTTAAAGGCAAGCAGGTAATTTACGAACAAGGGAATAATGGGGAGTCCTAAGTATCCTCATTTGACTCCTCTTGGCATCGTAATAGTAATTGTGGAGATTTATGTTCTTCAGGATCTATTAGCACAAAATACACAATTACTCTGCCTAAAAGTATGGAGATAAGACAGTCTTCCTTGTCATTTGTTTCTGTGGTGATGAGGGTGGCAATTAGGGCCTCAAAGAAACTACAAGAGCACTGTGCCACAGCGCTGTAGATCCCAGCCTCCTTCCCGTCCTTCACTATTATTGTGTTTGAAATATTCAGTGTTTCCGTCTTTCCATAACAAACAACTTCCACCATCTTGATTGCCGCAATGTCTTCCTCAAAGTATACACGTACATTGATATTTCAGTCAACTGCTAGAATTTCAACATAGAAAGCACATAAGAAAAATTTCCCAGCCAGGCACATTGGCACATGCCTGTAATCCCAGCACTCAAGGAGCAGAGGCAGGTGGATCTCTGTGAGTTTGAGGCCAGCCTGGTCTACAAAGAGACTTCCAGGACAGCCAAGGCTACACAGAGAAACCCTGTCTCAAAAACAAACAAACCAATTCTCTCCCAAAATGCTTTGCTAATATTTGATGATGATTTTTAGATATAAACAAAAAAAATCTGGATTTCACAACTTCTCGAGGTACTCATTTAATTTGCCTGGAAAGGCATTATAGCAAAAGCTATGATCACAGAATATTGATCACATGAAAATCAGATGTCAGAAATGATAATGATGCAGGACCCCAGCTATTCATCTGGAAGGCAGAATCCATGGGAAAGAGTGGACTTTGAATTGCCTATTGTGGGGTAACCTCAGCTGACCCTACCTGGGTGCTTGCTTTTGTACATTATCAGGAGTCTATGCCCACAATCAGCTAGGATGTAAATTTCATGAGTTCACAGAGTTTATTCTTGTGTATCACAGTATCCTGAGGCATAGCAAAGCCAGCCTGGTTAAAGACAATGAATATTTGCTGAATGACACAATGAATCATAGCTGCTATAAAAAATAAAATCCACCAGCCATGGTGCCACACATCTGTAATCTTAGCACTTGAAAGACCAAAGAAAGAGAATTATGAATTTAAGATCAGCCTGAGCTACAGAATAAGTCTGAGGCAGCTTAGACTTTATAGAAAAAAACTGCCTCAAGAAAAAGAAAAAAAAAAGAGTAAAATGTATACATTCATAGCAATGCGGATAGATATGTACAACATACTTAGGCTGCCTTTTATATAGCGAGCTACCTTGCTCCCCATATTAATTCAGATGTTTGGTGTATATAAGAACTAACAGAGGTTGACTAGGTGAATCACTATGTCACTTAACATTATACTCCCTGCCTCTAGTATTTTGGTCCTGACGATACAAAGTAACTATACACAGAAAGTGGATACCAGAAAAGTGAAGCCGTTACCTCACTATCTGTGACAACGTGATTCTTGAGCTTTAGACCTACTGTGGGAAGAATTGAAAACCTTTTTGCAGCAGACCAGGAAAAGCCTAGAATGCTGCAAGCGGAGTGTGAGGATCAATTCTGGTAGGAGCTCAGTCAGCTAGAAGAGGAGTTTGAACCAGGAGTTGAACCAGCCAGCCAGAGTTCAGAAAGAACTAGAAAGGGTGAGCTTATTCAGCAGTAAGTCTCAGGGGCTGAAAAAATTCTAGGCCTAGGTTAGCATATGGAGGATGGAAGCCTTCAAGATCAGGGATTACAGAAGATTAGACTGTATGGAAGCTAGAAGCTTCCAGGCCTTGACCTAGGGGTAGTTAGGTAGAAATGCTCTGGGCTCAGCCCAAGCAGTGTATTCGTAAAGCTTGGGCTCTCTTCTTATCCTAAATCTGAGAAAATAAAAACAGCATTTACAGAATATCTTTTGAGAAAAGTTTCAGGTAATGAGTATAAACCAAGAGAGGGCTTTGTAAATTGCAATTAGCAAGGCTGTAGGAACAGGAATGCTGGTGATTCAGCTGGAGCTCACATCAGGAGACTACATGCCCTAGACATCAGAGACAACACAGAGCTAGGGATTTAGTGCTTACTGCTGAGGAGTTTTAGTCTTGCTTTAGTCCAACCCTTCCTTTTTGCCCCTGTTTCTTTCAGTATTGAAATACTTAATTTGTACACTGTGTGCGTTAGTATGTGTCTTGGTTTTTTGATTGGTTAGTTGGTTGGTTTGGTTTGGTTGTTTTTGTTTTTGAGACAGGGTTTCTCTGTGTAGCCCTGGCTATCCTGGACTCACTTTGTAGAGCAGGCTGGCCTCAAACTCACAGAGATCCACCTGCCTCTGCCTCTGAGGGTGCTGGGATGACAGGTATGTGCCACCATACCCAGCATGTACCTTATTTTAATTTGTTTTTTGATAAGAATTCACAGGTAAAAGCTGACTTGAGTTTTCAGTAGAGACTTTACAACTTGTTTTTATTGTTTTTTTGTTTTGTTTTTTTTTTAAGACTGGCAGAACTATTTAAATGATAGGGACTCAAGAAAATAAGCTAAATAAAATTTGCTTTATGTGACAGCCAGGAGCCAGGGGACCAGGGGCAGTGTTACAGTTTGGATGTGAAGTGACCCCCCCATACTCATTCTGCAAAGGTTAGTTTCGCAACTGGTGGTGCTGTTTTGGAGTTGATGGAAGCTTCAGGAGGTAGGATGTGACTAGCAGGAGCAGGTCACAAGAGGCGCACTGCTGAAGATTATTCTTTCCCAATTCCTCCCTAGCCCTTTCACCATGAACCCGTAAATGACGGAACCAAGGTCTGTGGACTGGAGTCTCTGAAACCATGAGCCAAAATAAATGTTCCTTCTCTTGTTCCTTGTTGTTTATGTCTCTTTTTTGTTTTGTTTTGGTTTGTTTTAGTTTGGTTTTTGGTTTTTTGGTTTTGCCAAGGTTTCTATGTAGCCCTGGCTTTCCTGGAACTGGCTTTGTAGACCTGGCTGGCCTCGAACTCTCTCTGCCTCCTGAGTGCTGAGATTAAAGGCATGCCCAGCAGTTGTTTATGTTGTTTTATCAGCAAACTAGAAAACTAATACAGGCACCTCAGACTTCAACCATCTGATTCCAGCAACCCTATGGTGATCCATCCACTGCAGCCTCTGCCTGTCCATTTAAATCCTCCCGTGCCATAAGTGCTCACACTATCACCCATTTATGACTCCCTACACATCGCAATACTAGTTCCCTCACTACCGCTGACAAAAAAAAAAAAAAAGGAGATCATATATCTCACCAACACCTTCGTTCCTCTACACTTCATGTGTCTTTTTATAGGTAGCATTTAAGATTTAGTATTTACCATTAGTTTCAAATAATCTGATTACTACGTGCCTTGGTGACACTCCCTTCATGTGTCTTGTGCTTAGATTTCATTTACAACTTCATTAAATTGGGATAATTTCAGCAATTATTTCTTCTAGTGTATTTTAATCCAATACTTCCTCTCCCCTGAGATGCCTGTTACATGCATATTCGTTAGTAGTGCCTCTCCCACAACTCATTAATACTCTTTTCACATAAAATTATTTTTCTCCTTTTATTCTAATGTATAATCTGTTATTATTGTTATATATTATATGTTACAATTCTTATCCCAAAAAGTTCAAGGTAGATTTTTTAATATCTTGTATTTTTTTCTTTAACTTTTTCAACAATATGAAATACAATTGTAATTGTGAAAATATGTTTGCTTTCTAATTAAAATACCTACTCCAGCTTCGAGTTAGTTTTGGTTATTTTCCTCATTATGGGTCATGTTTTCCTATTTTCTTATATACCTAATAATCTCCATTTTAATGATAAAGATTGTGAGCTTTCACTTGCGGGGTGATGGGCAACTTTACTCTTCTTATTTGTGATCTGTGTCTTGGAGGGTAGTTTAGTCACCTAGAAAGAGTAATATCTTTCTAGGCATTACACTTATTTTTTTGCTTGGCAGGTGGATCCCTATTGTTAATTGGCCAAATTATACTCTACCCCTTGGAAAGACTTTCTAAGTCTTTACTTTATGTTATGTGAAGTCAGAATCTTCCAGTCTGACTTTTAGAAATCAACAGCCACATGAGAGCCTAGGATTATGTTTTAAAATCATTTTAAATTATGTTTTGCTTATGGATAGTTCCTTGCACAAATATTATGTTCATCAGAGGGCTAAGTTCTCAGGGAAGACACTCCCACTGGTTGCCATGTTCTCCCTCCTGGCAGCTCTTGTCACTTAAGCTGACATACTCTATCCTATTCCCCCCAAATTCTCAGGACCAGTCTTCTTGACTTAAGGAGTCTGTCAAATTCTGTCTAATTTTCTCTGTTATTCTTTTAGTGCTCATATTTATTAGCTTTGTCCTTAATGTACTCGGAAATGTTGGATCAGACAGATACTTATACTCACAGCAAGACTAACAGTCAAAATAGCATTGTGACATCATTTCCCTGTGTCCCCAGGGCGACATAATGAGAACCAGATGTGAAAAATTGTTTTCTGTGAGTGACAGGCTCACCAGTAGGTAAGGATACAGAAACATTAATTCTCTCTGCTTGTGTACAAAAGACAGAGGCAGTTGCTCTTTTTTTTCCTATGTCTAAGAGAACCTCCTTGAAAATGCCTAGTGTAACCTCTTGGAATGTAAATAAATCTCCCCTAGAGAAAAGATAATCCCAATGTCTCCAATTTCACAACTCAGAGATGCCTCCAAGACCCAGGATTCCTCCCCTCTTAAGATATAAACACATATCTATGCAGTTAGGTAAGCCCCCCTGGAGTTTCCATCATCTATTGAATTATAAATTACAGCCTAAAATCCCCCCTCCCAGGTGAGATCCAAGGTTCAGTCAAGCTTATTCAGGAAGCCATAAATGTAAAGGAAAAACAAAAACCAGAAACCTTTCTCTTCAGTCTCACAATTATCCCTGGGGTCTGGCCTGGAAAACCTCAAAAGAAGCTAAAGTGACTGAGTCTCAACTGCTGAGTTTTCGACTGCTCGGGAATCATTGTCCTTCTTTGTCTGGGGTCTGGAGTCTGGGGTCTCAAACACTGATTTTCCCCCCTTTTCATTGTTTTTTATTAGTTATTTGTGGTAAGAGAAAATCTACTTCTGGTTACTCAGTCTTGGGGGGAAGACAAAGTTCCCAACTTCATCACATCTGTTTGCCCTTGATTTTGTTTAAATTCAGCCTTCACTACCAACATCTGTGTCCTCTGGCACCTTCGTGTTCAGGTACACATTTGTAGAAGTTCAGGTTGCTAACATGTCTGATTTCACTGACTTTCCACATGCACTGCTGGGTGTAGGGGTCCTGCTTGATAAACACCCTGAATCCTACTTCTCATACAACCTTGTCCTGGCTCCGTTTTCTTCTCTGATCCAGGTTTTCTTCTTGGTAGTGATGGGTCCAGAAGATATACAATCCATGAAGAGCCCATGAGGTGAGGAAAGCTGTATGCTCAATCTCTAACAGAAGTGTCTTCACTACAATGAAGAAACAGAAGAAAAAAATCTTTCTCTTCCTCTTCTACACATGGTATTTTTATGTTTTAATGTGGTCTCTAAAGCCTGTAGCAGCCTGACAATGAAGCTACCATTGTTAGAGCAAAGAGATGGAAAGAACCTGGGTCCTTAGTGGCATCACTGAATAGCAGAAACTCAACCTTCTGTCATACTCATTGAAAAGAAAAGAAAAAAAAAAAAAAAAGGTGAGTTGGTATTTTAGCCAAAACATCTGAAATACCAAGTACTCTTCGCCCCAAGCTCCTGTACCAACTTGTACAGATGTATTTGCCAGCTAGAGTTGGGGACATGTAAAGAAGCATGTAAAGCCTCTTCAGATTCAAGAGGACTAGGCCTGATACACAGCAGCCTTGTTTCAAGTGAATGATTTTCATCTTCCCAGAATGCTGTGACATTTTGTTCATACCATTTTTGTTTGTTTGTTTGTTTGTTTGTTTTTATCTCTCTCTTTGAGACAGTATGTCATAAGTCAAGACTGTCCTTGAACTTCTTACCCTGCTGTCTCTAGCTTACAAGTGCTAGGACCACAGGCAAGCACCACACCTTATTCTTTATTGCTACAATTAATAGAGGTTAATATTGATTCAAAGGTTAACTACTATATCACCTAGTAGATAATAGAGAGGGGGGATAATATAATCTTCTCTAAAGTGTTGCAAGATATTTGATCACATTGTGAACCCCAAGATTGTGAACTGAAACAAACAAACAAACAAAAACCCCAACAACAACAACAACAACAAAAAAAAAACACTATTTCCTGTTGTGGTGTGTCTCATCCCTAGCACACACCTTTAATCCAAAGAGCTAAATAAAGTCAACCATAAGTTACGAGGCAGAGCAAGCAACCAGTAGAAACAGAGTAAACATAAGTAAACAGAAAGAAGGGACATTCAGTTTGAAGGGTATTTAAGACACTGTGGAGAAGGAGAAAGGGCTTTTTTTCTTCTAGAGTGTCAGCTGAGTAGGAAGGTAAGCTGGGTGCTTTCTCTGCCTCTGTGAGCTAGTAAGCTTTCACTGCTGCATCTGGCTCTTGAGTCTTTTTTTTTTTTTCAAGACAGGGTTTTCCTGTGTAGCTATGGCTGTCCTGGACTCTCTTTGTAGACCAGGCTGGCCTCAAACTTACAGAGATCCACCTGCCTCTTCCTTCCTGAGTGTTGGGATTGCAAGGATGGGCCACTTTGACCAGTTTGACTCTTGAGTCTTTATTGGTAAAATCAAATGTTTGGAATTTTGTTTTAAAAACACCACCATAGGAAGCAGATACTGTTGCAGGATTACACTTACTTTATAGTAGAAAAATTAAGCTTGGGAAATTACAATACCTAGTCCAAGCTTGCCTGGTCAGGGGTTGCAGAAGTGAGAATAAGAACTATGATTTTTAACTGGTAGATTTTTGTTAAAGAAAAATCATCTTATTTGACTACTTTTTATCTCACAAAATCCAACCTCTGTGTTATTTTATCTGTATGTAGTAAAATTTATTCAAAACAAATTAAAGTGAATAGAGTTGAATTGAATTTAATTCAGTTGTAATAAGTGGAAAGGAGGGTTATCGCTGACATTCCAGTGATGAGGGTGGTGGTGTGGCTTAGCTTTAATTCTTCATGGAGAAGTAAATTGAAACGTCCATCTGTATAGAGAGTCTTAGGACAATGTCAGTGAAATTAACTTCCAGAGTTCTTCAGGTAATCCACATCATACTCCTATTGTCCATGTACTCCCTCTTCTGACCTGCCACTGAACTCAGATGCATTTCATCAATGATCATGTAATTCCAAATTTGTTTCCTTCTGCAAAGCCAAGCAAGATGTTGAGGCTCTCAGTAAATATCAATTAATGACTATGATGGGGGTTGCTGGGTAGTTTTCTTCCTCCTAATTGCTGTAAGAGAGCCTTGGCATCAGTACGTGCCTGGACAGAAAACCCACTTCAAATCTCCATGTGGTTAATTAGCACTTCCAGGTGTTGCCATCTTGCTCCTTTCAGGAGGCTTTGCAATCATTACCACAGATTCAAAGTCACGGGGACAGATACAGTCTCCTCTGTGAATGCTGGATGCATTATGTCTGAAATGAGACACGCCAGAGCAGCTCTGCTCTGGGTCACTCTCCTAGCCTCCTCTTCCTTCAGCTGGAAAAGAGACTGGGCTCATGCAAATGGACTTCCTATGCCACAGTTAGAAACTCTTCCTTCAGGATGCAAACAGCAATTATTCCAACACAAAAAAAGACCCAGTATCTGGTTTCTCCTTCTCCACACATGAGCACACAATCGTATGAAGAGAAACTCTAGATGCTATTAAATGAGTTTATGGATAAGTCTTTGTATGTGCATTTTTAAATTTAATTTTATTTTATTAATTACACTTTATTCACTTTGTATCCCCCCATAACCCCCTCCCTCCTCCCCTCCCAATCCCACTCTCCCTCCTCCTTCTTCACACATGCCCCTCCCCAAGTCCACTGATAAGGGAGGTCCTCCTCTCCTTCCTTCTGATCTTAGTCTATCAGATCACATCAGGAGTGGCTATATTGTTATCTTCTGTGGCCTGGTAAGGCTGCTCCCCCTCAGGGAGAGGTGATCAAAGAACAAGCCAATCAGATTATGTCAGAGGCAGTCCCTCTTCCCATTACTATGTAACCCACTTGGACACTGAACTGCCATGGACACATCTGTGCAAGGGTTCTAAGATATCTCCATGCCTGGTACTTGGTTGGAGTATGAGTCTCTGGGAAGACCCCTGTGTTCAAATTTTCTGGTTCTGTTGCTCTCCTTGTGGGGTTCCTGTCCTCTCCAGATCTTACTATTTCCCACTTCTTACATAAGATTCCATGCACTCTGCCCAACAGTTGGCCATAAGTCTCAGCATCTGCTTTGATAGTCTGCAGGGCAGAGGCTTTCAGAGGCCCTCTGTGGCAGGTTCCTAGGTTGTTTCCTGTTTTCTTCTTCTTCTGATGCCCATCCTCTTTGCCTTTCGGGATGGAGATTGAGTGTTTTAGTCAGAGTCCTCTCTCTTGATTAGTTTCTTTAGATGTACAGATGAGAAATGCAAATCAAAACGACCCTGAGATTTCACCTTACACCCATCAGAATGGCCAAGATCAAAAACTCAAGTGACAAGACATGCTGGAGAGGTTGTGGAGAAAGGGGAACCCTCCTCCACTGCTGGTGGGAATGTAAACTTGTACAACCACTCTGGAAATCAATCTGGTGCTTTCTCAGACAACTAGGAATAGTGCTTCCTCAAGATCCAGCCATACCACTCCTAGGCATATATCCAAAAGAAGCTCAAGTACGCAATAAGGACATTTGCTCAACCATGTTTGTAGCAGCTTTATTTGTAATAGCCAGAAGCTGGAAACAGCCCAGATGCCCCTCAACTGAAGAATGGATGCAGACAATGGAGTATTACTCTGCAATGAAAATAAGGAAATCATGAAATTTGCAGGTAAATGGTGGGACCTGGAAAGGATCATCCTCAGTGAGCTGTCCCAGAAGCAGAAAGACACACACAGTATATACTCACTCATATAGACATATAACATAGGATAAACCTACTAAAATCTGTATGTGCATTTTAAAGTGCCTTGTCTCTGTAGAAGTTAGGTACCTTTGGGTATATGTTAACTTTTCTGAGCTGTCTCCTTGACCAGACAGCTATGATCTTTTCCAATCATCACATCACTGAGATCTAGGCTACTATTTGCATACACACCACCTCCCAGATCTTTAAGTAGCCAGATTGTCCAGTCTGTGAAAATGACGCCTTATGAATGTGTCTATAGTTCTGTTAACCTTCCCAAATCACCATGGCAAAATGTCTTACAATCAGAATTACCAAGAAGTCAGGCTCCTTACTCTAGCTTATAGATCTTAGACATTTTTACAAAGCTTTATCCTAGCCATGGCTTTTAAATTCCACTTGTGTTTTTTAAAGCTCCAAGTCCAACTTCTTTAACACATACGTACAGTAAGATTTTTACCCAGTCGTCTGCCTCTCTGCTAATGCCGTCATGCATGCCGTTAGTTCTGCCTTTCCTCTTTAAACTAGGGCAGCTCCTCTTCCCCCAACCCACTGTCATTCATGGTGTTATTGATCACAGCTGTGTCACCTCATGGTCACACAAATGCCCCACAGATATGACCCTTTAACTCTCCTGGTAGGCCAAAGTGATATTTTGAGCTTTTAGGAAAGGAAATTGAAAGTTGAAGGAAATGGTGCCTTTTGGTCCGTGAAGGGGATCTGGCTAGAATTTTTTTTGAAGGATGTGGGTCTATCAGCTAGCTGATAGACAAAAGTAAATCAACAAATTGCAAAAAGATTTGAGTAAAGTAAAAATATAAAATTAGAACTGGAACCCGACATTCTATTTGACCAGATGAACTTCTGATCATAAATAGAATTCATTCCTTAGAAAGAGAAAAGAACTCTAAATTATCTTCCTCTCTTCTTCTTTCCTTGGGCAGGATTTACAGATATTCTTCACCTTGGGTTCTGGAGACATTCCTTCCTCTTCCCAAAAATTAATGAAAGAGGGTCAGAAAGCTGAGTTCTGAGTTATAGCTGCTGTGGGCCTGGGAATGGAAATAGTTGACTAACCTTTCTGAGCAGTAGTTTCTCGTTTACAAAATGAGGATAATAGTGCCCTTATTCATGAGGTGCTGTTCATAGCCCTCTGTGAACTCTAAAAGGTTACAAAAATATAAGGAGCCTTTAGTATGATGATCCAGGCGCATTTCCAAGCCCACTACAGTTAATGTCAAAACGTTAGGAACCATGTGCTGGTGAGCTATGGTGGGGGAAAAAATCCCGATAGCCTGAGGAAGACTATATCTCGCTATCCTAAGAAGATGATGGGAAGAGGCTGTGTGCACAGAGACACACCCTGATCATGCCCTGTTCAGTGCTTTGAGGAGTATAGTTCCTGGCATGGTTTGCTGACTGAATTGAAGAAAATTATTATGACCAGAAATGTAATCGAAATGAACTTTTCCCAACAAATACAGTATCCAACCTTGCAGAAACGCCCAAGGTGGGAGGGGGGGGGATTGAGATAAAGAAGAGGGAGGGAGGAAGAAAGGAAGGAGAGGGGAAGAAAGAGGAAAGGAAGAGAAAGGGAAGGACAAGGAAATGCTTAGTCTGTCCATGCTATGCTAACAGCTTTACTCATCCCATCTTGCTTAGTCCCACCCCGGGGTCATAGTTGCTGTTGTTATGACTGCTTTCATTTTCCTGCCAGGCTTACGGTCTAAGGAACATGCCCAAGGTATTAATAATACAGACAGTAACCCAGATTTGAACTCACACTCCTCGCATGCCTTTTGGCTTCCTTCTTTCAGTATCTAGATTAAACTAATCTGTCTGGGTGCGTGACAAGTCTTCAATCTTCCTGTAGTTTTCCTCAGATGTGGGAAGGGAAGGGCACTTGCTTCTACACTCTCTACTTAGGTTTCGCCGGCTCTGACCTTTTTATTAAGGAAACCCCTCCCAGTGGAGCTGAGTGGCCGTGGGAGAAAGAGGTAAAGCCAGATTCTATTCAAAGACGATCTCAGCAGATACAAGTAAACAGCAGAGCCAAGGGCCAGGCTACTGGGGTCAGGGTACTAAACTTGTGAGAAGACGCATTTTCACATAGCGGGTCTGGTTAAACTGAGCGGTAGACTGAGCTTCGACCAGATCAAGGATAACAAGCCTTCGCTGATTTAGCAGGACCCTCGTTAAAAATCGGACTCCCAGGAACTAAAATCCCAAAGGCAGAGCCTCATTGAAAACCCCCAGCGGAGCCTGCTTCAGTTTGGTCAAGGAAAGCCTGTCACGCTTACATTTTTCTTGGGACTTCAATCCCGCAGCCTACCCAGAATTTCCAGTCAAAGATTCCTTTTCAGATTGCCAGAGAGATGGTTTAGGAATGACGTAATTTTAAATTCCTTGTTTCCCGAAGACGTTTATCGGTTTCTCCATCTTCAGATCCTGCCTCCACCACCATGTAGCCCGGTGCCCCTCTCTCTGGGTCCCTGCCTATACCTTCTTTCCTAGTTGACGCACCAGAAACGCTCCTGAAATCTGCTTCATCATTCATCTCTGTAGTTCTTTTCAACCCTCTCTTTCAGGAGCGCTCACCTTGCCCCAGGTGATTCAGCAAATGGAAGGTTTTCCCAATCAAAGACAGCTTTCCTCCCTTAGTGAAATTTGAATACAAGCTCT
This sequence comes from Meriones unguiculatus, assembly GCF_030254825.1. Lineage (NCBI taxonomy): Eukaryota > Metazoa > Chordata > Mammalia > Rodentia > Muridae > Meriones > Meriones unguiculatus. The sequence goes on from NC_083351.1 coordinate 165,148,790, forward strand.
TGAAAAATGAACTTTTCACATTGATAGCGATGCATTTCATAAATGTTTATTCCTGGGAGGGAAAATGACAAGGTGGCAACACATGAGACTGCGGTGGTGTTTTTGATCACTTGAACTCTTGTACTGCTGAACCACTCCAGAGTAATTAGCAGTGGAAATCACAAACCCAGAGCTCTGTAATTATTATCAGATTTGCATAACTCATCATAATCTATTATAAATTCATTATAACAGGAGGTCTGTTCTCTCCCTCAAAACATTAAAATATTCTGCTTTGGAGGACAGAAAACAAGCTGGTGACATGACAGTGTGCGATGTTTATTAAACACTATCTTCTTCACCCAGATACTCTGACAGCTGCTCAGACGGGAGATATCCAACTCAAAGCTAATTCACTCCAAATGTCAAGACGGGCTGCTATATCAGAGCCTTGATGGCGGGTAGGTATTTGTTTTATATTTCCCATCAATCCCATGTTCGGAGTGCATTCCCAGCTCTGTTGACACATTTATAGAATCATGTTCTATATTGGTACATTAACTCTTTCACTCCTCTTGCTTTCCCAGCGCTTCCAGTTTTATGCATGAAACACCCTCATCAGGCGTTTTATAGAGAGATTGGCGTGGACAAGTTCACAGAGCTGTAAGCAGAAACGTGGCCGCTTCCCTCAAGTCAGCATGGGAGTCCCTCCTTACAGGTATCCGTAACAGAAAACATTCCAGCGTTGTGACTTGTTCATTGAACCGATGCTCTGCGACTCGCTAGCGGATTAAGCATCTACGTTACCTAATTGCGTATGCATCTATGCCCTTCACAACGCCGCCACCTCCAGAGTACCATCGTTGGCCTCCACTTTATATAACCACTGTAACGAGTAGTCAGAGAAGCGAAGTAACTTACCCACAGTCAGTGATAAATAGATAGATAGTGGCAGAACCCAGATAACCAACCCAGGTCTGTCCAAATCTAAATGCTGGTAAGGGTCTGGGGATGGGCGTGATTGACATGAGTACTTCGCTAAGCATACTTGATGTGCTGGGTTTAATCCCCAGCACTGCAGAGAGCCGGCTATCATTGCCTCTTCTGAAACAGATGCTCCTCCCTCGGTCCATGCCCCACATGCTGGTGAAAAGAATTACGTCTGCAGAGGCGTGATGACTTGACATGCCCTGGCCCCGCTCAGCCTTATGAACTCAACCTCAGTAAAACAAGTGATTCAGCGGGTGAGTGTCTCCACATCTGCTCATGTTGCCACTGCAGACAAGATGCTCTCCTGGTACAGGCACCATGTCCTGCTCCTCGGTGCTTCTGCTAGAGCCCTGAACGATGACTGACAGAGAGAGTGATCAAATTCTCTTTAGAGAAATGAGATCGTGAAAGGAGGGGAACAGAGGAAAGGAGGGAGTTGGGGAAAAAGAGTTTCCCATTTAAGAAATGTTACTAAGCTCTCAGCACAGAGTATCTGACCTTGTTCACCTCCTAAAACATTAAGGCTGTGCTGAGAGTACTGGCTTGGCTCTCATGAGTGCTTGGGTGTAACCCTAGAACCATGCCTTGTTATGATCTAGAAGCTACAAGGCTTGGCTTGTGTGGCTCCAACGATGATGCAAATAGCTTTGTATTGTAGTGCTGGCTAAGATAGCGCGTGGTGGTCCATGTCCTCCATCTTTGTTAATTATTAATTAGAGAAATAATACTAATGATTCCTTGCATATTTATTAAGTTTACTTTCTAGGTACTTGTCCTCTAGCCCTATAGCAACTCTCTGAGGATTTTTGTAGTTTATGGAGCCAACCACCTGGTATATAAGAGAATCCAAACTGAGCCCAAAAAGTTCCTGATCCAAAGTCCTTCCTTTCCATTTATTCAGCTTCTTGCTGCAGGAATTAAAATCAGGTGGCTTGAGGAAATACATTGTGTTTTCTTTGGCTCTCTTGTATATCTGTTAACTCTTATTCTCTTTCTTGTCCTCCACTCCTCCTCCTTTCTTCCTTTCTTTTCTTCTCCTCCTACCCGAATCCTCTCTCCAGTGAAAGAATCTGAATTAGCTCCAGGGAGTCACCTGCACCCTCTTACATGCCCTTCAGCTGTCTCATGAGTGCGGGGAGGGGATGAAGTCCTGGGTATATGTGTCAACGACCTGGGAATGACAAGGCTTCCCTACCAGGGAGATGCCAAAGCGTTTCCCTCATCCAAGTAGATGAACTGCTGCCCCTTAGCTAAAACCAGTGTGTGCAGAAACTGCCAAGCATGGCTTCCTACTCCAGGATGAGTGTAACCTGAAGCTGCTCTCAACAGAGACTTCCCACCAAGAGCAGCTAACTACATATGTACAATAACTCCTCCCCATCGCTCAAAGGCATAAAATAAATGCACTGAGTTTCCAAGCTGGCAGTTCATCGCCATCAGAGTGCACAGCCCACCTGATCCCAGCTTTTGTCTAAGTGTGTCTGTGCATCTGTCCTTCCTTCATTCTCTCGTTAACCCCAGTCAGGTCAGGTAAATCCCCAAAGCCTTGCTGGTCACAGCACACTGTTGTTATGACTTTGAGCTTAAAAAAAAAATAACTAAAACAGTTGATAATTCTATTTTCACTTTTCACAATACAAGTGAAAACTGTACTTTTAAATTCCACTTCTCCCCTTCAAAACTATTCTCTCTGCTAGGCAGTGAGACGTCTTTCTTCTCATGCAATTAGAAAATACTCAAGTTCAGCACCATGATCTCCTGGTGACACTGAACAAGAAATACTGATGAAAGAGCTCTTCTGCTCTCATCTGTCTGGCAGAGTGATGAGAGGCCAAGTGGGCACCATCACAGGGTGAGCAGTTCTCCTCACTGAGGCTCAGGCATCATGGATGGCGTCATCCCAGGAGGAGGAAAACCCATCACTGGCACCATGGGAGGACCTCCCTGGTCGAGTGCCAGCATCATGCCAGGGCAAGGAGGACTGGGGAGTGGTGGGATCATGGTCCCCGCAGGAGGAGGAGGATCTGGAGCTATCACTCCTTGGTGGAACGCAACCGTTGTTTTGTCAGCAAGGATCTGGGCCTACCCTTCCATCCATTAACGGAAGTAGTCTTTCATGTTTCCTACCACTGTGGTGTGTCTTATAGATGAAGAATCGTGGGTAAGATACATGTCACAGGGGTCACAATAAAATTTGGGTGTGTTGCTCAGCAGGCTGATGGCTACCAGGTTGCATTTGGGCTTTTAGAGTGCCCTGGTGGTGTAGAACTGTCCTGCGAGGGTCCACTTGGCCTTCCATAGTCTTCAGGCTCCTGTTACTGAGTTTTGTGTAGAGCGGCCTCTAAGCTTTGTTTCTGGCATGAATTGACTTTTGCTGTCCCTAGTGTCCTTGTGTGATCACTCTTGTCATGGTTTTGACCCGATTTGAGTTTGCATCCTACCACTCACCCTCAAAATTAAAACTGCACATAGGACTTTTCAACTTCCTGAACTGCTGCGATGCTTTGATTCCAATCCCCTAATCTCTTGGAAACTGTTAGGTCCTGATGCCCAAAAATCCAAAATGGCTGCACCACTGACAATGTCCAGAATGACAATCTGGGGTTAGCTTGGACTCTGACAGGGCAAATAGCAGTATTGCTGGCAGACTGATAAAAACCTTCTACTTAGTGCTTATCAGAAACCTGTGAAATGGGTTTCTCTTGTCAGGGAGTGACACTACTTCCTTATGCCCATGGGGCATCTCATTCTCTATTAGCCCATACACATACCAAAGCCCCCATGCTGGCATCCTGGCTCTTCTGGCCCACAAACTTCCTCCCCAACTACCCACCCTAAACTTCCAGGCTTTCCCAGTTTACAGGCAGAATTCCCTCCATCTCAGCTTGTTTCCTTTATATCTGGAAAGGCTTTCTCTTTGTCTCTGCCTCCCAGGAAGTAATCATGGAAGCTTTGAACTTCCCCAAATAAACCTTCTTTCCATCCATGCTATCTCAGTTAGTTTCTATCAATGAAAAGAAACGGCATGACCACAGCAACTCTCATAAAGGAAAACATTTCATGGGGGGCTGGCTTACAGTTCAGAGGTTTAGTCCATTGTCATCATGGCAGGAAGCATGGCAGCATGCAGAGAGACACGGTGCTGGAGAAATAACTGTGAGTTCTACTTCTGGATCTGAAGGCAGCAGAAAAAGTATGACACTGGGCCTGGCTTAAGCATCAGAGACCTCAAAGCCCACTCCCAGTGACACATGTCCTTCAACAAGGTCACCCATACTCCAACAAGGCCACACCTCCTAATAGTGCCTCCCCTACGAGCCTGTGGAGGCCATTTTCATTCAAACCACCATGCAATGGAGTGGTCTGGTTCTGTGGTTTCGCTGTGTTCTGGCTTCCAGGAACCGCTGTGGGTGGTCTGTATGGGGCTGAGGAGGATGGGCAAAAAAGGTGAGCTCCTCCCACTGCCGCATGGATGACTTAGAAATAAAGTCCTTATTCAAAAAGTCACAGCCCAGAGCAATGCTAACTGAAGATAAACATTACACAGAGCAGAGGCAATGAGAGCTTTTCTCAAGGAGGCTTACAGGGCGAAGGACAGACAGGAATGGTCATCAGAACGTCACACTTGTGGTTCCTCTAAAGGTGAGTGGTGAGTACACGGAACCCTGATTTAATGTTGAAGAACTGTTGAAGATTATCAAGCAGCTCTATCTTTTAGAAACTACCTTGGAATCATGAAAATGCTCCCCCTGTCTCCACCATTGATATAGTCCCTTCCAAGGAAATGGCCTTTTAGAATGGAGAAAGTTTCTCTCACTGCCTGATTTAGATCCATAATCCCATAATTTTCTCCTAGAAAAATTATCTCCTACAGTTCTGCACCCCAGAGTGGGGAAATTGCTGCAGGATCAGCCCAGGAGGACTGTGACTTCACCTTGGAGCAAGGTAGCAGAAGAGAAAAATACAGCATTGCAGAAGAATTTCTGAAAAACATTTCTCAGACTCAACACATAAAGAAAAAGAAAAGAAAAAGAAAGGAAGGAGAAATATCACCAGAAGTTCTGATATTTCCTTGTGAATTCCTGAGAGTCCTCTCTTCCCAGTCCTAGGAAATTCATATGTGGGAACAGACAGCCTCCCCCATTTTGTCCCATCAAAATCCAGAGATTGATACTTGATAATAATAAGGAATAAGTCCCAATGCTTGGCTTGGGAATACCACAGAGCAGACAAACATGCTGCTTTAGGTAAAGATATTTCCTACAATATCTTTATTCTCAGCTACACATGTCCAGAAACTCATTCATTCATTCAACAAATACATGTTAGGGCTCTACTATGTCCCTGATATTGACTTGGGTTCTAAAGAGGTGAAAATGGACAGCTGAGCCAACCATGCTGACTGCATTGGAGTTTCCATGAACCAGGACAGAGAGCACAACAGTTAAATGGATGAGTGAATGCACGAATGAGCAGCTTTAGATAGGAATAAATAGTGTGAAAGAAAGGAAGAGATAGCTGGGAAGATGGCTCAACAGTTAAGAGCGACTATGGTTCTTGCAAAGAACCAGCATTCAGTTCCCTGCACCCAGTGCTTTAGAGTTCCCAGCATAACTCCAGCCTCAAGGGTCCCAGCACCTCTGGCCACCACAGGTACTTGCACCTTTGTGCACAGACACACACAAACCACACAAGTTAAAAATAGTAAAAATAAGCCCTGTGTAAAAAGGGAAGGAAAGAAAAAAGAGAAAAAAGGAAATGATACAGGGGCAAAACTGACTTCTTACTCTAGATTCCCAAGGCTCATTAGACCTTTCCACAGCATAAACCACTCAGAATAAAACCTCACCTTTAGCCGGTCCACAAAACTATGACACACCTGCTTTATGTACTAGAAACTTAGTCCCAAGGTGGCTCTAGGGGAAGCTAGCAGAGCCCCCGGTAGGCTGGCTCTCATGGAATGTTCCCAGGTCACTGGGCTATGAAGAGGAGTCTCCAAGATCAAATGAAATTAGGCACATGCAGGACGGTATAGTCATAGACAGATCTCTCTCTCCCTCCCTCCCTTCCTTCTTCCCACCACCTTCATCCTTCAGAATGACAGAAAGTGCTCCTGCCGTGTGTCACCCCAGCCTAAAACCAAATCAATGGGGCGTCCCTTCCTCAGGCTGGACCCTCAAGAAGGGAGAGCCAAGACAACCTTTTGCCCTTCCTGGATTAATTGCTTCAGGTATTCAATTATAATAGCATAAAGCTGTCTAGCACACACCCTAGGCTTGTCTCAAGGAAATGCAAGTTAGTGAGTTCTCCCTAAGAGAATGACTCCATCTTTACTTCTGTAATGCTGCCATGTGCAGACAGGTATGGCGGTTATGGGAGAAACTTTTCACTCAGCGAGAAGAGTGGACATAACTATAACTTTGTAGGTTTTTTTTTTTTTTCTTCCTCTAAACATAGTTGATGTTTAGAGAACCGGACATTCTTGCTAGATTTCAAGTGACAGTGCGTTTCTTAGGATTGGTTGCACTCCGAATTTACATCTGATAAGCACTGACACAGTGGGGACCAGAAGTGAAGAGTCCAGTACAATCAAGGAAGTTGAGAGTCTGGCTCTGGAAAAGGGGACAGTGGGACACACAGGAATGCTGAGGTGCAGGCCTGGGGCAGGCAGGGGTGGGGGGTGGCAGGCTGTTCTAAGGACCAGAAAGAAGACTTGACTAGCAGGCTGGAATGTCAAAAGGAGCCAGAACTCATTGCCTTGGGGGCAATGAATAAGTGAAAATTTTTAAATGAGGACCAGAGTTTCCTTATCAGGAGAGGTGACTGCAGAAGACAGCAAGCTGTAATGACCCCAATAGAGATGAGTAAGAATTAGATGCACTAATGTGAACTCATAGATCTTAATATACAGACTAAACAAATGCATGTGTCCTCTAGGAGGACCCAAAGGCTACAAAGCCCCCAAGGTAATGAGCATACTTAATGTCTAGCCAGACCTTGCTTCCATTTACCATACTTCTTTGGCAGGAATCATCCCCTTAGAAAGCCAATAGGTTCTGAATTCTTTACTGTCCTAGGTAGCAACAGGTCACCCAGGAATGATGGGCATCAGGTTTAGAGTCTGTCTGGCCAAATTGATGGCAATTGTGACAGTAACTGGAAATAAGTAATGATAGTAAAAATTATAACCAGGTGAATAGCCTAGGAATGCATGAACCCACATGCACATGAGTAAGTGAAAACGATAAAATTTGATTAAAAACAATCACATAATTTCAAAGTTCTCTTTACAAAGAAGAGAATAACGTAAGGGTGAGAGCCTGGCAGACACCTCTTCAACCAGATGCTCCGAGTGACCATCACCAGCCCTGGGAGCAGTTGACACTGTAAGGAACCTGACAGGAAGCTGAACACACAATACAGAGCAGGTTCCAAGAAGCTTCTTCCTGCCAAAGCTGGATCTAACCACGTAAGAACACCTGAAGAGAAAATTAAAGGAATCCTTCGGAAGGAAGGAAGGAAGGAAGGAAGGAAGGAAGGAAGGAAGGAAGGAAGGAAGGAAGGAAAACTTCTTCTTCAAAAGTGTCATGGTAAAGAAAGTTCAAGGAAGATCAAGGAATGAAATGAGAAATCCTGCACTGGAACATTTTGCTATAAATGGCTTGTTAGAATATTGGTGAAATTTGAAAGCCTTTTGTAGATGGCCGTCATGTATCAATGTCAACTGCCTGGCTTTGGTAGCTGCACTCTGCTTAGAGAGACTAATTTCTTTCTTTGCAGCAAATGTACACAGAGGTGGGATGCTGGCAAGTGTTCTAGTTTGAGCTCTGCTTCTGTGACAAACACCACAACCAAAAGCAACTGAGTAGGAAAAAAAGTCCGTTTTGCTCTACACCTGCAGCTTACAATCCGCTATTGAGAGAAGTCAGGGCTGAACCTGGAACAGAAAGCATGGAGGAACACAGCTTTCTGAATTGTTTCCTCTGGCTTACTCAGACGGTCTTCTCAAACAGCTCAGGCCCACCTACCTAGGGATGGTGCCACCCACAGTGGGAAGGGCGCTCTCACATCAATCATCATGATCAATCCCTTAAGACACACCCACAGCGTGGCTGATGGAGACAGACCTTTACCTGAAGTCCATTTTCTCAGGTGACTCTAGGTTGTGGCAACTTAAAAATGACTCAGGAGTAAAAAGCTTTTTGGGCTACATTGCAATATGTTTTCTATAAATGTGAGCGTGTTTGCAATAATAGTTTTGTTAACTTTATACCAAAGAAGTCATCTTACTGAATGAATTATTTGGGACAAGAGAATCCAGGACACTGAATATAAGATTTTATAATTAGATTAGGGGTTTTTGTTTGTTTGTTTAAAGTAGTTGCTCAACCAAAATATTAGCAATGGAAGTGGAAGGAAAGAGGGAAGTTTTAATTATGTCTAGGGGAGGCAGGTGGTGGGAACTAGAGGCTTATTTAAAGAGATGACTCAATAATAACCTCAAAGTTTGGACCAAAGCATCTGGGTAGTTAGTGACCACGTTCTGAAGAAGAAGACATGGAGAAGACAGGAGAGGCGAGTTTGGAGATGAAATGAAGATACATTAAACCAGCAACACACATAAGTGAGCCTGGTGAAGATATAGCAGGAGTAGCAGAGATGGAAGTGGCTTGGGGATCTATAAGGAAGAGGAGGTTGAAACACTACAGAGCCAGGGGTGGCAGATGACTCAAAGGAACAGCTGGGTCCAACCACAGCAGGGCTGATACACACGTGAACTCACAGAGGCTGTGAGAGCCTGCACAAGGCCTGCATAGGTTCAAACCAGACACAATCCCAGCGTGGAGAGGAGAAGCAAGCACCAAGTTCTACCCCTAACAAAGAGACTATTTTTGCAATTGCTATTTCCTGGGAAAGGGAAAATTGGTTTTCTTCAGTGAAGTGCCACCAGGTTTATCATCCAACCTCCAGGGCAGACCCTATGTCAGGGAATGTTTTGGGGTTATTTTGCTTGTTTGGTTCTGGGTTTTGTTGTTTTGTTTTGTTGCCTTACTGGATTGTTCTTTCTTTTGAGAAAGAAAACATGAAGTTGGGTGGGTAGGGAAGTTAGAGGATCTGGGAGAAATTGGGAGAGAGGAAAGAATATGATCAAACTATATTGTATGTATGGACAAAAATTTAAGTCAAAGAATAAAAAGAAATGAAAGTCCTCTGCTTAGGAGACAGATACACACTTTGTAGTCTTGATGGTGTGAATGGATTTTGTCATAAAGCTGAGCTGGACCACCATTGCCATGAGGTTCTCAGTGGAAATCAACCAGATCTCCAGAATCATAAATGTGGAAACGTGACAGGGTGGCAAAGGACCAGGAGGGAATCCAGGTGAGAGAGAACTCACAGATAACTTGAATAGAAAACAAAATGAGCAACTTGGCCAAAAGTTGCTGAGCTGTAAAGTGACAGGGAAAGCCGGCAGGGCCGGCTGCATTCCTACTATGGAAGCAATCAGCAGCCTTGATAAACGGAGTCATGATTGACACTCATGACCCAGCATCAACGGAACAAGAGAGGCAGGATCACACTGACAACCTGACAACTCAAAGGGAAATGATACACAACCCAAACACCAGCTCCTACCATAGGCACACTGGGGCTTATCAGTGCAATGTGCCATGGCTACTAACTCATAGCTACAGGGGCCAGGAAGCCTGGGCAGGCAGGGCTTCTTCTAGAATAATCTTTCAGATGCAAATTATTAAAAGGCTTATTGGTGAGAATGGAAAGGAAGCATCCAATGAGATAGATAGGTTCTGATATCTTACATCAAAGATACATTTAAAAATGGATGATTCCATCTTTAAACTGTGGAATATCTTCAGCCATGGCCCAAATCTCTGTATCCAAATGAGGAACCTTTATTCAACAGGTTCAGAGGCTTAGGCGGGCAGCCTTTGCTCTTTGGTAGCATTTTTCTTCTATCCCATTCCTCAGAAGATAACCAATACTGTTTCACACTAATAAATTATTTAATACCCTTTTTAACAGACTGTCTTCACTCAAATATGGTCACTTTTTACAATTCTACATATTTGGTTCTGCATGTGTACTATTTGACATAGACTTTATTTTTTTTCATCATTTTCCAATATTTACCTATTTATTCTTTCTGTAGCTACTCTTTCTTAGTATCAGAAAAATAAACTTTAATCTCACATTTTTTTTGACATCCAACATAATGGAGTCTTTAATTTTCTTTAGCTTTAAGAATTTTGGCAACATTCTCCAAATTTTTCATATTTTACCAATTTTAAATAGCTAACATAAAATAACCCCTGAACTTCAAAGCTGACGGAGAAAGAATATGGATGGACAGGCAGAGTGTTCTATCGATCTGGAAACAACTCCAGCCGAGTCATGTCCATGGGAACAAGTCTGTACAAGTGACTTCTAAAAAAATGGCCACAGTAGTTATCATTAATAATTGGCCACAGGCCAGGGATCAGTGCCATGAACAAGTTTTCTCTGATAGAGACACGTTGAAGACAGTTGAGAGAGATGGCAAAGTCAGACAGAGTCAGAAGGATGGCGCACGTGGCAACGCCCCCCACCATACATACACACGAATGCACACACACACACACACACATACACACACACAAACACAAACTAGAAATTGTTGCTGTTGACCTGGGGGTCTGCTGGGAAAATAAAAGCAGGCCTCTATGCATTCTTTAACTTGCCACAAGCGGAAAGGTCGAGGCATGTGAAATGGACCTTAATTCCAAATTTCTCTCAGCTCTCTTCTGGGGTTCTTCACCCTCTCCTCTGCATAATCAGCGGCGAAGAACAACGGAAGCACCCTTGTCTTGGTTGGTGGCAACTACTGGCTAGCAGAAGAGTCACTTCCTTTCATTCTATCAACATTATCAGTCCCATTTTTTGCATACAAGCATATTAAAGCTCAGAGATTAAATTGTTTTTTTCCAGACAAATGTTAGGGCTTAGGTTTAGTTTCCCCCTCAATGTTTCCTATGCTAGAAACTTTGTCCACAATGCAGGGATACCAGTGGAAGGCTTAAAGGGTAATGTCTAGACAAGAGAGAGGTTATTGGATCATGAAGGGATTTTTGCATGAATGGATTAATTTTCTAGAAAGCAGATTCTTATTTTAAAAAAATAAATAAATAAAGCAAACCTGGTTCCTCCAGTTTCTTGCTCCTTTCTCTTGCTTTCATATCCTCTTGAGAACATGCTTCCACCATATGATGATAACAACTCGAAGAACCTCCCATAGGCTGACACCCCTCCCGTGCTTTTACACCCTCAGAACTATGAGCTAAATAAACCCTTTTTCTCTATAACGTACCAAGTCTCAGAAGTGTAGTTATAGCATTATCAAATACACTAAAATGAAATATTAGCTAAGGGGAGATTTGGGACCTGTGCAGATCATAGTGTCTAAGAAGATATTTCTTTTTTGAAATAAATTTATAGCAGTATTGAAGTACTGAGGCATGATTTCCTCCAAAATAACCTACATATCTAAAGTAAATAATCATACATAAGGAACTACCACCGTAATCAAGATAATGACTACAACCATCATTCCCCAAAAGGTTTCCCAACTATCTGTCATGTATTTGGGCAACTACTAATTGGATGCTTTGCATTTCCCAGAATCCTATTTAGATGGAATCAAGCAAATTATGCCCCTTTGTGTGTTATTCATATAGTATAATTACCTAGTAATTCATTCATATTGTGTATACTGATAATTATTCTTAATTGATCAGTAATTTGCCATGATATGATAAAGATCACAACACACTTATCTTTTCATTTATTATCACTTGGGTTGTCTGAAGTTTGAGATCATTAAAAGAAAGTTTCTGTGGACATGTATGTTCAAGTTTTTATGTGAACAAGCTGTCTTCTCTTGGATAACTTTCTAGGAATTCAACTGCTAGGTGACAGAATGTGTGTTTGACATTTTAAGAAAACAGAAAGATTTCACAAAGTGATTATTCTATTTTACATCCTCAACAATCACTGCATGGGAGTTCACATCCTTACCAACGGTTTATGTGGTTTCATTCCAGATTTCTATGAACTAGACTGAGCATTTGTGTCTTGCTTGCTCTTTAGTTATCCATATATTCACTTCTGTGAAGAGTCTATTTAAACCTTTTCCCTCCTTTAATTTGCTTGTTTCTCTTCTTGCTCTACACTGCTAGAGGCTTGATATATACCCTACATATAAGTAGTGTGTCAAATGTTTTATAAATATATTTGCCCCGTCTGTGCCTCACACTTTCATTTTATTTTCTCAATAGCAAATTCTGAAGACATGTTTTCAACTTTAGTGCCAAATATTTACCTGCAATGCATCTTTCACTGTATCTAACAAATTCTACTGTGTCATGTTTCCATTGAGATCTACTTCAAAATACTGTCTGGAGAGTAACAAGGCCATCACTTGCCATCTCTAGGTCATTTCTCTCCATTTTCTTCAGTCAAGTCCATAGAAGGATCCAGAACAGCCACAGGCTTGGGCAATACCACTAAACAGGTAACAGATGAGGCAACTATGGCTCTGGAGATTAAAATAACAACCTTGGTGCTGAAATAGAAGTAATGATCAACCATGCTCTGGTCCTCTCATTCTAAATCCTGTCTTTTCCATGCCCTGTATCTCAGCTACAGACCTGTTCTGAGCTCAATTGTTAAGCAAGTCAATGCTTTAAAACACAACTGGACAACATGCAGAGAGCATGTTAGGGTTAGGGTTAGGGTTAGGGTTAGGGTTAGGGTTAGGGTTAGGGTTACTGTTGTTCTCCATTTGGTGGGGGCCTGGAGCTCAGCTTCTGGACAGAGAACTGGGGTTCTGTTTCTCTCAAGGGCAGCTAGAGCACCTGAAGGGGAGGCCTGAGTGCCCTAGGCCAGGGTGGGGAAAAGGTTTTCCACAGAGCGTTACAGTTTAGCTCTTTTAGAATGAGATCTCCAGTAGCAATGGAAGCTTGGGCAGTCCAAAGCCTGTGGCGATATAAAGGTGTTACAGGTCTTGATTAAGCTGCTGTGCCAAGCACAGCAGAGGTGTGGGCAAAAGCCTGTGCCTGGTCAGCTTGCAGCCAAGGTGAAGCCCTGGCAAGACCTAGGTCCAGTGGGCTGGAGGGCAAGCCTGGCGAGCTAAGGCCTGGAGGGGATAAATGACAAATCTCAGGTGGCCATGGTGGAAGGCTGATCGTATCACAGGGCCAACCAGCAACATGCATGCACCTCCAGCATTTTCTAGACACAACAGGGTTGATACATACGTGAACTCACACGGACTGGCACAAGACCTATATAAGTTCAAACCAACATCTCAGCACGGAGTACGGAAGTGAGCACAGGTCCCACCTCTAACCAAGAATCTATTAGCAATTCCTCGAAAGGGGAAGATCGGTTTTGCCAATGGAACGGGGATGCTGGGAGTATCAGCTACCCCAGGGCAAGGCTGCACACTCAGGAATAGTTAGCCAATAGAAAATGGGCTCCAGGGCTCCTTTATTGTTGGGTTGAGGGGAGGTCATCCTTTTTTTAAGAGAGAAAAAGAATGTGAAGTTGACTTCATAGGGAATGGGGAATCTGAAAGGAGTTAGGTAGGGAAAAGAATATGACCAAAATATATTATATAAAATAAATGTTAATTTTTTTAACTTAAAAGATGAAATAAAGAGATTGTTTAAGATCATTCCAAGGGTTGGTTCTTAGATTTTTGCAGCTAATGGTGTGAGACACAGCAGCTGCAGGGAACAGGCAAGGTCTCCACCCAATCTGTCCTCTCTGACCTTTGAACCCAGTCTCTGATGGGTGGATCAGCCATTGCCAACCACCCAAAGGGGCCCCTTCATTCTATATCTGGTGAAAAACTTTAATAATCTGGCAAGATGTTCTCATGGTGGTGTTTAAAAGACTTGCCAAGAGGCCCTCAGAAATTTCAGTCTATCAGTAGCAGAGGGAAGGCAGGCATCTAGGTTTCTTAGCAACCCTTTGAGATAATTCTTATGTGCTAGAGTAATGAACAGGAGGGAGACAGCTGAAGGTAGGGATCAGGTGAAACAAGACTAGGTGTGGCAGGAAGTAGGGGACTAATTATGATGCGCCTCCTTTAAGAACTTAATCTTTTAAGGGTAATGAAAAAAAGCCCAGGTTGCCGAATAGAACAGTTACATAACAGCTACCCTTAAGAAAGTTCATGACGGTGGAAGGCAGAGACCAGAATAAGGGTCAAACACTCCAGGTAGAAGAGCAATCAGAGGCTATTTCAGCAACTCTTCTAAGAGAGGGTGGTAACATAGACTATGGAAGTGGTGGTAGGGAAGAAAAGACTTCAAAAAAGGAATAAGCATTTAATAGGCATGAAGAGCCAATGTATATATAGTTCAATATATACATATATATATGCACACACACACATATAGATAGAGAGAGAAAGAGAAAGAAAGAGAGAGAAAGAGAGAGAAAGAGAGAGAGGGTTCAGTGAAGTGGGAAAAGTAATGAAAAGCCAAGTTAGGAGGCATCTACGAGAGAGAGACCACCACAGCCCAAGGTTCAGTGATGCAGCATTCAGGGCAACCATCTCACCCAGAAGGTCTCTCGTGCCTTAATCTTTCTTGATTCTCCCTTTTCAAGAGGCTAATTGTTAATGTGAATGAGAGGAAGCTAGTGCCTCGGACTATAAAAGGGTGCTGCCCAAACAGGAATCTGGACCATGATGACCCGGACAGCAGCCATATTTAGAAGACAATTTTACTGTGCTGTCTCCTGAAAGTCTTTCCCAGGAAGCCCTAGGTGCCACTTTTTGAGCCCTGTTCAGAGGCTCAGAAGTTCCGTACTTCATTAAATTCATTTGGAAATGCGCTTTGTCCTGAATCCAACATTAAATGTGACATTTTAGTCTCTGGATTCTGTGAACATCATCTATATATATCCTTTCCAACAATATTTTAATTATATAATGTGGCATCTCCCTGAGCTGCTACAAAAGGTTGTAGGTTCAAATCCCATTGAGGTTGCCTCCTGATTAAGTCAATTATATTTTTAACCCACATGCACTCATGTGACTTTATTATTTTTCCAAACAACATCAATCACAGTCCAGAAATGTGATAATAATGTTTTCATCCACTTAAAGAAAGAAAAAGGTTGGGGGAACAGAGAGATGATGCCTTACCAGTAAAGCCTCAACAAGACAGAGAGAGAGAGCAGCAGAGGGTGCAGGAGGAGTACTGACATTTCCAAATAGAGGGAAAGCCAGAATTTGAAGACAGAGGAACTGTCTTTTCATCCCTGACCTCCCGGTAAAATCACTGGGAGCCTTCCTGAGCTGACAAGTTCCAGTAAGACCAATTAGCACACCTATGCTTTAAAAAAAAAAAAAAAAAAACTTCTGCAGCTACTTCAAATATGCAGCACTGAAAACCCCTCTGACAGGAGCTCTTAAGAGGCCTGAGGTGAGATTTTTCTGCATCCAAGGGTTGTGGCCCAAAGACCAATTCAAGGCCCCAGTGTCTTCTCCACGACAAAATGACTACTTAAATTTTTGAAGAACTTGGTAAACAAAATGGCTTATTTATTTATTTATTTATTCGTACTTCAGAAATAAATATAGCTGTATTGTTTTTCTCACCTTTTGAGAACACGAATCAGCTAAGGGTGTTTTTAGAAATGAAAACAGTTTTCCTACTTTCTGTCACCCTTTAAAAATGTGAATCAGAGCGCGTCTTTTTCCTCCTACACCTGTGGGGCCTGAGCAGTGACACCTATTGTTGAGAGCTTGATGGATTAAGCTGATAACCTGTTAAAGAAAAATCTATCGCATCCCCCCTTTGACATATATAAATATATCTGACTATATTTATATATTTAAATATATATTTGATAATATATATAGATAATAATTATAAGACGTATTTAGGGATTTTACCCAACTGGAAGTTGGAAAAAGAACAGGGATAACTCAGTTCAACTATTTTCATAACTTTATTACATGGATTTGGGTGGGGCAGGGGACCCGTGCCACGGTATATGTGTGGTTGTCAAAGGACAAATTCGGGGAGTCCACTCTCCGGTCGTGTGGATCCCGGCAATCAAACACAGTTTCTGAGGCTTGGTAGCAAGCTCCCTTACTGATCGTGCCAACTTGACTGAATCACGACACACTTCTGAATGCTCTGTTGGCCCTGCAATGTCTTCGTGGGCAATAATAAAATAAGGGAATACTCAAGGCATAAATCACTGTTTATGGAAGAAAAGGGGTTTTTCCATAACATTTTTATTAATTATTTGGGAACTTCGTATCATGAACCCTGAGCACACTCACTTTCCAGTCCTCTCGGTTCAGCCCCTCCCTAACTGTTGGGACCAAGACACACACACAAGAAGAATGTGGAAGAAGGAGGAGAAGGAAGAAGGAAACACTTTGTGTTGTCCATATATTCCTGGAGCATGGTCAAACTCCAGGTGGCCGGCCCCTTAAGACAAACTGAGCCCTTTTCCACCCACACCCCCAACAAAGCCTTCAGTTCTGGAGAGCTCAGCATTCTTATCACAATTTTAAAGAGTTCTCTTCGGTGGCTTTCTTCTAGGCTGTTGCTTTGGGGTGGGAAGGGACAGAAGCAGGGGATGTCACAGAAGCCTTCTGTGTCCCTTCTCTCTCATCTGTGAGTCTGCAGTCATCAATACCATGGCAAGAGTAGCTTTCTCAACCTTTACCGTTAGCGTAGCATGGATCATGGATTTTCACATGGTTTCTGGTGACAGCGAGGACCAGATGAGCCACTGACTTCTGCATGGTCTCCTGTGGCAACACAGGCCAAGGACAGCAATATGACCTCAGGTAGCAGCACAGCCCATGGATATCAACAGATTCAGGTTGCATCACAGACCATGGAAATTCTCATGGCCTTTTGGTGTAACGCAGCCTTGAACATCAATACAGGACCATGGCTCCAGTAAGGCCATGGACCCAGACCTGGCCCTCAGTGGCAACATTGACCCAGACATCAGCATGGCCTCAGTTCTGTCTGTCTACAATTGCTCACTCATTGCTCCATTCCTCTATATTTTCCACCTGTCCATTGAATATTTATTCATAGCAGTGACATTTTAAACTGCAGAGTGAAACCAACAGTTGCATTGTTATTGAAATTTTTCACACACTTCACATTCTAGCGACGGTAATATCCAGCTAAAGGGCCTGTTCTGAGTTTTTCTACTTCTTAGCTTTTTGAAAGTTTTGTGGATCTTTCATTCTTATTAAGTTCCATTTGGAGAAGCTTCTTCCTACAGGGACAGTAACAAACAGTACTGTGGATAAACCTTCAGATTCTGTATCAGGCTCGTGTACTTTAAGGGCTGTGTGGGATAATTATGGTTCTGTAGAGAGCACTGTGAAGCATCTAATTTCATCATCCAAGCCTTAGTGTTTTTGTCTCTGCCTGCACTCTAAAACAGTGCCTGGGAACTGACGATTCTGTTCAGTGTGTCAGTGTATATCTATGAATGTGGCTGGGGCTGTGGCATGGAGCCCAGGACAGCGGCCTTCTGCTTCCTTTCTGATAGCCTCCAATGGCTTCTCTTAGAATGAGATAATAAAGCCTTCCATGATCAGACTTCTGCTCAGTCCTGGCCCTGCTTATCCTTGCCCCCTGTCTTGTCCAGCTACAATGGTCAGGGTCTGCTCCTCAGACTCACTAGAAACATTGCACACACTCTTCCTCCTACCCAATACATCTGCTGGCAGCTCTTCATGGCTGGCTTCCTCGTGTCCTCCGTGGTTAGCCTAAAGCAACACGCCTCTAGTGCATGAAGGTGCAGTTTCTGCCCCATGCTCCCTGGATTCAAATTTGGCTCTGCCATTTGTCATTAGTGTGGTCTTGGCAAGTCTCCAAATGGCTCCATCCTTCAGATTCCTCCCTTCTAATATTTTTAAGGAATCTGTATTACTGTCACATAGAGGCCTGTGAACCTCGGTGTCAAGACCTTTCATCATGTGGTCACTGCGAGTTTATACATATAAAACCCTCAGGCCAGACAGAGCACTGACAGCTTCATAAGCCAGAGCTTAAAAAATAATTTAAAATATATAGTTTAAGAGATCAAAACCCTCCTTAGAGGAGTTTTCCCTGACCACCCAATTTAAAATAGCTTCCTTTCACCAGACCGCTCTGTTGCTTTTGCATTGTTGCCATGTAGAGCTATCCTTATCCTTATAACTGTTTCGTAATTACTTATTGTCTGTTTCCTCTCTCTAGATCTCAAGTCACATGAGAGAACTCACTTATACATGGTACATCACCCCCGTAATAATTATTCATCCACAACATTACTCTTTAGAGCCTATCAGCTTTAAGCCAACTCAGAAATTACCTGTTTTAGAAGTTTAAATTTAAATTTACTGTCACATTCCCAACAAACTCTTCCCAAACCATGATCATTTATGATAAGCATGCTTGCATACCAAGGCAGGGCTCTAGAATGCTAAGAAGTAGGTGACAAAGGCAGGGTAGGGTCACAGCCCTGAAGATACCACCCGCTCATAAGCATTAAAAGAAACCTCTGGCAGCTCTAGGGAAACAGAGCCTAGCTAATTTAGTCAATTCTGACTTTCCACCAGATGGATTTAGCTGTTATAAATCCAGCTAAGGAGCAAATTCAACTATAAAGGACCAATGCAATGGAGAGAGTCTTCACTGAAGGAAACCAGCCCTAAAGAAAGAAGGAACCTGAATCTTCATGGATCAGCAGCAGCGTTTGCGAATGAACACAAAGCGGTCTGGCTGTGTCACTTAAAATCATACCCTCTAAAACAGGAATAAGAAGGCTGCTGCCTGAGATTTGAATCAGTTTGTTGTCTACTGTCTTGCTTTCCCCAAACAGATGTCTTAAGGGTGAAGCTCATCCATACACAGCGGAGATACAAAGCAGGGATCCTCCCACACCGCACACCGTGTGGGCAGCATTACAGCAGGCTGAGGCTGAGCACACAGGACTGGCTCACGACAAAGCTGTCTGCTGTCTGCTGTCCCCTGCCTGCCTCTATAGTCATCACCTTGAACTCCTTGTCCTCCTTCGTCTCCTTGTTCCCCACATCCACAGACCTTCGTCATTTACCACTGGTACTGTCTGTGTCTAGCCCATTCTGACTTCTCAGGCCAGAAACCAACTTGAATCTTTTTAAGTTTTTTAAGTAAAGGTAAGACAGCAACAAAAAGTAAAGATGATGATGATGATGATGATGATCTGCTTTGTGTAGTGAAGACTCTGAATCATAACCCATACCAAAACTTGAGTAATGCCCTAATGGGAGAAGCCCAGTTCGTTACTGTTACAACTACCAGGAAATATGTGAGGGATGATTCTAAATACTTAAGATGCTGTTCTTGTTCCCTGACAAGGATACTGCAAAAACACTATTAAGAAATAGAAACTGGGCTAAAGAGTGTGTGTCATCACAGCATCTGGAGCCTACAAAAGTGGAAGGAAGGAAGGAAGGAAGGAAGGAAGGAAGGAAGGAAGGAAGGAAGGAAGGAAGGAGGAAGGAAGGAAGGAAGGAAGGAAGGAAGGAAGGAAGGAAGGAAGGAAGGAAGGAAGGAAGGAAGCTGAGCTGGAGAGATGGCTCAGCAGTTTAGAGCATTGTTGCTCTTGCAGTGGACCTGGGTTCAGTTCCCAGCAACCACATGGCAGCTCACAACCATCCTTAACTTCAGTTCCCAGGAGTCTGATGCCTTCTTCTGACAGCCTTGGACATGTGCGTGGTATGCATGCATACATACATACATTCAAGCAAAATACTCATATATGTAAAATAAAATAAAAACAAAAACATCCCAGTTATAAAAGAAATATAAGCTAAGTACTTTTCCCATATCCAGATACTGATACCCCATAAAATACAAAATCAGCAGAATTTTGCAGCTCACCAGCTACTAGTGAAAGCAACCGTAAGGGTGAACTTTCTCAGTGTCCAGTCCAAAGTTCCAACAAGCCCACCAACAAATTTACTTTTGCCTGACAGTTAATTGATTTCTGTTTTAAAACAAACTTTCTTTGTTATAGCAAACCTATTATGCCAAGTTTTCCAAAAACCAAGGAAAGCAGCAATGCTGAGATGTGAATTTGCTCATACAGGTATTATAAAGGATAGTAGTTAACAGTGCTGTCTTCTCTTTTGTAGGGAAGACAATGAAGTCAAATTGTGTATAACATACTGGCAGCTCATACATTAACTGTAAAGATAAGTTAAATGCTGATTAGCACAGCAGACTCTAAAACAAAAGTTTTTATTCCTTGTTTTGGCCGAACTGCTTTTCCTAGTAAGGGAAGGCGTTCAGATGATAACTACTCCCTCAACTTCTACATCTGCTTCTCTGGGTAGGTGTTTCACTAAGCCAAGGAAAGTGATGCCCTGATGTAGGAGTTTTTGAAATCGTACTTCAGGGACAGGGCTGTAGCAAAGGTGAGCTGAGGGATGCGTTAATTGTCCTGGATAAGAAGGGAATGTCCGGCCTGAATGGTACTCATGATCTTCATCTGGCTTCAAACTGTGGTCAGGAAGATGGGTCACCTCCATTTTGCCTGCTTAGATGTGGCATCTCATTCTAACCCACTAGGCTGTATGAGAAGCTCTCACTCAAACACACACTCCAGAACAAGTACCTCTCCTACAGGGTGAAAGTACACACACACACACCTGTATCCTTTGCAAAAGTGTCTATAGATAACATTGATCACATGGTGACCATTTCCTTTCATGTTTGTCTTCCCCTGAGGCTACAAGATTCCTGAAAGCAGATACTTAAGTCCTCCCCCCATTCACACTTTCGCCTAGCATAGAAACTGACAAATAATAATAAATTGTGCCAGTGCTTAAAAAACAAAAAAACAAAAAAAAAAAAAAAAAACACGTTCATTGAAACATGTTTGAAAAGCTTTGTGCCTGTCTAGGTGGGTGGGTGGATAGTTACATGGATGCATGGATGAAGAAATGAGCCAAAATCAGAAAAGACTTTCAAAGAATATAGGAATTAGTTTGGAGGCAGGTCACAGAACTCTGAACTCTCCTCTTTTCCTATCCTGTGACATTATATGGGAGAGAAGAGAGAATAAAGGTCAAAATTGTCAAACAGATGCATGTGTGACCATTAGCATTTCTCAGTCAAGGGCTCAACACAACTCACACTAACACAGGTCACGCTGCAGAGTTCCAGTTTTGACCTCAGATCAGATATGCACTCATCTGCACCCCACCTGTACCAAGGAAACTGACCTATATTGACTGCATCGAAGGTCTCAAGGAGCTGGGATAGCCACTCTGGGCGCCTGTGTTAGCATTCCTCCTTCATACCACCAAAACCTTTTTCTGTAAGTTCTCTTAAGAGAAGTAAATAACAGCCTTTGCCAAGGTCCCCTGTGGGTCACCGAGAGAACCCTCAGGTGAGGAAAAAGGTTTTGTTAGGGCCCCATTTCTTTGGAAACCAGCCGACCTTAACAGCCACAGCAGCAAATCTATTCTAGGTACCTCAGAGCAAATAAATGCCTTTAAGTTAAGAAATCTGAAAGTTTGGATCATGGAGCTTCTTTTATCCTTACTGGAAGAAAATGGGGTTCTTTCTTTTTAAGATTTATTTTATAATTTGATGCTTCCCGAACTTTTTCTAAGGAAAACTCCTTTAGAAAATGATACTATTTGTGATACACAGTTCAGGTGACGACTTCTGCTGCTACAAACAGCCAGTCTAGGGACTCCAGCCCGTGTCATTTGGAGCCCCAACAGCTGAAGGGACTGGTGTCTTGGGATATTGGCATGGATTTCATTACCCAGCAAAGACACCAGTTATTGGCCATGGATGCTATGCCCAATGACACTGTATATAAACGACACCTCTTAAACTGTGGCATTTTTTACTCTGAAAATTGTAACTACCAGTGCTGCCATTCCCAGAAGGTTGAAATTGGATCATTGTTAAAAACCTCACAGAGGAATCTAGGCTACTATTCCACTGTTGTCATTCCCAGAAGGTTGAAACTGGTTCACTGTAAAAACCTCACAGAGGAATCGAGGCTACTAGTCCCCGGTTGGTAGCCTCCAAGGCTGGTTCTTGGGTTCTCTAGGAAATTATAACAACTCGTTACTTAAGGTTCTACATGGATTCACAGTGTTCCAACTTCAAAACAGCACGGCAGGGTGTGCATGAAGACACTGTTTTACCCTCCCTGAAGACCTTGGTTCAATTCCGGCACCAACGTGTGGCTCACAATCATCTGTAACTCCCGTTCCAGCGCCTCTGATGCCCTCTTCTACCCTCCCAAGCACCAGGCACACACATGGTGCACAGCTATGCATGCAGGGTTAAGCAACCATCTGTAAACTATAGAACGTCTAATTTTTTAAAAGTCTATGTATCTCTCTAGCGTTTCCTTTTACAGAAGTGTAGAGAAATCAACGTTTTGTTGTAAATTGGTGGTGTGGTGTATAATTACATAAATTTATGGCAGCAAAATAATGTTTTGATAATGTCAGCACAATGCAGAATAATTAGATTGAGCTACTTAATACACCCAGCAACTCAAATACTTAAATACTCAAAATTTTATGGTAGAAACAATATTCTTAACAATTCTCAAATATACAATATTATTATTAACAACATTCACTGTGACATACAGTAAGTCTCAGGGGAAAAAAATTACAACTGATTTCAGATTTTGGAAAACTCCTAATTCTGGGATGGCTGAGATCAGAAAACAGTATTCTTATCACTCCTGATTGTTAAACAAAAATATATAAATATTGATTTAGATATATGTGGAATGTGTTATTTTGCCTCTTGGTTTTTTTATGCTTAACTACACAAAATATCCATCACCTGGGCACCAGGGCTTTTCTAGGGGCACAGACCCAGGCTATGGGGCTATACCATGGTTTATTCTAGCCCGAGTTTATTGATATTTATTCGGTTTCTTCTCAATTTCTGTACTATAAACAGCAACATACACACTATTTTTAATGTGTGTTTTTAGAAGAAACTCCCAGAAACAGCATTACAAGGCCAGGGGCCTAATTCATTCATAAGTTTGATAAGTCTTGCTAAATGGCTCTCCAAGAGGTTGGCCATTTTCTGTCGCTTCCAGAAACGTCTGACAGTTCCTATTTCTCTCACAGATTTGCCAACCGAGTATGTGGTCCAGCCTTTGGTTTTTTGCCAATCTGATATATTTTAGTGTCATTTTAAATTTCATTTCTCTTCTGCGGAAAGTTCATTGTCTTTTCATTTGTTTGAGGCCATCTGTGTTTCCTGGTAATAAATCCTCTTTCTGTTGGACGTAGCTAGCATTTATTGCTAAACACTGTGCTGTTTAAAAGCCATCTCTCCCGGGAGTCATGGTGTTTCTCCACGCATTTACTTATTACTTATCTAGAGAAGGTCTCACACAGCACAGGCTGCCTCTGCACCTAAGGAAGAGCCTTAACCTTTGCGCTCCCTGCCTCCACCTCCCAGCTGGGAGGGCCACACATTTACGCCACCATACCCACAGCCAGCGTATGTGGTGCTGAGGACCAAACTCAGGGCCGGACCCATGAAATTATTTAAATAATGGTATTTGAAATAATAAGTTAAAAAAAATGAGCCTTGCCTCCAGTGTTTTAGAGATACAAGGGGAAAATAGCAGTCTTTGACCAGCTATCTTTGACCTCCAGCTTTGGCCCTGGAACCTGGACTTTATTATCTTTGCTGTTACAGGTTCAAGGAGGGAATAAGCAGTGATAACCTGTTGATATGACACTATCTGAAGTTTTTAACTCTATTTCGTGTTTCAATAACTTCACAATATGTGCGGATACTGTACTCTAAGCTCTTCCCCTTTACTTTCTTCTCTCTGTACCATCCTTTGCTCTTCCTTTTCTTTTAACTTTTATTAATTACACTTTATTCATTTTGGATCCCCTCATAAGCCCCTCCCTCCTCCCCTCCCGGTCCCACCCTCCCCCCCCTTTCTGCATGCATGCCCCTCCCCAAACCCACTGATAGGGGAGGTCCTCCTCTCCTTCTTTCTGATCTTAGTCTATCAGTTCTCATCAGAAGTGGCTGCATTGTCAGGGTTCTAGGTTATCTCCGTGAATAGTCCTTGGTTGGAGTATGAGTCTCTGGGAAGTTCCCTGTGTTCAAATTTTCTTGTTCTGTTGCTCTCCTTGTGGAGTTCCTGTCCTCTCCAGCTCTTAATATTTCCCACTTCTTACATAAAATTCCATTCACTCTGCAAGATCTTCCTTTATTATTTGTGAGAAAGTCAATCCCTGTACATGGAGGGTACATGAGAATTCCATCAATACAGTTTCTCCTTCTTTTCCTATAGCTCACTTGTTTTCCCCAATGAATTTCAAGCACTTCCGCAAAGTCTTACAATTTAAGCTGACCTTGTCATGTGGATTCTCCCCTCCTCTGCTAGGACCCAACTTGATAAAAGCATCAGGATTCAGGGAAATCCCTGTGGAGGAGACAGTGCTGGGGAATTCTTCTGCCCAGTGCTAGCCAAGCAAACAGTGTTCAAGCAGTGGGTATATGAGAGATTTAACAGCAGGCTCAGCACTCAGCAGACAGGACTCAACACCAGGAAATCTGGTGCTGGTCTTTGTTAGAAGGCTCTGGGACTGGCTTCTTACACTTCTACTCCCCTTTTGCCCAATGAAATTATTAATGCAACCCAGGAATATAGCTTATAAAATATGTAAACAAGTCAAACATTTACTTATAACAGATCAGGAAGAAATTCATTTTAAAATAATTCTTTGGCATATATGTTAGCATTTATTAAAGAGGAAAGCAAATTTACATACTAATGAGATACATGTACTATTTGGTTTCATATTAATTAAATTGTGGTTGAATATTTGATACTGTAGGACACAACCTTCACTGTTTCTCATAGTTGGCATTTTGATCTTATAATTAATTGTTGATGCTAAGAACACTGCTTCTCATGACTACATAGGACAAAAAAAATGACACAAACAAGTTTAGAGCCATTTTAGAAATTGTTGGAAATTCTGTCTGATTTCCAAGCCAATTGTTTAAAATATTTTTTATGGGTTGGAGAGATGGCTCAGTAATTATAAGCTCTTATGCTTTTGTAAAGGACCCGAGTTTGGGTCCCAGCACCCATAACATGAGGCTCATACTCACCTGTAATGTCGCTGCAGAGGATCTAATTCCTTCTTCTGACCTCTGTGGGCTTGGACTGCACATGTCCAATCCCATAT
Source organism: Meriones unguiculatus (assembly GCF_030254825.1). Lineage (NCBI taxonomy): Eukaryota > Metazoa > Chordata > Mammalia > Rodentia > Muridae > Meriones > Meriones unguiculatus. Next base: position 165,174,063 of record NC_083351.1, read on the forward strand.
GTGCAGACATCCATGCAAGGACATAATTTAAAATAAAAATACATATTAAACAAATAGATTTATCTATTCTTTGACAATTTCATACACACGTGTGTCTTGATCATACATGCTCCCCGCTCCTTCCTCCCTCCCTACCCAGCACGCCCTCTTCCACCTTTATTCTTATAACTCAGTCAGTCCAGTTACTGCTGCCTGTGAGCTGTGCTCTGGAGCAAGAGCAACATTCTGGAGGGTACGCCGGGAAGAAAACCAGCCCTCAGAAGCAAGCCGCTGCAGAGAACTCCTCCGCTGGGCTGGGACCTTATGCGCCCTCCCCCACAGAGCCCAATTTTATTTAATAAGATAAAAAAAAATCACAGCCAATTTTCTTCAAAGTCTCAATTTTATTCCAACTCTCCAAAATCTACACCAAACATGCTGCTTCTAAAGATGTATGCTAGCCTTTAGGTAATAGTTATTGTGTATTCCCTTTATTCCTCTTTTTTAAATAATTCTTTAGTAGAAGTTGGTATCTTGTGTTGCCCAGTTAGGAGACAGACTCTTAGTTAAGTTTCTTTTCAATATTTATGGCCAACATTTGGCTTCTAAGGAAAGACCTTTTTGTCTTTTCAGTCACTTTCTGATGGGGTAGAACTGGCTGTTACCTTTTACCACATGGCTCAGTTTAGAACCCATCTTTGGCATCCAACCTTGCATGTCTTATCAAACTCACAACCCATCTTTCAGCTCGTTCTGTGGCCACATTCAGCTCATCTGCTGTTGTATTAATGCCAATAGGCTAGGGGAAATGACAAAAAGTATGAAATATTAAGTGATGGGCATTTTCAATGAAGTTCTCAAGACAAACCACCAAAAAGAAGTACCTTGGCTTTTCCTGAGCCCCATCAAAATCAAGGTTATCACATAAGCACTCAACAAATTCTGTAACTGGGTCTTTACATGTGGGAGACCCCTGCTAAGTAACTTTTACTAGCTCTTTCGTCACCCACCAGTGATCCCAGATATCTTTGTTATAACAGCAGGGATCGAAGAGCAGAAAATATGTCGACACAATGTCTGAGCTGCATTGAGCTTCTGTAGCCAGTAAAGGAAAAAAAATCGATAAGATTATTTTGGCCTTTGGGATGGTTGAGAAGAACAAGAGACATTGTTTGCTACTGAAGAGACTATAGGAGAGAACTCATGGAATTATTATCCATGGTCCCTTAGTCATATAACATCTTCCAGTTTTGTCTAAAGATTTCTGAGGCCTTTTCTTCTTCTCCTCCTCCTCCTTCTTCTCATTCTTCTTATTTTTGAGTGAACATAAAGCAGTTCTATCTGTTGCTAGAACCAAAACTCTAAAATAATAGAGCTATTCTGCTGTTTGCAATCTCACTGGAGTTTTGAACATCAGTAGAATGTATTAAGTACTTCTGGCTAAACCCACATTTGTCTGCCAGTTAGGCAAACAGCTTCAGACTATCCTTGGTTAACTGCATCTGCCTTCTAGTTTCTGGATCTTCAAAGAGCTTCACAAATGGTTCTGTTTCTGACTGAAGCCATTTCAGTTTCATGGCAACTGTGCTTCTTTTTTTCCTCACAAAGCATGTAGGATATCTTTCAAAGTAGGAAGGTTTCTGCACACAGCCACAGCAAAGTCTATCATGCTGGCATCACCAAGAAGATCCCTTGTAATAATGACTCTTCATTATGTATCCCCTTCACAGAGAGAAGGAGCCGGAAGACCTGCAGAAGCCAATCGAGGAAGTAAAAGATGTGAGTGGTTGAGTGGTAGCCTGCCATCTTGCAGGAGGGCGGGGTGCTTAACGACTTCTGTAACGAAAAAACTCAAGCCAACAATTCAAATAGAGTTTTTAGGTATTCTAACAAAATACAATCGAACAATATTGGATATTGGATAGTTACATACTAAGAAATCGCGATGAGAAAATAGCAAGGCCTTATTTTCTGTAGATAAATCGTTATATTTCTATAAGTGCAGAAAACTTTACATGTATGGTAAGGACAGTGAAGTTCACAATATCCAGCAGTCTGGAATCTGAGCCAGGATTCTTTCAGGCGGTGCTCATTGGTGTCACATGGTGTGATGGCACGCACCGTGAGAAATGCTCACGTTGTGTATTGTGAACAAAGGCTGCAGTAAAATCCCACAGTGAAACGCGGGCAAGTTCCAACAGAAACCTGTTGAATTCAATATGCCTTTATTTTTAAATTAATCATTGGTTATTGTGCAACCAAGCTCCTACCAACTTTTTTTTTTTGCAACCCCAACATGTACAAGGTCAGGACCTACAGTTTAAGAGGTTCTGCTCTAGAATATCTGCCTAGGTATGGCAGCAAGGGACAAGTACTCATACTTCCTTGCAGAGATTAAAGCAAGACATCACCAGACCAAATCAACTGATAAAGGCTGTGCTCTGAGAATGACCCCATGATACATATAACATAGTTATAACAAACAACCCTTTCTTTTCAGCTTAATGGAACCACTTTGAAGACAACCAAGTCAAAACATTCTTCTGCATTGAATATACTAGAATATATACTAGAATATACTACATTAAATATACTAGAGCCAAGTCTAGGAGGCTCTGAGGAGGGTTCCCAAGACAGTGGGTATAGCAGTGAGGAACCCAAGAGCTAGGGAGAACCTCTGAGTGATTAACTATCGAAACAAGATTATGAAAGATTTTACCAAAGATGGTACACCATTGGGATCCTAAAAAACAGGACAGTCCCAGACCTACAAAGAGATATTCATGAGAAAGCTTATACCCAAAAAGGACAAATGCAGGAGATTAGAAAATGTTGGTCCAACTTGAGAGGCACATGAGCCTTCTCTTTTCCCACTTATCAAAGCTGGTATCTGATAATAATGTGTAGCTGTTCACATTTTCTGTGGTGAGTCTTAAAAACAAATCATATAGGTCTTGTTCATGCCACATCATGGGCAGTCAGCCATGTCAAGAGGAAGTTCAATATCTCCTTCCCAAACATCAGCTGTCAGAAACTCAGAAGTAGATGGTGATCACAGCTTCATTCTTTCTAGGAGAAGCATATGGCCAAAGAAGTAGTTGTTGATGCTCTGGATAAAGAGTGGAAGGGTAATGTGGTCCAAATCAGTTGTGGAAACAACATTAAAGTTTCCCCTGAAGCAAAGTGTCTTGACCCACAGCAGAGTAAGCCAGCTGTTGAGTTACAGGCATTCTTATTATAGACCGAAGAGAACTGGAGAAATGAAGCACAAATGTGGTGATTTGTTATGGATGCCAATCTGAGTGTTCTCAATTTGTTTATTGAGAAAAGAAAGAAAGAAAGAAAGAAAGGAAGGAAGGAAGGAAGGAAGGAAGGAAGGAAGGAAGGGTGAATGAAAGAAAAAGTGAATAAAAGGAAAAGAAATAAGGAAGGAAAGTGATGGAGGAGAAGGAAAAAGAGCAAAAAGTATATTCTATGATTGGCAGATGTCTGGGTGGAAAAGGAGGAGGAATAAAAAGAGTCCTGGATTGACAGATCCTACTGACAGATGTCCGAGTTGGAGCACAAAAGAGTTAGCAGAACCTGAAAGCTTTTCAGTCTCTCTGAAGAAGATAATGTCTGCCAATTATTTTGTCAGAAAGTCCTTAAAGAAAGAAGGTAAGCACTCAGGATTCAGTGTCTTGTTACATCATGTGCCCTGCAACACAAACACTGACATATTGCTCTAAAGAAACAACACACTAAGAAAACCAAGGCAGAGGCTGCAGAATATGTAAAACTTTTTGTCAAGAGATTAAAGGGAGCCAAAGAAGAAGCCAGGAACGATTGCCAAGAGACGCCTGCTGTCCTTGCTGGGAGCTTCTACTTCTGAGTCCAGTCAAACATAAGTTTTTAAGAGTCAAAAATAAATGATCAGACCTTGAAAATAAAATCATACTAACTTGGTGCAGTTTACTCTTTAAACAAGAATTTTAGACCAGCCTTACTATGTCTGCCATTTTCAATCTTCAGAGTAATCTTGATGCTTATATGTGTGTGTGTATGTTTACACCCTATCTTCGGCTCCAAGCCTCCTGGACAGAAATAAAAATGGACTATTGGGAATATTATGGAAGTGTGCCCAAATTGAACACAAGACTCCTTATGTTGCCATGGGTTGTAGAGTGATGGGCTTTAGCATCTTCTTCATACAGCAGCTTTGGAAACTACCAGCAGTGTGATTGCCCTCAGACTCTCTAAACAAGGATTGCCTCCAGAAGATAATGGGAAGAATGCTTAACCCTTTTATGTGTCAACATGGAAGGGGATAAATTCCATGATGCTGTTCTCTACTTTTGTACTATTGGACCAATGAGCTGTACAAATAATTAAGATGTAACCATTTAATACACAAGACTGTGATTGTAGTGACCAAACTCAGTACTGTCACTCCAGGATTACACTCTGCAAATGTCATTCTGTTGGGTCTGCTCTTTGTAAAGTTCTTGAGGGAGGGCATGAAGCAGAAAACAAAAATTCCACAGGTTCCTTTCAATAGGGCTTGAAAATTCACACAACGACCAGCCTATTTTTATTGAGAAAAAAAAATGTTCTATTTTTTGTTGTTGTTACTGTTCTTATAGAATGCATGCATATATAATTTTGACTGCTACCCAGAGTACCTCTATTCCTGGAAAATTCAGCAGTTTATTACAGGTGTTTAAATACTTTAAACAAAACTCTTCACTCCTTAGCATAAGGGTAGGGCTTCTAGCTTAGTGTGGTCAAAGATATAGCTGCCATCCTCTGAAAAAGAACATACTTCTAATGATGGTAGCAAGTAGAACAATAATAGAATAATAATCTTACATTTTTCATTCTCTTTAAGGTCAAGTCTTCCAAATAGAATATTCATTATAGTTACCCACCCAAAAAAAAAACAAGAACTTTAGTAATCAAAATAAGACAGTTTGAAGATTATTAGGAAATTGTTTGCAATTGTCATAATTTTTAGACTTCTGAGAATACCTGGGAATGGAAACACTGACTCATCTCTGAATTCTAAAGAGTGACATTCCAGGAGTTTGGAAACTCCGAAAAACTTCCTTTTATTTCTCACTGTATGATGCAATTCTAAAACATATCATTGTTGTTGAATAAACGTCCTTGTTTTAATTTTTTTTAAACCCACTATTTCTGTGGATGATTTCAGAGCGCATGGGACCTGTGTAGGAGAGCACACTGCAGCAAACCAACAAAACAGAATGTACTCACTTACTTTGCATTTCCTTATTGTCTTCCCAGCTGACTCTCATGCTACATGTAATCGTGCAGTTCTCCTAGTATAAAGAGAAAACAAAAACCTAACTATAAACCTCTTTTGGTTAGAACCTATGTCACAGGAAAGCAGAGATTTTTATCCAAATACACAAGTAATAATGTATCTACTGTAAGTAGATTATTCAGCCGGATTCACTTTCTATCTGGTTCTCCCTTGTCACCTTTCTCTCATACACATACTTGGTGTGGTCACCTCAAAGCCCGAGACTGGTCTTTTTGACACGAATTGGGACCTGTGTACAGGCTCCTATTGCTAACGTGGCCTCTCTCACACTTCATGCAAGAATGGCTTTCAGCAGCTGGGGCTGTCAATAACAGTACTAAGTTAAGAGCACAGTTGTGTTATTTATTTATCTTTTTGTCTACGCCCTCTAATCCAGGCGTTTGAAAACCAGCCATAACAGCAAGTGTCTGCAGACATTCAGTAATTCATTTGCTACACTTTTCCCTTTGGGTCAGTGACATGTAATAGATACTACCAGGCTCCTTCCAAAGGATAGGAATTCCAGGAACTTCTTCGGACCCTAGCGTTGTGTCTTGATAATTTATTGAGGCCACCTGGCTTCAGATAGCCTACTCTAGCTATCTCCTTGAGATTTTGCAAACCTACAGAAAAATTGAGAGCACATCAGGTCACCCACACAGCTCTCTTCCTCTTCTTCATTTTAAATATTTCTACCTTGTTAGCCCTATATTTCTCTTGCTGTGTGTATGATCGTGTAGTAAGAAATTATACTTATGGTGAGACTTTAGCCCCACACATCTGAGCACTCATTTCTAAATAACATGTTCTCCCACATAAGCACCTCACCATTACTGAACTCGAGTATTTCATGTTGATGCAATCAGCAACCCACACTCAGACATTGCTCCACTGGGCCCAGTGAAATTCATAAAGCCGTTTTCACTTTTACTAGAGGACAACATGTTGGCCTGTGTCCATGATTTTCTTTATTCTAAATTCTCATATGGACCTGGCTTCCTCCCCCCTCCCCCTTGCTTGCTCTTTAATTGTGAAGGTGGTTCCAAAGAGAGTCCTTTCTGAAAATGTTCGGTTCACGGATTTTTCTAATGATGTCCCTGAACTTTGATTAAGCGTTTTGAAAAGATTTGGACAGCACCATGTAAGTGATGTTTCATTCTCATTACATTCCATTAGGTAGTGCATGTGTCATTTTTAATGGTACTGATTTTGATCCATTAGGAAAGAAGGAATTGGGCAAATGTTTTCACTGGAAAGCTGCTTTTTTTTTTTCTTTTGGAATTTGTAAAAATAGTAGATGATAATTTGAGATGATGTGAATATCCTTTTCTCTGAGTACTTTTCATCATTGACTGATGATCACTGAATGATATGCCTATACTGGCCATTACAATGTTGGTGTCAAAATAAACATTTTCAAGTGTTCCCTATGTGTTTTTTTGTAATTTGGGGGTGGGGGAGGAAGAATGTTTCCCTTCATCCCAGCCAACACCACCTCTAAAAGCAAATCATGATAAACGTCCGATACTTTTAAAATTTGCTATGTTCTAATCCAGGCTTCTTATCGCTTGACACAACTTTTAAAATGTGATCGAAGGAAACCAGTTTAAGCTAGTAAAGTTTGTGATTTCACATTATCAAATATTACAATCACAAGTAAGAAGTTATAATATATAAAATAATAGTTTTTAACCACTGGTCCTTTATTGAAGAATTAATAATGCAGCCCAAATGCCCCTGTGTGCTCCTCATTATTCAAGCAAAGTAATTTATACTGCCATTCCAATAAATTATAGAAAATCCACCTATATACTTGATATTTTCAAGGATTTGAGGCAGTAAGAATGTAACAGCATCTTCTGATTAACTACTTCCTCTCATGGACAGCCCAAATTCCCATCACCTCAGATCAAACTGAGGCTGAAGCTAGTTAGCTCACTGCCCGCAGTTAAAGGAGCGAGGCTGTGGGGAAAACTGCAGGTTGCTCATAAATACTATGATGAAAGCAGGCTCTGGGGTTAAAAGGAGATTAGGATGATAAGAAGCCCAGAACGCTGTTGGAGTTAAGTTAAGGACGCAAGTAGATATAAGATACCAAGAGGCAGACATTAGACCCAAGGACTGGGAAATAAGGCAAGGCCAGTGCCAGCAGGCCTGCTGGATGGCTTCCCTAAGAAAACCCCTGGGGAATGTATGCAAACCATTACTGTCTTTTCATCTCTTCTTGCTTCTAATGCACCTAATTATAATGGTCTGAATTCTAAGAATGGCTTCTCAGAAATCTCTACCTGCTTCAAGAAAGAGACCCCCAAGACTTCCCTGTGAACAAGGAACTAAATGCGAGCTAACAAAGAACAAATGCATCTACAACTTGGTCACTGTGACGGGAGCTAACACTACAATAAAAGCTCTGAGCTGGTCATGTAAGCATGAGAGCAAGGATAAGCAACAGCTGCCAAAAACCCGTGGGGTCCGGAACTAGGAGGCCAACGGCCAATAAGGAAGCAGAGGTAAAGAGCAAAGCAAGCCAGACACAAACGGAAGTAGACTTCCGAGCACGGGTAGGCAGCTCACAGACGGTGTGCGAGATGGGCCAGAAGAGCGTACACTGACTGTGTGGCCCTCAGATTGGCCAACTAACGAAATCACATCAGTCTCTCCCCCGACTCTGCCACAAGCCTTACAAAAGTCCCTGGATAAAGAAGTTCAGTGGCTGTTGTCTCCTGGGAACACCTCCTTTCTCTTTCTCACTCTTCCTCCATTTCTGATGAAGCCTGCCACTCTTAGCTGATCCCCGTGTCCTCTTCTTGGGTGTGAGACAATGAACTCAAGAGCTACTGCCATCTCAGTTGACTTTGGACGGCCGTTGCATTTCCAGGTCTGTAAGTCCTTGGCTCAAGCACAACTGGACTGAGAAAGGTCCTATTGTTCTCAAAGGCAGCTTCTAAACCCACGTGGCTTGTTTTGCCATCCCTCCCAAACATGGAGCCGGTGCCTCCTTTAATCCTCAGACCTCTGCTACTCCTGATCCTTTCACTCCATAAAGAGAGCGTTCACTCTCTCGCTCAGTCTAAAAGAGCGACCCGAACCTCTGCCTGAGACAGGCACTACACAAGAGGGGTGACCTTGGCAACCATTCATGCACAGCGAAGCCTAGAATTAACCAATACTCAGGTCAACAGCCTTGGTCGCTCTCCCTATGACTGTCATGTCAGCCATCTTCCTGTCCCCTCACCTTGCAATCCATCTTTTCATCACCTTCTGGTCCTTCTGGAATTCTGTCCCTCCTAACTAACACCAGGTGGCCCATTCCTCCTAGCTTACTTTAACTTCAGGATAAACCTCAGCGGCTTTTCCTCTTTCACTATTTGCTCCTTGAAGTCACTTCCTCTTTCCTCCTTCCACCACTCTATAGAAAAGCTATTAATCTGCCATATTTCCCCACTGCTATTTTCACTTCTGGAACTTTTTCCTATGACAACTTTAATCATCTGACCCTTGAGTTTAGGAAAGCATGTGGAATCGGAACGGCAGATCTGAGGCAGAACATTCTGACTCCCGGAAGCAGGGGCAGGAAAACACTAACCTCAGGAAGGAAACGTAATGAATACATAGGGTCAGTACATACTTCAGAAATCACACACACACACACACACACACACACACACACACACGAACACACTCACTTTCTGTTTATGTTTTTCCTGCCTTTGAAGGGACTTTGAAGAAGGACCGAGTAACATGTGCCATTTAGAAACCAAGGAACTGGTAGTCTAAACAGCAGCGCAGAGAGGCAACACCTGAGCCACTGAATCTTCTCTCTCAGTGCACAGAACCTGGCCCGATGCCATGATGCTGAGAACCAGTTGCTGAATAATTACAAAAGACTACTGACCAGGAAATCGCGGGCATGTCTCAGTCTCTGACCTAACTACACTGGCTACATCTAAATCTTTTTAAGCATACACATACACACACACACCATTATGCCATCTTATAATCCTTTGTGAGGCCATTTATTACATTTAAAACTACATTTATTAATAAAGTTCAATGACTAAGTTGAAGAAACGCTATGGTTCGAAGGTGCCGCCTTCCCCAAATTCTTATGTTCCAACATAGGTACAAAACAGAAATAAATGTAGGACATTTAAGGGATGATTAAATCAGAAGACACTGTCCTCAGGAATGGGTTTATGTCATTATTGTGAGAGCAAGTTCATTGGCACAAGAGCAGGTTTGTTATAAAGCAAGTTCAGGTCCATTGACCTTGTTCTTCCATACTTCTGCCCTTGCCAGGCGTGAGCCCCTGTGTCATAGACATCCATGCCTTCATATGGGAAGAACTGAGTTTCTGTTCTCTAGAAATTGCTCAGTCTCTGGCATTGTGACGCAGCAGCACAAACACCCTTCATGTAGTAATGAGAAGAAGGTGCAATAGAAAAACAAAAGGCAAAAACTCGTCTACCCGATTTTGCCATTTTTCTTTTTGTTGCTGTTGTTACTGTTTCTGAGACAGTGTCTCTCTGCATAGCCTTGGCTGCCCTGGTTCTCTCTATACAAACCAGGCTGGCCTCAGACTCACAGAGGACTGCCTGCCTGTGCTTCCCAAAGGCTGGGATTAAAGGCATGTGCCATCATGCCCAGTTGGACATTTTTCTTAAAGAAGCAAAAATCAGCCCAATTTCCTGCTCACATCAAATAATAGCTGTGGTTCATTCTCCTGCTCTAATGCTGCTTTCCCTTCTGCAGTGGGCTCTGATCCAGCCTCTTCATCAGATGGACCTCTACAACCCCATGCTGTGTGGAGAGACCTCCAAGGAGTCTGTGCAGTAAATCCTGTCCAAACATAGAACATACAATTTCTTTTTAAATTTCTAATAAATTGAAGTACTGCTGTGATTAACATAAAATTAGCATCAACATCATTACTTTAATAGTAACGCTGTACCAGCACGTATTCCTCAACTGACAGATAAATATATTAACATAAGCTGTGGTGTGGGTAATTCTTTGATGTATAATGCTGGAGGCATTTGGGAATCTTTTTAAATATGTTACATATGATTAAACACTGGTGTTTCTTGAGTTTCATTGTGGTGTTGGACTGTGTCTCACCAAGACACTCTAAACACCAAATACTTTGAATGTTGTAGTAGAAATCATTTGATGTAGTATGTTCTACATAACATAAGCGACAGGATCCGGTCCCTTCCCCTCCCCTTGGGCCTCATCTGTGTGTCTCAGTTGGGGTCCTACCAGACAAAGGGAATGAAGAGCCAGTGGTGTCAGCCTACCTCCTGGACACAGGACTGTGTGCTCTGACATACAAAGACACTTTTGTTTTATTAGTTGAAGAGGGAAGAGGAACCAGTTATGTGAGAACACACAATTAAAAAGTGGTTTAGAGACCTTATTCGGTTGAGGAGTCATCCAGTCAGAAGCTGCTCACCACATGAGCACAAAGACCTGAGTTCAATCCCCAGAAATTCCCTCTTTGAAAATCTGAGTATGTGGATTGCCAATATGGCTCGGCAGATAAAGACGCTTGCCACCAAGCCTGATGATGACCTGAGCTCAATCACCAGAACCTACAGGTTAGCAGGAGAGAGCTGACCCCCATGAGTCCTCTGACCCTACATGTTCACCATGGCATACACATGTCCACACGTGACAAATAGTTTGCTTTTAAGCCAGCTGTGGTAGTGCATACTTGTCATTGGAGAAGGGGACATGGGCTGATCTCTGGGACTAACTGGTCAACCAGCCTAGCCTATTTGGTAAGCATCAAGAGAAATCCTGTCTGCCCTTCCCAGAGCAAATAACAGAAGGATGGTATGTAAGAAGCTATACCCAAGGTTGACCTCTGGTCTCCATATGCACATACACACGTACCCACATGGACATATGTATGTATTCATACACACACACACACACACACACACACACACACACAAAGAGTTTATTAATTCCAGTTATAAGAAATCTAGAGGCAAAGAAATTTGAAAGTATTTGGTGCATAGTTACATTATCAAGGTCATCTGAGGTTTCATTGTTTTGTTTTGTTTTTTATCTTACTGGACTATCAAACGCACAAAGTTGGCTTTTGCTGTCAAGTTTGTCCTCTTGTGGATCAAAAGGACTGCAGCATCTCAGTTATATCAAAAGAAAAAGGAGAAAGTAAAAACAGTTTGAGAGCTTCCCCCCGCCCTCCCCATCTCTTTTTAGAAGGAAGAAAATCTCTCCCAAAAGTCCCTTCCTGGGAACTTTCCCAACAATTCCCCTCAGGGACCACTGACAAGAGTTCACACTGTCAACTCAGACTACGGAGAGATGAGAAAAATGCACACTGAGATTTTCTAAACCAAGAAGCTGACGTCTCCAGGAAAGGGTTAGGTCTCTGTCCTAAGGTAATGGAATATGGGGCAAGGTATTGAGTCCTCCTCACCCAAAGCCAGGAAGCAAGGGTGGCCTCTGCAGAGAAGGCAGATGAGTCTCTGCTGAAGCTACACTGTCTGGAGTCAGAAGATGACGCATTTGCTTCAGACCTAAGTTAGTTCCAATTTGTCTCACCAATCCATTCTTCCTTCTTACTGTTTGTTCCCAAATGTTAAAAGTTTTCTTATGTTTTGTTTTGCTTTGTTTTGGACAGGGTATCATGGAATAGCCGTAGCTGGCCTAGATCTCGTGAGAACAGCCTGGCCGCAGACTTGAGTACTCCCTCTGTGTCTGCTTGCTGAATTCTGTGATTACAAGCATATACTACTGTGCCCTGCCTTCTTTGTGAGGCAAGGGGAATTCACTATAGAAAATACTAATAAGTCAAAAATAGAAACTACAAAGCGGAGGCTGGGGAGATGGCTTGTGGCGTGGTTGGGGGGAGACATCTGCACTGCAAGCTTGAAGATCCAGTCTGAATCCCTTAGCACCTATGCTGAGAGAGAGAGAGAGGGACCAGGCATGATTGCACTAGCCTGAAACCTCAGCATCAGGTGGCAAAACGAGACAGATCCCAAGAGCTCCCCTGGCCACCCAGCCTAGCCAAAATGGTGAGCTTCCAGAGTTCAGGGAGAGACCTTGTCTCAAGGTAATAAGGTAAAAGGCTGTAAAATATGCCAAATGCCCTCCTGTGATGTCCACATAGAAGTACCATACACATATACCATACACACTCACACACAGAGATTAAGAAATTAGGGACTATACCAACCTGAGACAAGCACTGCTGGCGTTCACTGCTCAGCGCACACTTGCGTAGCCATTGCTGTATCCACGTGCACACATACATGTAAGAAGGCTCTTTCTAACAGAGAAACAGCCTGCAGACCGGTAAACAATCTTCACCAACCCTGCGTCTGACAGAGGGCCAATATCCAGAACATATAAAGAACTCAGGAAACTAAACACCAACAAACCAAATAATCCAATTAAAAATGGGGTACAGAGCTAACCAGAGAATTATCAACAGAGGAATAGTGAATGGCAGAGAAACACTTAAAGAAATGTTCAACGTCCTTAGTCATCAGGGAAATGCAAATCAGAACAAATCTGTGATTCCATCTTACTCCCATCAGAATGGCTAAGATCAAAAACTCAAGTGACAACACATACTGGAGAGGATGTGAAGAAAGGGGAACCCTCCTCCATTGCTGGTGGGAATGCAAACTTGGACAACCACTTTGGAAATCAATCTGGCACTTTCTCAGACAATTGGGAATAGTGCTACCTCAAGACCCAGTTTTACCATTCCTGGGCACATATCCAAAAGATGTCAACCATACAAGAACATTTGCTCAACTATGTTCGTAGCAGCTTTATTCATAATAGCCAGAATCTGGAAACAACCTAGATTTCCCTCAACCGAAGAATGTATACAAAAATTATGGTACATTTACACAATGAAATACTACTCAAATATTAAAAACAAGGAAATCATGAAATTTGCAGGCAAATGGTGGGAACTAGAAAAGATCATTCTGAGTAAGGTAACTGAAAACCAGAAAGACACACATGGTATATACTCACTTATAAGCATATATTAGCCATAAAATACAGGATAACCATACTAAAATCCACAGACTTAAAGAAGATAAACAACAAGGAGGACCCTAGGGAGGATGCTTAATTCTCATTCAAAATGGCAAGCAAGATAGGCACCAGAAATGGTAGAAGAGAGGAAACAGGAGAGGAGCCTACTACAGATGTCCTCTGAAAGACTCCACCCAGCAGGGGATTGAAGCAGTTGCAGAGACTCACAGCCAAACTTTGGACAGAGATCAGGGAGACTTATGAAGAAGGAGAGGTAGAAGGACCTGGAGAGGACAGGAGTCCTACGAGGAGACTAACAAAGCCAAAAAAGGTGGCCAAAGTGGTGGTGGTGGGGGGGAACTGCAGAGACTGATGCATCATCCAAAGACCATGCATGGAGAGGACTTAGACCACCTGTTCAGATGTAGCCCACAGATGGCTCAGTCTCCACGTGGTTTCCCTAGGAAGAGGAGAAGAGACAGTCTCTGACTTGAACTCAGTTGCTTGCCCTTTGATCACTTCCCCCTGGTGAGGCAACCTAGCCACAGAGGAAGAGGATCCAGGCAGTCCTGATGGGACCTGATAGGCTAGGGTCAGACAGAAGGGGAGGAGGACTTCTCCTTTCAGTGGACTAGGGGACAGGGATAGGGAGAAGAGGGAGGGAGGGTGGGACTGGGAGGAGATGTGAGAGAGGGTTACAACCGGGATACAAAGTGAATAATTGTTTAAAATAAATAAATAAATAAAGTCTCTTTCTTCTGGCGCTTTCTGTTACAGCAGCATGTATAAGAATGCAAGACAAATATATGGGCCTCAGTTTAAAAGTTGAACTGTTTTGGAAAACAGACTGAACTGTTCAGAGGGCCGCCAGTATTCCAGCCAGAAAAAGCACAGGAAAACAGACATCGTCATGAAGCTGTTTGGAACGCTGTCGGTTAGCAGTGACTCCATCAAGTTTATGTTTCAGAAAACAAGAGATTGCAAAGCGCTTGGCTGACGCAGAATCTTGGGTGGAATTAATTTCCAGACCAGCGTTTGAAGCAGGAGCACCGTAGCCCTCTACGCACAGTCAAGTTCTCATTGCAGTGGCTCCGGGCATAAATCGCTCCTTCCGCACTCTGCTGTGAGCAACGCGGTGGCTATAGAAGGATTCAGAGCAGTAAACGTTTGCTGAAGTTTGCAAGAACACTCGCACATTGTAGCAGCCTCATCTTTCGAGAGAATTCTTTGAGATTTCTCGTGATATTATCAAGGTCTTTTTAAAAACCATATTTTTCTTGGTAGCAAATGCACTTGATTTAAATTTCCCAGCATCACACGCTGCTGTGTTAGCTGTATACCTGTGGAACAGTTCTGTCTGCATTTCAAATCTCCTGTGTAGCATGACAGCCTGGTGGAGCAATTTGAACCAATCTCCTTGACCTGGACCCTTTGACACTGCCCCTTGACCATGGGGAAGTTTTGACGTGGTTCGAATTCTGCTCTGGTGTTCGCTAGATCCTTTCTGGAAACATATGGCTTAACGTTTATTAAAGATTTCACTTTCTCACCTTGGAGAGTGGAAATAACTACATGTACCTCAGATGTTTGTGATAAGGATTAAATGAAGTATTTTTCAGTTTTTCCTGCAATGTCTGTGACATTTCAGTTGTTCAGTAAATCACAGCAACGGCAGTGGCAGCTCTGACGAGGGGGACAGGAGAAGCCTGTAGAGTGTAGGCTGAAAACACACTCTCCACTTAGGAGGCTCTGGTGTAGACATTCCTAAATACAAGCATGTTCAGTGAGCTTAGCCGCAAACTTCCAGAATTGGGAAATTTACAGTTCATCGGAAGAATTTAGAGGCAGGTATACAGCCTTCTTGTCACAGCTAATTCCTTCCTCTGCATATTAGTTTGGTTAATTTTTGATGAATTGATGACTCGTGCTTTTGCTACGTACTTTGTAGGTGCATTTCTTTTCCTTCCAGTATATCAAAATATCAAGGTGCTACCAGTGTTGAATCGGAGCATACCCAGGCATTGAAGTCTATGGCATAGGGTAGGCGTGCAAAGGAATGTTAACAGTAAGAGCAAATCCGTGGCTTAGAAAATACTACAAATGGATTGGAAGCAGAAAACAAGCTCAGAGAAAGTTGGGAGACATGAGAAACGGAGAGAAGCCCGGTGCCCAGGAATCCGATCAAACACTTACTAGCAGCTAAGCTAGTAAGAACTCCAGCAGAGCTGACAGAATCCCATCTCTCTTTTCAGCTACAAAAATGCAGTTTCCTAGGATTCTCACCAGAAACGTTACATACAGGAAAATGATACATGTTAAACCTTGGTGCAGCCCTGGTGGCTTCCAGTTTTACGCTATTGGATTATTATTCCACCCAAGCACTTTGGGAACCCTATAATCTCACTTATCAGGACAGAGATAAGAGAGACGTAAGGCTAGGACACAGAAGTGGTCTACAGGGCTAGTGCTGAGACATTGGAGACTCTCTCTCTCTCTCTCTCTCTCTCTCTCTCTCAAGCCAGTCCTACACTTGACAATTCCTCACTTTCTGCTGCCTTGGAAGGCCCCGGCCCTCACTGGGTATGTCGTCCTTTCTGACCAGCTCTCCTTCTCTTAGCCCTCACGTTTAAGCCGCCTTTCATGAAGTTTCCAACGCTACTTCAGATTGTCTTGTCCTGAAATTCTCTTCTCTGTCATAGTCACAACCATTGTAGGGCCTGAGGTGAGGTCCACGGAATATTAGAATTACTCCTCAGGTTGATGAGAGTGACAGCATAAAACCGTGTCTCTGTCCCCTCACCTATGACAGAGCCACTGGAGGAAGAAAAAAAAAATATATCAAACAAGGAATCTTTGCATCCCTGGCAAACCCTTGTGAGAAGTGAGGCTACCCCCAAACACGACATGTTAAGACCACACAGAGTTTCTCGGAATCTTCAAAGCAGGTAACAACTACCAGGTGCCACAGTGAAATGTTCTGGGGTGGCATCATCGCCCAGTATGGAAGGAACAGGAGACTTTTGACATTGCTTCTGTTTTCTCTCCCAACCCCACTCGTTACTGTCATCACTGAAAAGAGCAGAGCGAAAAAAGCAGCCACAGCATTGTATGAATCGAGCACAAGAAAAGCTAGGTACCATCTGCACTGACAGAACAAGGGGCGGAGAGCTCTTAAAAAGGGCTTTGCTTGTCTCAAATGCAATTGTGTGGCTTAATGGAAGCCTGTTCTCCAGCCCGTGAAAAGGAAGGTGGAAACGGAAGACAACTCCCATCTATTGATTGAAGTTTAAGCTATTTTGGTACAAGATGTCTTCCCTAAGGAGGCTGGGGCCCAGAGATCATCTGGAGTGAGGTTTACGTTGAATATGAGACCTGTTTGGGCTCCGTGTTCACACACACACACACACACACACACACAACACCACCACACAATGTGTGTGTGTGTGTATGTGTATATAGATACAAAATGTGTAGCCTGTAGCTGATGGCAAACATTTGTTCGTAGCGTTTTGAGATTTGTAATTCCATTTTGCATGACAACAGCATGGAGCACATTTGACACTCTTTTCTGCAACTGTGGGTCTGGCTGGCTTAGTGATGGGCTATGAGTGAAAATCTGACTCTGGCTCAGTGTAACCACTGAAGCATATGCCCATGCTCTCCTGCTCTGGTAACACATCCTGCTCAACAGATGGGGCAGGGGGCAGGGCTGAGGACGAAAGAGGAATCCTGGCTTCCATTGTCTGCCGCACAGATGTCTTTGAAAAAGGCTTCACTTCTTTTGTTCAGAGTTCTGTGCTATGCTGTACTTCACTGAGGTTATTTGAAAGGGCTATAAATTCTTTATTCCTAGAATACAGGCCCATAGGAAGAAGGGAAAGGTGGTCCCTGTTATTCTTAGCTTGAAGTCATCAAGAGACATGCTAGTAAATTTGAGATATCACAATTATAAGTTTCAGCCTAAGAATTTTTATATTTTCTCAAATTGAGGTTGAAAAGAAGTGCTTGGGGATGGGGGTTAGAGTGCGTGGTTCAAGACAGTGCTCTCTGTGTAGCACTGGCTGTCTTGGCCTCTCTGGTCTTGAACTCACAGAGATCCACCTGCCTCTGCCTCCTGAGTGCCGGGATTAAAGGTATGCACCACCACACGCGGCAAGATGTGCTTTTCAGTGGTGCAGTCTGACAAAGGAGTGTGTGTGTGTGTGTGTGTGTGTGTGTGTGTGTGTGTGTGTGTGTAAAACATCTACCAATCACATCCTGTGAAAGTTGTCACAAGTAAGAAGCAGAGATGGGGGGGTTAGGAAGGAACCTGGCATAAACTCTCCAAATAGGTAAAATTCTACTTGATCCTTCCCCCATGAACATATATGCTTATTTCATAATTTGTTGTCTTATTTCTGATTCATTTCAATTTCCCAAAGCTCTGGCTACATCATCCTTTATTATCTGTGACTGACATACATAACTCCTCCTGCTGAGTGTTATGTTCCTCCTGAGCAGGTGGGTACCTCAGTACTGCATTAACTGGTGGGTGTTTGGGGAACTCATAAAGCTCACTCTCATATGGCACTGTTCCTGTGGAGACCTTGAGAAGACATCTATTCACCTCAGACCTGGAACTAACAACAGACCAAAGCAAGGATATCACCAAAGTCTAGCTTGGAAAATCCATGGGCATTAGATAAGGGAGGACTGACAGCAATAGCGATGAGGACTGACAGCAATAGGGATGAGAGGTTGCTTACTGATATAGACATGACACAAAGACTGCCACATCATCAACACTGACTCCAGCATTGTGACATCTCATGAAAGCTAGAAACATGGAGCATGCTGCATAGCCTGCAGGCAGCTTGGCATATTAGAGTGTCCTTCTTCCAGGCGGCTCCACTGTTCTCTGCTTCTTATAGCAGCTCAGCTTGTCTGGAAGTGTCTGGAAGCAGTCCTTACAGCTCATGTAAGTTTGATGATAGAGCAGCCTAGGGAACCTGGTCAGCTTCAGGGACTTCCTGAGGCCACTGAGTTGTTCACTTCCTGAGCTTAAGGGGCTTCTCTGCAGAATGGAATGATTTGCCTCCCTTTAGAACATTCTGTGTTTTAGTGAGCTTCAATCTAACATGGGGTAGGAAAAGGCTGGACCCTGGTAAATTTGAAAGTATCCAGGTTCTAATATGCAGCCTAGTGTGAAGCTTGTAGTTCGGTGGATGTTTTACACTTCTTAAATATGGCTCCGGGTGAAATCCTCATACTAGCACATTTAGCACACAAGATCGCTCCATCCATTCCATAGAAATCTGAATCTCTTAGGGCAAGGCATGACTATTGACTGTTGACTTTCAGTGCTCTCTTGTGGTTATTTTAATAACTGTAATGCACACTTAGAGTCCCTTAAGAATTTTGCGAACAAAGATTGAAATTATCTGTTCACCCATTGTATATTTAGGAGCCAGCACAGGACTCTGGCATAGGGAAAGTACTCAATATGCGTTCTAAATGAATTAGTGACACGGTAAGTTACAAACCATGGAGGAGCGGGATCCATTGTCTAAGAAAATTGAACAGATCAAGCTAAAACAACTGTTGTATAACTCAGCAGTCCCATGAGTGGCATCTTTCCTAAGGAGATGAAATTGACTGTGTTGAAGAGGTACCTGGGCTCCTGGGTTATAGTAGCCCTGCTCGCAATAACCAAGACGCATGGCCAATCAAGACAGCCATCAACAGATGTGTAGATAAAGAAAAGGTGATACTATAAGGCATATATCCACAATAGGGTATTATTCAGCCATAAAAATAAAATAAAAATTTGCATGAGTGAAATCAGAGTCCACTACGTGGGATGAAGTAAGCTAAAACTAGGCCCAGAAAGACAAGCAGCACGGAGTCTCATATGTGGAAGCTGAAAATGTTGATCTCGGAAGTAAAGCTAGACCAGTGACCACTGGACCCGGGATGGGTAGTTTGAAGTAGTAGATAAAGTGAGGTTGGACGGCAGTTTCCAAAATAATTAGAAAAATTCATTCAAGATTAGTAGCATCTACTGTTCTATAGAACACAAAGGAGAATAAAATTGTAACAATCGTCATATGTCTCAAAACAAACAGAAAAAGAGGAACACCAAAGTTTCCCCACACAAAGCGATAACTATACTAATATAATATTTCACATTCCTACAAGGAACAAGTCCTCACCCTCATAGACACATGTAATTAGTATGTGGAGTCAACGCAGTTTGTTGGACAATTGTCTGACCAGCGTAGCAGCTTGCAAATGCTTTTGTAGTAACTTCCTGGAGCCTAACACAAAAGGGAAGTGCTCGCTTCACACTTACAAATGTGACTGTCCTCGTCCACACACAGGAAGTGACTGGAGGTCTCTAGGAAAACTAAATGTGTCAGAAATGATGACAACAGACTCACTGATTGGAAACAAAAAAGGTCTCACGATTTCTAGAGCTCAGCTATTCAGTGGTTTCCTGGGTCTTTCAGTCGCTTTTTGAAATTCTGAAATGATTCTCTGTTGCTTTTAACTTCCTCCTGGGAGACAAAGTTCTCACACATTTTTGATAAATAGTTAATGAACACTCAATACCATTTAATGTCCTAGTAATGAAAAATTATCCTCACCTCCATATGAGTCCAACAGCCGTGTCAGCTCAAGGTTCTACTGTCTCGTATCTTTCAAGATGGCTGCCAAAAGGAGCATCATTCATTGACTGTATCAGTCAAGTGTTTCTGTAGTAACACGGTGTAACAAAACTGCCCTGGTCACGGTGCTTCACAGTTGAAAGCATTTTATTCATATGCTCACGGGCTGCAGGACAACTGTCTGACCAGTGTAACCGAGTTCACCCAAGCAGCTTTGCTGCACACAGGAGCTCAGCAGCACGCACTGAAGGCTGAGTTGCAGATCTATGCAGTGTAACACCTTGTGAGGCCCAGGTGGAAAGGGCATGGCCTTGTAGATCTCAAGAAAACTCAAAGGAAGAAAATCCAATCATACATCTTACTCATCTCACATCCGACCTCTTCACAACCAACCTCAAACATCAAGATGGAGGGGAAAAAGGTGTACACACCACCCATGAAGTAGCCGGGACCATCGATCAATGAATGTGGAGTTCTGCCACTGAGAAGTTGGGCACTCAGTTTACCCAACCAAAAAAAAAAAAAAAAAAAAATACAGTGGTATACAAACTGACAATTCCTGACAGGGGAGAGAAAATCCAGCAGCCAAAGTTGGCCTCTAGATGCACACCTTTCTGAAACATTGGTTTTCTTAAAACATCAAAGTCACAGCCTGGCTACTAGAATTCAAAATTTTATAATTAGAAGCTCATATTAGTTCAACCAAACCTTGTTCTTTCGATAACCAGCTATCTGACCTTAAATAAGTCACAGAATCCTTGGGGTTTTGTTTACTAAGCTGGCTTTCAGCAGTGGCAGTGTCCTCTCTGTGTGTGAACTGGCAGCCGTGCTGACCTCATACAGCAAGCAGCAGCAAGGAGGAAGCAAATGAGAGAAAAGCGCCTGACACTTGGTTCATGCTTAGTCGATTCGTCGTTTCCTCAGCCAGCTCTGCGTAGGATCTACTCATGTGAACCAAGGTTCATTTCCTTAACGGCAGAAGAGAAAGAAGAGGCATGCACCCTGAATGTCCTAACATGCTCTTTCAGTAGACTATGCTTTTGTGCGTGTTGGCCATGTGTGCATATTTCTGTCTGTCTGGATTTCTTTCTTTCTTTCTCTCTTCTTTTTTTGCTAGAGACACTTTCATTCTCTTATTAGAGAGCTGGAAATTTCATATGAGAAAGAAATTATTTGACAGGCTGTGTATCCCTCTAATCTGATTAAAACCTGGTCTTTGCTTATATGTCCTTGGCTCTGTGAACAGCCTCCTGACCCTGCTCTGCTCTCTGCCAGCCTGGACCCTGTTCTTATGCTCTGTGGCGTGTGCTAGGTCTCCATCTTAACTTTTCTCCTACCAACTAGCACTTGCATTCTTATGAGAATCTCTGGCGCTCTCAAAACAATGGTCTGAGGCAGGCGTGTTGACATACAACAGTTATCCAGGCACTTGGAAGGTAGAGGCAGAAGGATGGAGTCCCATGCCAGCACAGGCTACATACTAAAACCCTGTTCCAAAACACAAAACTCAAAGCTGTCTTCACTCCGTAGAATATAGGAAACACTGATGGACCGGTCTTAGTTTGTCCTGGCTGTCATCCAGCTCTTATCATATCCCCTTAGCAAAACTATTTTTATCTCTTGGTTTGGTCTTAACTAAAATTAAAGTTTCCCTGGGATCCTGTACTAAATTAAACAACACATTCCCTCTTTTCCTGCGACAGTTTGGGTTGGGCTTGGGACTCCCAACTGAAACAATTCTGACAAGTAAAGATGCTGAGCCTGGCCAGTATCTCCAGCACATACCTAGAATATGGAACTGAGCAAATTCTTTCTGATCCCCGGAAGAGCACAGATCTAGATTATTGTGCAGAGAGAGAACTAAACAGGCAGAGCATGACCAGAGGAGGTCCAAGGGTCCTGAAACCACAAACGGGAGCTTGAAGAGCACAAACAGAAACTGAGGCACATGCAAGCCGTCTGAAACGTGCCTCATCCCCAGCGTGGGAATTGCTATGTCCTTCCCACAGGACCAAATGCAGGGAGCTGGCAGGGATGGGAGAAGAGGGTCAAATAGCTCGGCTTCTTTCCAAAGCCGGTGCATATTTTTAGGAGTAAGTGGAAGTCATTAGTACCATGTCATTCCCGGTGTGGGTCTTGTCACCGAGTTGCCTGTGGCCTTTGATGCTTGCACACCACAGCTGTTCCTACATGTCTGCTCTGAAAGTCAGATCAGACACCTAATCCTCTCCCACAAGCCATTGCATGTTTGTCTGTCTCTTTCTTTCCAGGCTCCCAGATCCTTCAGACTTGTCGGGTTTTTTTTCCCTCCACATAACTCAGAGGGGATTTTCTTTTCTCTGTCTTGTATTTCCACAGCTTCATAAAACTCTGCATGATTAAGGGATTTCAAACACTGGTGTCATATTATACAGCTTATTAAATAATTAATCATCCAGGCCTCAGCCTACATTCAAAGACATAGGGTAAGCTCGAAGAAAATGGGTCTTATTGGATCCCATGAAGACAATGTGGACACCAACACTTTCCAGAGGAAGGGAGCAGCTGCAGCCAGGTTGTAGGTGTGCCGGTTAGAGTCAGACTTGTGACGAACCCACACCTAGATGGGGGATCTTTGCAATAATAATAAAAAAAAAACATAGTCCCTTCCCATTGACTTCTGTGTAGATCAGAGGCACGAACGAACCAAGCAAAGTAGAATGAAGTCCCCTTAGCAGGGCCATGTGATTTCTGATCTGAACCAAATGCAGACACCCAGGCCTCCTGTCAAGGTCTTAACCTCCTGTTTTCGGTGCAGGCCTACCAGGAGTTTGCTGTACTGTCATGAGTTTGGTGAACCCTCTCATGACTAGCTGCTTATTCTTATCACCATCAACATTTACGTAACGGTAATAATAAATCCTTCTTGGTTGTTGGTGATCTTTTGTTATTTGTTGGTATTTTTTTTTTCTGTTTCCCTATGTACCAAAATTGTGAATAAAATTTTCAGCAAGTTGTTGGTTGTTTTGTTTTGTTTAATGTGGAGTATCTATGAGCCAGCATCTTACAGATTTTGTGGGTTTTAAGACGTTTGCTGGTAGTTAACCACCATCTACCTAGTGTTAGGTGATCTCTCCACACTAGTCAGCTTTGCCTAACTGGAGCAGTGCCTAGCTTCACGTAATTACTGGATGTCTAGCCCTGTACCTGTCCACACTGCAACTAAAACCAGGAAAACCAGATAGCAGAAATGTAAAAGTTTCCCACAAAGTGTTAATCCACTTTTATAAGTTGGATCATTAGATGGTCAGCAGCAAGCATCAACTCCCAGTAGCTCAGCCAGGCCAAACCTGGTTCTGAGTGTGATCTTCTACACACACACACACACACACACACACACACACACACACACAGAGCGAATACCCACTCTTCAGTCTTAGAATCATCCATCTATACAACAGGAGATGTGACCAAAGTCTCATCTACATTCCTAGAAAAAAAAAAAAAAAAAGGCTAATTACTCTCACCCAACCCAAATTCAACATCCAGGGGAAAGGCATAGTTCAGTCCAGTGTGGCTCTAAGGCTCATGCTGGAAAAAAAATCAAGAGTAGCTAAGATCTGGGTCTCAAAGATGGAGTCACCCACTCAAAATCTAGGCATGAGAGGCAAGAGCACCCATCATAAGCACTGCGGGCACACATTGCACCTGACGTTAACAGAGACCATTTTAGAAAAATTCATACACCTTGTGGTCAAGGTTGATGAAAATAGCCAGATATTAGCTATATCTTCAATATTCAGTATGTTTAAAAATAAATAATAAACCTTTTATATACATGGTTAGGGCAGAATCTTCCTAGTCACAGCTTTACCCAAACACATAACACATAGTAGATAACAGATGCTCAGTACATGCCCACCAAATGAATGGATGGAAAGAAAGCAAGAGCAGAAACAGGAGTACAGCAAATACTTAATGACCTCTCGATATCAGATTTCATGACTCTGATATTTTACACTGTTTACCTATTTCTGAAGGTTTATTTATGCTGTGTTAGCATTGTTGCCTTTAAATTTTATTTTAAGGCAGTATTATTGTAAGGAAGCTTTATGAAGTAAGTGTTCTAGGCTTTCCTGGTGAGAAAAATGAAAGTGTTATTGCGCTCTCTGGACAGCAGTCGGTACTATCCTCTTCATGGTGATGCCTCCCGACAAGATGAACAGGAACATAAAGACAGACCCTCCTGGTGCTGAGCAGAAAGGACACTCCTCATTCCTGAGAGGCCAGCCCTAGTCAGACAGGCCCTGTGCAGCACTGAGGCCTTTCATTAAGGTGCACACAGTGATCTCTCCCAGGACATTCCAAACCCATGGCTGTTTGCCCTGCTTCTGACCCAAGACACTTCCCCAGACAACGCAAGGCTCATCTACCCAGTCCAAGACATTCACCTCTACTGCCCTGCGCTGTTCATCCAGATGATCCCACTGTGGGTGTTTGTTTGTTTGTTGTTTGTTTGTTTTCTGATGGTACACAGCTGTTTTTACAGACATGGAGATGTCAGAGGCAGGCTCCTTATACCAAATGAATTTTAATCAAGTCAAGGCTGTTTGTGTTCTCAGAATCTAGGCATACTGTCACGCTGTGTAACCATCAGCATTTGAAGTCTGCTTTGCCCTTTGAACCTGACCTTTCCAGCTCTCTACCACTCCATGCCACCCTCCCAGCCAATCCTACCTTCAAACTTCCACTTCCTAGGCTAGGGGCATAGCTCAGGGGTAGAGCACTTGCCTGGACTACATGAAGCCTTGGGTCTGATCTCTAGCGTAGAAAAAAAAATGAAAAAGGCTTATCTGTTTTGTAGATTTCATATTTCATCAATCACCAGAATCGAACTTCTTAGAGGGGAGAAAGAAAGTTTACAAGGCCAATCACAGCTTAATGGGCTGTAATCGTCATTCACCTCTTTTCCTTCGCTCACCCAGTTCTTACTTTTTCCTTCATTGCTTTTAATGTGTGAATATCTTTCTCGATTATGAGTCAGAATCATTTCTGAGCTTTTTTGCCTTCACAGTATATTTAAACACAACTTTCCAAAAGCATCCAGAACTGTTTCCAAGGCTGGTTTCATGTCTTACAATCCTTGGTTTCCTTCTTTTTCTCTCCTCACGGTCCTCCATGCAAACTACCTGGCATGTTCATTTTTCTGCATTTGTTTCATGCTTACAATACACTATCTAAACATTTGTGTATATATACACAGGTGGCAGGAACCACATTTTTCTTATATAAAAATAAGATCATATTTTACAGGCTTTTCCGCATCTTGTTTTTCTCATCCCATAATTTGTGGAAATTACCTCCAGTTACCTGTTATGAGTACAATTCTTTTTTACTTAGTGAAATATCACTAAGTGATATCACTAGGCGATAAGCACAATATCACATGGGAAGAATATCCCACAATCCATTCAGTATTTCCTGATAGGAGACATTCATTTCTGTCTCTGCTTTTATCCAGTTAGTGTATAATAAGTAACTTTAATTCACAATCCTAGGCCTGGTGTTTTCTTTCCGACCACCTCTCCCAAGTGATATTTGCTGGATCCAGAAATATATATATTTTTTTATTTTAACAATAAATTTCATTTATTTTCAAAAGGGCTGTAACAATTCCTGGTTCTACAGCAAAATATGAGGCTATTTTCTGCATGCCTAGCAGCTATAAATAGCATCTAAGAGCCTAGGCCCCTGTCAGATTTTGACTATCCCATTCTTGTTTAGAGTTTCCTCAGCCTATTATATCTGTGAACATCATCTATGATCCTCCCTGAATTGCTTGTAAAACTCTTGTCCATTTTTTCCACTTAGTGTTCATCTTCTGGTCAGTCTGTAGGGACCTTTCCTATAGAAAGCCTTTGTTTATCCTCTGCATTATAGAGGATACACTTTCCAAATTTATTTTTTCTTTTTTTATTTGCTTCTTGTATTCTTATACAAAAAGTTTTCAGCTTTATATAGGCTACTTTTTAAATCTTTGTGTATGTATACAATGTACATGCATGTATGTGCACATCTATGATCATGTATGTATCTGAGTGTGTACCTATTCACACTTGCTAGTGGAAGTCAGAGAACTGCAGAGAAATTTTAATTTAGAACACGGCTGCTCTGGCAAGAGATCACACTCAAAGACCTTCTAGGTCTATATGATCCAGCTGGAATACAGACACACCTTCCTTCCCAGGAAACAGAGGCAAGCAGATCTCTGAGTTCAAGACCAGACTGGTTTAGGGCAAGTTTCAGGTAAAGAATAGCTTAGGCCCAGGTGTGGTGGTACACATCTCTCAGGAGATGGAGACATGCAGATTTCTAAGTTTTAGTCACTTCTGTTCAGGCAGTTCCAGCGAGTCAGTGAGTTGAAAGGAAGCGCAGTGTAGTTGAGTCTGTGTCAGGCAGTTCATTTCGTGGAATTCAGAAGCAGTTTTATAGGGAGAGTTTTACAGAGACAGGTTGAAAACAGAATAAGCTAAACACGGGTGAAGATAGAACAAGCCAGAGAGTGAGAAGGAGCCAGAAGATTAGATCAGATTTCTAGAGTTAGCTTGAGGCCAAGCAGAGCAATTCAGTCAGAAGCAGAGAGAAACCAGTTTGAATTTGTCAGCTTGGAGAAGAGTTTGAGCCAGAACAGCTGAACCAGCCAGCCAGAGTTCAAAAATTACTTAGAAAGAGTGAGCTTTTCAGCAGTAAGTCTCAGAGACTGAGAACATTCTAGGCCTAGATAAGATTGTATGGAGGCTAGACGCTTTCAGGACTAGGCCTAGGTTAGCAGATGGAGGCAGCAAGCATCCAAGATGACAATTAGGCAAATAAAAGATACTTCTACAGAGAACAATGTCATGTTGTCTGTCTTTGCCTTTGACCTTTTTGGGGACCTGGTTTCCTTGTTCCCCACTACACACGTGAGGCTAGCTTGGCTACACACTTCCAGAGACTCTGGGAACACAGAAACACAACATTTCATCCAGCTTTACTTGGTTGCCGGAGAGTCACACTCCAGTCCTAACACTTGCAAGGAAAGTGCTTTCCACACTGAACAACTTTCCTAGCCCTGGGTCTGTGATTAAATAGGCTCTGAACATAAAATCTTGTTTATGATCTCCTTTGTTCCACAAAAGGTATGTAGATATCTCTTAGATTTTCTCACAGGTATTTTATTGTCTACACTTAATTCATTGATCTACCTGGTATTGATAAAAATATTCAAAACTTGGAAAAACGAAAAATATGGATGCTTTCATTGTTCAACTAGAGCACTGTATGTAACATGCTTGTAGACATGTTATTGACATTTCTTTAGCCCTGAGGACAAGGACAGGAACAACCTGCTCCTTGATGTTGACTATGAGTTAGGATCTGGACTCTGCAGAGTCTCATGATAACTTGTAGGGTTTGCTCTAATAAAAAAATTCAAATTTTTTATATCCAGTGGAACAGTTTCTATCATAGTACAGTTTTTTTCCCCCAACAGGCCAGTTTCTCTTGGTAATCTTGCCTCAGAATGTCTTTCCTGACAGACACATATCTCTCTTCTCCAAACGCCCTCCGGACCAACTTTCTCTCCTCTTGGTTCTTCATTATAAGTGCAATAAATCTTCGATCCTTGTTCAATCATAGAAGGGCCCTCATTTTTTTAACTTTTTTAACAATCACAATTTGAAACTGGAAGGCATTTGTGAGTCTGATGTGAGAGATATTTCATTTTATTCCTCTCTGTGTGAATGATCGGTTGTGTCAGCTCCTTTATTAAATAGTATCCCCAACACCCTCAACCCTGAACTGCAGTGCCTAATTGTTTCAGCCCTCAAGGAAAACCTAGTATGCAGAAAATACATTTTTGTAAATATCGTATATCCAGCTAAGCACGTAGGGGGCAGGGCAGGTAGATCTTTGTCGTGAATTTGCTTTGTACTATATTCTGATATTTGAAAAACAGTCACTTTTCATTACTTTTCTCTCAGTTTTTTTCTCCTCTATGCAGAAGTACTTTTCTTATGAATTTTAAGACCTTCTCTTCCAACTCTAAAATTAAACCCATTTTAGTGTTTTACTGAATATTATACACTCGCTTGTTTAACTATCTTGGTGAAAATGGTATGTTTCTGGTTTTGAGCTTCCCCATCTTGAAGCATGATGCATCTTCCAATTTGCTCAGCTTTTGCCTTATGTCTTTCAGTAACAACTTTACAGTTTCTTTATGCAGGCCCTACATTTTGTTATCTTTACTGCTAAGTATTTTGCAGATACTGAACGTGGAATGTCATTTTCCTATTTCCACTTGCAGATGATTTTGCCACAACAGAGAAAAACGATTTATATTTTATATCCCTATCTTGTATATAAATGCCCTAATAAATTCTCATTATTTTTAAACAGTTCATTTGATTTCACAGTCTGGCCTGGAGTGATTTTAGAGAAAAAAAATTAAATATAGATAGCCCATACGATTTCCTGTCTATCGCTACATGTTTATTTAACTAGCAACCTAGCCATTAACACATTCCATATTTTTTTTCCTAATGCCCTAAAACTGGCCATGCTACCACTGTTTAAGCTCCTCCCGAGAAAGAGGAAGAGCCTTGCAGGAAGGTAATCTACCAGAGGCTCTCTAAATAATACAAGTCTTGGGAAACAGACTGGACTTGGAGAAGATGAGACCTACGCGCTCCCACAGCTACATAAAATCTCATCCTCATCAGTCAGGGAAAGGCACACATGTCAGTAATAAGAGCTGATAATTTTTTTTTTTTTAATCTTAGAAACAAAGAAAGGTAACAGAAAGCAAGGGAACAGGTCAGATGGGGAGCAAGCAGTAAGTCCAATCAAGGAAAGGTTTCAGGGGACTGTGATATTTGCAAGGCAGTCCCCCAAGGCCTGAACCTGTGACACCTTGATGGTGGCCTTGGAAACCCAAGGATCCAAATGCCTCTGGAGCATCTTGTCAAAAGGGCAGCGGCTTCGTGTAAGCACTTTGAGGCGCTCACACTCAGTGGTCAACACCCTTTCTAAGTACTCTGTGTTATCTAAATCCCTCCTTGTGGTGTTCCTGACTATAAGTTTAGTTTATCTTTGAGGGTGGGGGTGGGTAGCTCATCTCCTACCAGTCTTTCAAATAAAGGGGAAATACAGTTATCGTTTCTTTATGTAATAAGAAGCCAAAATTTGGTTTTATGTAATTCAATCAGAGTGTTTTATGGTCCATAAAAATCAGTCGCCTTCTGTATTCAAAAATGGTGTTTTCCACGGGGTGGGGGGGGATTCACCAAGAACACACATGCTTTTCAAATCCATTTGTTCTCGGTGTCTGCAGTGTTGGAGGAGGCATTTACAGCTAGCCTGTACGTGTTCTAAATGTCATGAGTGACAGACTCTCAGCTTTAGAGAGGATATCTTCATTTACCATCATCTGAGTCAATATTGTTGCAAGAGACATTTGCTCAGTCTAATAAAACACCAGCTCCTTTGGCCTGGAAAAACAAAAGAGCTTTTCAATACTCCGATATCATTTTTCATGGCACCAAGAGGGGAGACTGCAGAGAACAGCTGGATCCCCTTCAGGCTTTGGAAAGAACACACGGAGGGAAGCATGGCCCTGGCTTTCACCAGGAAGCACGTAGAAGCCCACGGTGGTCTGCTGGCTGACCCTCCCCTCCTAACCTTTCACTCTGAAAGACAACCAGTGTGGCTCCATCATCCTGGGTGTGCAGGTAGTCCTTGGTCCCAAAGGCCAGGATCCCTGTGATACTGGCTTACATCTCCCTTCCCACTCCTGTCTCTCCCTTATTGACTTCACTAGGGAGAAAGTGCTCTCAGGCCTGGGCTCTTCCCCAAGTACACTTGCAGATTTACTTGCTCAGCTTATAGCCATGACTGTGACAGAGCACACAGCATCGCAACCCCAACCCCCGCCAGCTCCTACACACCTCTAAAAGAGAATAAGAGATGCTTCTAATTTGACAAACCACTGAACATTAGTAACGTCTTTCTTAGATCTGCCTTCCTCTTAAGATCTAAAACTCTGAGTGAAAAATCATTCATTCATCCATCCACTCATTCATTCATTCACCATGTAGTTTTTAAGTATATAGCAGTTGAGCACCTCCTGCAGGTCAAATAATGGAAGCTAACACATGATGCATCATATTCTGTCCACTTTCTACTGAGGCAGGATGGAAACACAGGGAACATTAGTGGGGCATGGGGAGGGTGAGGAGCCCCCAACCTTGCCAGCAGAGAGTCAAGAATCCCAGGACAATATACAAAATTCATTGTGAAGGATGCCTGAAGAGCTGCACCATTATTTTCGTGCAGGGTATTTCGAACAAGAATAAACAACCAGTGAGTCACGCTGAAGGCCTAAGCACACTTGGCCTTTCTCCCTTTCCAGATGTAAACCTGCAATTTTCGAGGAATCTCACAAGCCACTGCATTTACAGTAAAAGGATGTCTCCCAAACCGCTTGTGCAACCTTTATAGCCCATTATTTTGTTTCATCAGAATGTAATCCCATCCAAGGCATCCTTGGGAACCATCCTATGACTTTATTTATCAAAGAGAAGAGGAAAAAAGATCTCTCAGAAACCCTCGGGGCTGTAACCTCAGAACCTACCAAAGTAAGTATGCAGGTGCTGTGAGAAGCCCACAGCCATGTCTCTCTAATAACTTCCACACTAAAAATCTATGTTTAAAACCTCTTAGTAAACCCCAATGCTGCTTCATAATGGCTCATTCTGAAAAAAAAAAAAAATTCTTTCTGTGTTGAAACCAAGAATCCCAGCTTTATCTGAATAGGAAAAAAAAAAAGTCATAAAAACTATTCACGGGGCAGCATGGATCTGTACCCCAGTTCCCCACTGCTGTACACAGCACTAATTTCTATAAGTTGTTACTGGCTCTGCACCTACCTGCTGAAGATACGGTGGGGACAGGAACTGCCTCTGCTCATGCTTTAACGTGACTTCTCTTCCGCCAGGTGGTTCCCTACTAGGATGGCAATCTAGAACCTATCTCTTGTCAACACGATTGGTTTTGTTATTGGAGTCTAGGTGGTACCGGAAGTCTGAGCAACAGACTGTGAGCACCTGTACAGGATACTCTTCTGCATCAAAGAAATCCAAAGTTAACTCCCGCTTAGCCTTTTCTTTGTAACCAGTTCACACACTGTGACCTTCTAAGATCCAGACAGGTCAGTGTAAATGAATAGTCTTATTCCTAAGGCTTAGTCCTACTCATGAACATACACAACATTTAAAAAATATAGAGGGAGAGCAACAGAACAAGAAAATTTGAATACAGGGAACTTCCCGGAGACTCATACTCCAACCAAGGACTATTCATGGAGATAACCTAGAACCCCTGCACAGACGTAGCCCATGGCAGTTTAGTGTCCAAGTGGGTTACTAGTGATGGGAAGAGGGACTGCCTCTGACATGAACTGATTGGCCTGCTCTTTGATCACCTCCCCCTGAGGGGGGAGCAGCCTTACCAGGCCACAGAAGAAGACAATGCAGCTATTCCTGATGTGATCTGATAGACTAAGATCAGAAGGAAGGAGAGGAGGACCTCCCCTATCAGTGGACTTGGGGAGGAGCATGCATGCAGAAAGGGGAGAAAGGGTAGGATCGGGAGGGGAGAAGGGAGGGGCTTATGGGGGGATACAAAATGAATAAAGTATAATTAATAATAAAAAAAGGAAAAAAATAGAGGGAGGTCATGGAGGAGTAAAGCTGAAATTAACTGAGCATTTCCTGTGTATAAGTTAACTAAGCTGCTGCAGGATCTTTTATCACACTGTGAACCCAGAGATTGTTTACTGCAAGAACCTGTTTCTAGTTGTGGTGTGGCTCAGCCCTAGCACACACTTAATCCAAGAGCTTTCTGTAAATAGGATTAAATAAATTAACCTTAGGCAAGAATCAGAGCAAGCAACAAGTTGACAAGAAGTGAACATGGGGGGGGGAAGCCATAGAGAGTAAGAGGAATTTCAGAGGACAGACAGAGAGACACACAGGAAGTAAAAAGGAGGGACATTCAGTTTGGAGGGTTTTTTAAGATGACTGCGGAAAAGGAGAAAGGGCTCTTTTTTACAGAGATGCTGGCTGAGTATGAAGCTCAGCTGGCTGGTTTCTCTGCCTCTCTGAACTAGCAGTTTTTCACCCCAACATCTGGCTCCTGAGTCTGTTTCAGTAAAATTGAACATTTGGGATTCTCTTTCATTATAATAACACTAAGCTGTGTGAAGAAAGGTATACTCCCGGGATAGAGCAAAGAACAGAGAGGCATAAACAGAGCCTGGGTTACAGGCCAGATACTCTGACACTCAAACCCACAAACCAGTGAACCGAGAGATTTAATTAGCACTGGGCACTGGAAAGAGCCACACGTGTTTTTTCAAGAAGCAACTGGATTTGTAAATACACACATTAAACTTTCATAACAAAATGAGGAAAATGAGCATTCCAAAGACAATAAAGTAAGACAAGATGTTCAGAACACCCACCCACTTTAGGGCCAACCAATCACGGAAGCCAGTAACACAGGGTTATGGAAGCCGACATGCTAAGGTCTAGACTCATCCTTGTAAATGGCTAAACTTACCTTTCTTTAAAACACACACATACACACACACACACACACACACACACACTTACTTTATACATACATAAAATCCAGATTAGTTAGCACCATTGAATTGTCAGCAGAAAAAAAAAAATGTCCTGTTCAAAGGTTGTACTCAGAATTCTTCTAGGAAAAAAACAAACAAACAAACACAATACAACACAACACGAAACAAACTTTTCCTGTTAGTTCTTTGAGGAAAACTGGATTTTTCAGTTTCACTATAAAAAGAAACAGTAATGACTTATAATCTTTAGGAATGGCGTTTTGTCTCCGCTTTGAAGCCCTTTGGTTCTAGGAGGCCATTTGTTCTTTAGAAACAGGGACTGTGAGATGCCTTTCTGGCTCGCCCTGACCCCTTCCCTTTCTTAGAGTCAGCTCTCAGGAAAAACTGCAGAAGGTGCTTTAATGGCAATGTCCTCCAATAATGAACGACCAGGGAAGCTTAGGCTCCCCTGCCTTCCTTAGGAGCAGGATGTCCCACCACATTTTAGCCTAGCAACCCTTTTGTCCCCAAGACACAAAGCCCAGGGCCAGTGGCTCTTCAGGGTTTCTCTCACTTGTGCAATTTGTTCAGACAGGACTCCATATGCCTCACATCTAGCCTAAGCTTCGGCAGAGTCACTCACCATTGACTGCTAGGCCTCTGTGGCTCCTGCCGGCCTCATCTGTAACAAGTAAACCTGCTTCATGCCACTTACATGTCTGGTCCATCTGACCGGAATGACATGACTCAGCACCACCTATAACGTACTTGGTCAGAGTGTGCCCTTGGGGCCACCTGTGGGCTGAAGCACTGGATGTGAGTTTAAAGAGCTGTTCTCAAAAGCTTTCTTTCCATTCTTGCACCTTAACCATTCTGGAGTAGAAATATCCATTTCTATTAAAGTTTCAACAGCTCCTTTCTTCCTGAGAAACCACTGAAATCTGACCAGATTTTTCAAATCCCTGTGTCCATATTGAGTACATAAGACCCCTTTTTTAGTCCCGGAATTTGCAAAGGTCTACGTCGTGTTTCAAGCCTAAAGAGATTTTTTGGCACCAAAAACACAGCCTGCGGTTTTTTGAAGATGAGGCGTGTTTATGGCAGCGCCTCTCGGAGGACAGGCCACAAGATCGGCTGACAATTACTATTCCTCATCTGGCCTGGGGGTCCCTGACGGAGGAGCACAGAGCAGAAAGCAATTAGAAAAAGCAGGCAGAATGTCAGCAATGTGGCACCTTACAGAATCACCAAGGAGAAGGATTAAGGAAAATCATCCAAAGCAATTATCCCAAAGACCAGTGGGGCCGAGGCAAATCCCCCACAAGTCCTCAAGATGCATCGTAATGTTCTCAGCCCCAAGGGCTGGCAAATGTCTGCCTCAGTGACTCCACAGAATAAAGAATACAGTCAGACAATCTCCACTTCGACGGGAGCCAGCAAGTGTGCTCTGCCCACCACACACTCCTCTGTTATTTGCACCTCAGTTCCTCCTACACTGTAATTTCTCCCTCTCCTCCTGACTCCTGCCTCCTCCCCATTACCTCCCTTCCCCCTCTCACATAAATGTATACATAGATGTATGTATGTGTACCCACATATGTGCTCAACTGTATGTATGAGCATATACACAGGAAGCTTTTGATTTTTCTTTTCTTTTTTTAATAATTACATCATCTGTTTATCCTGAGCATGTACCTGTGCACTTGTGTGAGCAAACGTGTTTCAGCACACGTGGAAGCCTCAAGACAACCCGCTTCCCACTGTTCTGCGTTGTCCTTGTAAAAACTGAGCTTACAGATTCATCTACCACACCCAGCGCCCAGTATTTATTTTCAAATTTGAAAGAAAACTAATTGGATCACTGAAGTTCCTCTGAAAAACAACAGAATGTTTGAACTCAAATGAGCCATTAAAAAAAAAAAAAAATGTAATCATCGGTCACCTGCTCTTTGATCACTTCCCCCTGGCAATTCAGTCTTGCCAGGCCACAGAGAAAGAGGATCCAGGCAGTCCTGATGAGACTTGATAAGCTAGAATGAGATGGCAGGGGAGGAGGACTCCCCCTTTCAGTGGACTAAGGGGAGGAGGATTGGGGCAGGAGAGAGGTAGGGAGGGTGGGACCAGATGGAGATGAGGGAGGGGGCTATACTTGGGATATAAAGTGAATGAATTGTAAAAAATAAATTTTAAATTTAAAAAAACTTTAAAAATATAATCATAAAAAATGAAAAAGATGCATTTCAAAAGGAAGGCAAGAATTTTCCACCAGAGATACACAGCAATCGCGGCACACTTTGATTCCACAGCAAGGCAGTACACTCTTAGAGGCTGTTAGGTAGATGGTTTTTGCCTTCACGGCAAAGTCTGCCAAGGACAGTGGTCTGGAGCTCAGTTGCTCCCACATGCAACTTTTTAATCAGCATCCAACAATTTCCTTCATTTCCAATATATATTTGGCCTTAATGTACTATCAAAACCTGAAGTGAGTTCTGGACTATGTGAAACGGCTTGTAGGCCATGACACTAGACAGGTCTACCTGCCTGACTATGCTTGACGGTTTTGGAGCTATCTACCTGTTATCTTCATTGGCAAATCAGGCCTGTAAAATGATTGCCGTGGCTGGACCAGGCTTGTGTGCTCTTGCCATCTTCCCAGCTCTCGGTCCCTGAGGACCTTTCTACCTACTCCACAGCCACTCCCGGATGATTCTGCCCACTGCCAGTCGTGTTTGGACATTCATCACTGGAACGGCGTGCTGTGGAACCTCCAGGGCAAAGTTAAAACTTTAGCACAGGTTGCCTTCACTCCATCCTCCAAATTTCCTGTGGCCTCACAATCCAAATAGGTATGCTTTGACAAAAGGGGCTTGTTTAAATGTTGGGCTGAGATAAACATAATTTAAAAACTAAAGATTTATGGGAGCAAAACAGGGTACAGTACCAAAGTCAATTTAAAAAAAAAATAAAAATTTTCAGCTCTCTCAGTTCCAGAGGCAACTATATATACTTTCCCAAGTCAGCATTTCCCAGTGGAGCAGACAACACAGGGTCCAAATCATGCTGAGCCCTGCAGCACTGCTCCCTAGGGGGAAAAAAATTAAGAATAGGCTGTCCTTTCTGAAGAACGATTCCCAATAAAAAGCCAGAAGCATGTCAAGAGTGTTAGGGTCATTTCTTCCAATAGCCCTCATGCTGTAGCCTGAGTGAATTTCTCTTCCATCCCCATCCTCCTGTAGCTAGGTGAATGGCAGCCTCCCAGGCAGACTTTAACATACTGTTCCTCTACTGCACTGTGAACAGCTTGAAACCCGACTCGTAAATTTCCTGTAAATTCCTCTCATCCCCTCTACCTTTCTGGGGATCTCTGTGCTGCTGAACTGTCACAGGCGCTGTCCCCTGGAAAGCTTCTCATTTTTCTTTCACTGTTGGTTCTTAAGAAGTCGCAAAGCAAAACAAATTACCCCCATAAAATTATAATGGTGAACGGGAAAATTCATGACAGTCCTCCTCCGGGGTGACAGTTGCCACAGCTCATGCTTGCTCAGACACTTTAGGCACCCATCTCCTCAGGGGTGTGGGATTCCTGGGAGTTTACTTTGGGTCCTGGGAGGCCAGCGGGGGTGTCTCCAGTTTCCCACACCACCCCAGAGCTCTTCCAGATCACTGTGCTGCACCACCAGAGCGGCCCCAACCACCGTCATGAGCCGATGACCCACAAGCGGGATAACCCAACAGAACGATTCGTTTATTCTCTTTCTGCTTTCTCAAAAGGGATGAGCACTCTTGATTACCTCTTTCTATGAGAATAATGTCTTCATCAGTTGGGTTCCAAAATAGCTCATCCTGAATCTGGTTTTCCTTTCATTCTCCTTTGCTGTTTCTACTCCTCCAACCTCTAAAACTGTTCATCTCCCTCTCTTTTTAGCCCTTCGTGCTCCTCCCTCAGCCTCCTTTTGCACTGCAGAGATTGCCACTCTGCTTCAGAAATCCAATGACCTTACTGTGTCACTGACTCCGCTGTTTCTCACTCAGACACCTCTGTTCAGATCCTAAATGGCCAGTGGCCTCTTGGACACTGTATTCTCATGCTTCTTTGGTGAGCTAAATTTACAGTATTTGAAACTGAATTTCTAATTTTCCCTTAGAACATTTCCTTCTTCCTCATCTCAGCAAATGACCCAGCTCCACTCGGTTGCTCAGGAGTCAGAATGGACCCATCTCTCAGACCCTTTTCTCCAAGACCTCATTACACCCAGCCCAGTCCATATCTTGTCTCACACCCATCACTACCTCCCCTGCTCTGGGCCAAGCCTCCGGCATGCCTTTTCTAGGCTGTTCCAACAACTGCTCACATACTGTGCCCCTTCAGTTAATGTGCCATCGAGTATCAGAGCAACGTTCTGCACAGCAGACTGTATATTATGCTGTTCATAACCTTCGATACCTCTACGGCTACATTAGCATGGCTTATCAAGCTCAGGTACACCTTCCTCCACTACACATACCCCAGTTCCACTCTCGTGCCCTATCCCACCTATCTGCCCTGCTCTGGGCACATTCTTTCTGCCCCTAAGTCTGTCTGTGCTCTTCTCTGGCTCCATGTTTGCAACATGCCTCAGTTTCTACCTGTCTTCTCTTTTCCTATCTGGCTAACTTCTGCTTTTCTTTGTATCTCACTTGAGGCACATTTGCTTCCAAGATCTTCTCCCTGACTCTTGAAGCCAGGGGTGACCCATTGGTACTCCCTTCTCTGGCATCCTCTATGC
This sequence comes from Meriones unguiculatus, assembly GCF_030254825.1. Taxonomy (NCBI): domain Eukaryota; kingdom Metazoa; phylum Chordata; class Mammalia; order Rodentia; family Muridae; genus Meriones; species Meriones unguiculatus. The sequence goes on from NC_083351.1 coordinate 165,211,428, forward strand.
TTGTACATGTGGACTTAACTTTCTCTTCCCCACTGATATTTAGACTTCATGAGTTCAGGCCTTGGGTCCCTCTCATTCACAAGAATGTCCGCTGTGCCTAAAACAGTGCTGGCCCAGAAATGGTATCCGGCAAACAATTCATTAAGTCAGACTGAATTTGTTGTTTCAGCCCTAGAAAGCAGGTGTCACATCTTTTCTTCCTATGTTTCCATGTTTGCCTTTCTTTTTGATCCATATACACCTAAAAGGTTGTGCAGGACCAATGCTTGTCTCATCCCTCTTCGTCCCCCTCACACCTTCACATTGCCTTGAGTGTTTTTGTTACTTGGTGAATGTTTAGGATTGAGTGACAGGAGTTGGCCTCTGTCCAGAGACGATACATAAAGACCCAACAAAGAAAGAAAATTTCAGACTAATCTCCCTCATGAACATTGATACAGAAATACTCTCTCAGTAAAATCCTCACAAACCGAATCCAAGAACACATCAAAAACATCATCCACCATGATCAGGTAGGCTTCATCCCAGGGATGCAGGGATGGCTCGGCATGTAAAAAATCCCACAATAATCCACCATATAAACAAACTGAAAGTAAAAACAAACAAACAAACAAAACCACATGATCATCTCCTTAGATGTTGAAAAAGCCTTTGACAAAATCCAACACCCTTTCAAGTTAAAAGTCTTGAAGTGATCAGGGATACAAGGCCCATACCTATACATAATGAAGGCAATATACAGCAAGCCGATAGCCAACATCATGTTAAATGGAGAGAAACTTAAAGCAATTCTAATAAAATCAGGGACAAGACAAGGTCGCCCACTGTATCCATATCTATTCAATATAGTATTTGAAGTTCTAACTAAAGCAATCAGACAACTAAAGAAGATTAAGGAGATACAAATTGGAAAGAAAGAAGTCAAAGAATCTCAATTTGCAGATGATATGATAGTATACAAGTGACCCCAAAATTCTACCAGAAAACTCTTACAGAAACACCTTCAGCAAAGTGACTGAATACAAAATTAACTCAAAAAAATCAGTATCCCTCCTTTATACAAGTGATAAGAAGGTTGAGAAAGAAATTTGGGAAACAACACCCTTCACAATAGCCAAAAATAATATAAAATACCTTGGTGTAACTCTAACCAAGCAAGTGAAAGACTTGTATGACAAGAACTTCAAGTCTTTGAAGAAAGAAATTGAAGAAGACAGTAGAAGATGGAAATTTCCCATGCTCACGGATCAGTAGGATTAACGTAGTAAATGTGGCCATCTTACCAAAAGCAATCTACAGATTTAATGCAATTCCCAATAAAATTCCGACATAGTCGGAAGCCAAGGAGAACTCAAGGGAGGATGCATGAATCTCATGCAGAAGAGGAAATAAAAATAGGCATCTGATGTAGATGGAAAGGGGGGAGCTGTGTGGGGAGAGTAGGGGTAGGGAAAGACCTAGAAAAAGAACAGCTATCGGTGGGAGAGCATCTCTGCGACAGCGAGGCCCCTGGGAGTCTATGGGGTGACCCTAGCTGAGATCCCTAATAGCAGGAGACATGAAGCCTGAACTTGTCACTTCCTGTAACCTGGTGGGACTTCTAGTGAAGGGAGGCCAACACTAACCCACCCATAAAATCTTTGACCCAAAATTTGTCTTGCCTACAAGACAAAGATGGAGCAGAGATTGAGAAAATAGCAAGCCAATGACTGGCCCAAATTAAGACCCACCCCATGGGAAAGAGCCAACCCCTGACACTATTAATTATGTTCTGCTCTGCTTGAAGACAGGAGCCTAGCATAACTGTCTTCTGAGAGGCTTCATCCAGCAGCTGATGGAAACAGACACGGAGACCCACAGCCAAGCAACAGGCTGAGCTCGGGGAGTTTTATGGAAGTGTGGGAGGAAGGACAGAGGGAGCCAGAGATCAAGGACACAAAAAGACCTACAGAGTTAACTAACCTGGGCTCATGAGGGCTCACAGAGACTGGACCACCAATCAAAGAGCTTGCATGGGCTGGACCCAGAACCCCTACACATATGTAACATATGTGCAGCATGGTCATCATGTGGGCCCTGCTAACAAGAGGAGTGGGGGGCTGCCTCTGACTCTGTTGCCTGCCTTTGGAGCCCTCTCCTCTAGCTGGACAGGCCTCAGTGGGAGAGAATGTGCTTAGTCCTGCGTGGCTTGAGGCGCCAGGGTGGATTGGTACACCTTAGGAGCCTCCCTTTCTCTGAGGAGGAGGAGGAGGAGGAGGAGGAGGAAGAAGTAGGGGATGGGGTGAAGGGACCATGAGGGTGGAACTGGGAGGATAGGAGGGAGCAGCCTAGTATCAGGCTGTAAAGTGATTAAATAAATAAAATATTTAAAAGTTTTTTTTTTTAAAATGGTTGTCTGCATGTGAGTTTTTCACTAGATACCAGTGAAATATTAATATTAAAATAAATAACATTTTAGCGTTAAAAAAGAGCTTCATGTTCTTCCTTAGTTGTAAAATGGGAATAATAACAATAATGATAATAATTTATTAAGTTGGATTATAAAGAAGTTTTAAATTCCCTTTTAGGTTTGAATAATTTTAGTCTGTGAAATAAATTGACCATAGATAACGGAGGAAAGAACATACAAATTTTATTACCTCCCCTAAGGCATGGAGATATGAGGTATAAAATGAACTTTGCATAGAAATAAGCAAAGAGAGAAGGCTCAGAGTCCGGGGGCGGGGGGGTGAGGAGGGGGGTGGAGATGGTGCAGGCTGCTCGTCGGTCAGGAGAGCATGCTCACAGTGAGACGGCACGGTGAATCAGGAGTGAGGGTCTTCCTGCCGTACAGCCGCCTGGATCAGATACCCAACCTGTCCTTCCTTTCATAAAGAACCCTCCTAGGCAGAGAGTAGGGGAGAGGTAAAAACATGCAACTGAGAAGATTCTGCCTGTACCCACTGTTTACTGACATAGATAGATACAAACCTTTCTGTAACCAAAGGATGGCTTTCAAAGTCATTCCCATATCTGCAGAGGCCTGCAGTTTCTCTGAATAACTAACTTGAAATATACCAATATATATATATAAATGTACATATATATAAATATATATATATATTTAGGGTTAGATATTTTACTCTCCTGCAGGATGGGCAAAGATAAACTGCACGAAAAACACATAAATGATTTTTTTTTTAGTAGTGGGTTTTTAATAAACAATAGCTGTGACTACTGTGGTCAAACGAGGTCAACTGTAAAAACCTTAATCGTGCCTCTGACAAAGCAGGAATTACTAAATACATGACGGTATGTACAGGTCAAGCAGCATATACAATCATTGTAAATTCTTTTAAGTAATACCGGCCTCGTAGGGTAATGTTGGTACTTAAAATGTTAACAACCAAAGCGAACCTAATTAGCAACTCACAGGGTTAGACCTGAGAGTATACAGTAGCAAAAGCGGCCAGATGGCTCCCGGTGCATGGAACCAGAAGCATACAACAGAGAGAGAAGTGACATAATACTTAAGGGAGTGTCAGAAACAGGACACTGTGTAGTTTCACCCATTACCATCTCTGTTTCACGAGTAGCACGTGAATAGATACATTATTGGTAGAAGTCCCAATTAGGAATTGCAGGGCTACAGTTTATTTTATAACCCAAGTTGTACTTATACATGTTCACCAAAAGCGCAGACTATAGGCTTAGATTTTCACCAAACTTACTTTATTTTTTTTTCTTAAACACCTTTACCTCCCTTCCAACCTCCCCTGAGCCCCCACAACCTGAGGTAGGAGAATAGTGGGGGAAAAGGGCTACAGTCCTCTTTTATCTACTTCCTGCTGATTAGGGTCAGTGGGTCATTGGGGGATTGCCAGACTCAGTCCTCAGGATAGCAGCAGTCCAGTCCAAAGGCCAATACAAAGCAGCAAAGAAACCGCAACACAAAGTCAACGAAGTCAGCAAAAGCCACAAGACTCAGTTGGATTGCCCAAAGACTCTCTCTGGAATGTTTCTCTCTGCGTAGTTAAGGGTCAAAGCATAAAGATCAGCACATCAGTGTCATTCCAAAAAGCCATGCCTCACTGTGCATGGGCCATTATATACGTCCTCTCCTCAGAGTCCACCCACAGATATTCTCAGCTGGCCAAAGTAATGCCCTTCACACGTGAGAGCTCACAGCAAAACATCGCATGCCCTCTCACAAGCCAACCTGGGCAAAACAGCACATGCTCAGCTTGCAGCAAAACATCACTTGACAAAACTCAGTCTTCAAGGAAACCAGAAACGCCCACTTCAACAGACTGGGTATTTCACTGAAACCAACTGTATGTTTCATGAACCTGGCTGCTCATGGAGGACCTTGATAGAGAACTTCCGTCTTTTGTTGGTTGAGCTTTTGTGCTAGCCTCTACCCATTGGGCTATCTTGGGTGTTGGGTGTTAGTTTCTGGTGCTTCCTGGAATCCTGTGGTAGGGAGAATCCCCTTGGCAGGAAGATGATTTCTCTGAAGGAGGCCTCCTCAGCTTTTTTGGTATGGTCACTGAATGGTCGGTGTTTTTCAGGAATTGCCACAGCTCACCTCAGGCATATAGACCTGAGTGGTAACTGTGGACTTTGCTAGTTAGGGGGGCTCTCCTCTAACCCGGAGAAGTCCTGGAGACAGCTGCCCTGCTTCTGGGTTTCTTGCTGTAAATTTAGTGAGCTGCTGCTATAACCTGGACGCCCCGCGGTTTGGTCAGTTTAGTCAGGGATAACTGTTTGCCCCTTGGAGCAGTATCTGGGGGCTGATCTTAGGGGTCCCAGGCTTCTGTAGGTCTGAGGTTGGAGCTCTGTGGCCCAGTACCCAAGCAGTAATCAGTGGCAGATGAGCACAGCTCTCATGCATGCAACAGGAGGCTAGAGCCTGGAGCCTGTGGGTACCCAGAAACTTTTCTGGAACCAGGTGTACTAAGGTAGAGCCAGATGTGGGGTTTCCTCCCAACAGGGAAACCCAGTCTGTGGTGTTTAGGGTGGTGCGTAGAGAGCGCGCAGGTGCTGCTGGGTGGTGGCTCCAAGCTGGTGACTGGATGCCTGCAGGAACCTGGGAACTTTTCCCCAAGAACTTTTCCATGTGTGTGTGGGTGGGGAGAGTCAGCTGAGTGCTCTAAGCTCAGACCTGCCATTTCCCTCGCTGTGGGGTTCTCTCCCTACAGGGATACCCAGTCTCTGGTGCCCTGGGGCTCACAGTTTTGCCTGTGAGGGAGAGGCAGGCATGCAGCAGGTCTCTGGGCTGGTGGCTGTGCACCCTATGGTCCCTGGGACCTTTTCCAGGGAAAGACTGGGTGACCTGAGGTCAGTCACGCTTGCTTCCTTCCCTGTGGGGTTTTCTTGCGACTGGGACTCCCAGTCTCTGGTGTTTTGGTGCCCACAGTTCAGCCTGGGAAGATGATCAGGACATGCAGGCATGTGGCTCTGGTCTGGTTACTGCGTGCCTGCTGGAACCCAGGAACTCTTCCGGGTTTTAGCTGAGTGACCTGAGAATGGACCCAATTAATTCCCACAACGTGGGGTTTCCTCTCACCCGGGAAACACGATCACTGGAGTTTTAGGGCCCAGAGTTCAGTCTCTTGGTTCCTGTACCAACACTGCTGTTCTGCTCCTCAGACACAGTGTCCTCCTGGCATGGCCATCTTGGATCTCCCTGATAGAGAACTTCTAAATTCTCTCTTTATAGTTGAATTTTTTTTTCTTTGCATTTTGTCTTAGGTTTTATAATAAAGCAGTAGGTAAATTAGGCATGAACTACCTCAGCTTCCTGCCATCTCCACCTGCCTCCTCTTCCCACATCGCCAACAAGGGGGTGTCAGGGAAGCAGGCCAACCCTTCTCTGCTCTACTCTCCCTCTAGATCCATACCTTTCATTACCAGCTTTTTTTAAGTTTATTTTATTTTATTTTATTTTTAAATTACAGTTTATTCACTTTGTTTCCCAGCTCTAGCCCCTCCTTCATCCCTTCCCAATCCCACTCTCCCTCCTTCATGCCCTCCCAGGCCCCTTCACCAGTCCAAAGATAGAGCTGTCCTCTGTCCTTTCTCTCTGACCCTAGCCTATCAGGTCTCATCAGGAGTGGCCTGGTAAGGCTACCCATCCCCTCAGGGAGAGGTGATCAAAGAGTCAGCCACTGAGTTCATGCCAGACACAGTCCCTATTCCCCTTCCTAGGGCACTCACTTGGACACTGAGCTGCTATGGGCTACATCTGTGCAGGGGTTCCAGGTCATCTCCATGCATGGTCCTTGGTTGGAGTATTAGTCTCAGAAAAGACCCCTGGACCCAGATTTTTTAGTTCTCTCCTTGTGGAGTTCCTGTCCCCTCCAGGTCTTTCTATATGCCCCTACTTTCATAAGGTTTCCTGAACTCTGCCCAAAGTTTGGCTATGCGTCTCAGCATCTGCTTTGATGCCCTGCTAGGTAGAGTCTTTCAGAAGCCCTCTGTTGTAGGCTCCTGTCCTGTTCCCTGTTTTCTCCCTCTTCCAATGTCCGTCCCATTTGCTTTGCTGAGTGAGAATTGCTCATCTTACCCAGGGTCCTCCTTCTTGCTTAGCTTCTTTAGGTATACAGATTTTAGTGTTTTATCCTATAAGTCTAATATCCACTTATAAGTGAGTGTATACCATGTGTGTCTTTCTGCTTCTGTCCACAAGTATTACCTCTCCCTCTCCCTGTTCAGGTCTCTCCGGCCTTTAATGCGCAGCCATGTGGACCACTTCTAATCCCTCTCTCTGTCCTTTCACTCAACAGGCAACATTCCTGGGAAAGTTCTAGACACTTCTCTGCCTTATCTCCCAGTCACTCTTCAGGGTAGGTTGAATCTAAATATTGCACCCTGCGACAGCCTTGCAAGCATCTCCAGGAACTATTGTCACATATGGAGGACACATTCTCTTTGATGGCTTTTGCCCATGCTGGCTGGCCTGGTCCCTAGACTAACACCACTTTACTCTATTAATAACTTTTCTGACTTGCAACTCAAATGATAGTGGGCCAAAGAAGGCCTGCCTAACTCTCCACTTCATACTTGAAAGTAAACTCTCTTAACATCCTATGGCTCTCTGACATCCCGATGGAAAGGAGACATTTTTTAGTTTTGTGTTCTCGTCTTTTGCTCTTATAGCCTTTGATGTATTTACATCTTTAGTTTATTTCGGCAGCGGGTTTGGAGGTTTTACTGTAGAGATCTTTTATAGAGTTTATGAATATACACGTATCCTGTGGTTATATGTCAGGCTTATGCCTATTTATGCTATCTTATGCTATTTTAATTTTTTAAAGTATTTCTAGTTGCTGATTATTCATTGCTAGTATATAAAAAGCATTTGATCTTTGCAAATTGATCTTGTGTTCTGTAACTTTAAGAGACCTACATACTTCTTTATCCACAGCAGATTCATTGGTTTTTGTGCAGAATTATTTTGTCTGCACTTAAATAGTTTTACTTCTTTATTTCAACCATAGTTTCTTCCTCCCAGTCTGGATTCATTTTTTATTTCCTTGCTGTGTTTCACTGCTTAGAACATCACTTATAAAGTGGTGCAGACATGGTGTAAGAAGCCATTTCTTTGCCCTGTTTAAAATAAGAAAAATCTTTGTTTTTCACTTGCATGAACTCAGTGGCTAGCTCAGTCTGGTGGCACCCCTCAACCCCCATTATTTAAGATACGTTTTTACTGTCTTGCCTTCATTGCTTTTCATAAGTGATGAGCTACCATCTTTTCCTTTCTTTTCTTGTATACAGCATCTTTTCTTTTTCTTTCTTTCAAGTACTTTGTATCACTGACTTCAAAATTCAGGGTTTGTGTCTTTGTTTTACTGTTTTATGTTTTGATTCTTGTTGAGATTCTTAAACATTTTTACATTTTTACTCAAATATTTTTAGTCATTTTTTTGAGTAATTTTTCCTGCTTTGTTGTTAATTGGTTGTTCCATCATACCATACGTACAAACATATGTCTTCTTTTGGAAGACTCTGACCATGTTTAGATTACATCACCTGAAGTTGTCCCAAGCTTGCTCATTATTCGTTCATTAAAAATAGTTTTCTGTGTTTCCCTTGAATTGTTTATATTGCTATATCTTTTTAAAATGTGTCCACATGTGCATGTACACAGACATGTGTGTTTGTATGAGTAGAAGTGCATACATATGTAGGTACAGGCATCTGTGCATGCAAGCAGAAGCCAGAAAAGGGCACCAGATGTCCTCCTCTTATTATGGTCCACAGATCACTGAAGAACAACCCCAGACTCAAGTAGTATGTAAAAGCAAGGAGCATTTATTCTGCAGAAATTTACCAACATGCCGGACCCACCATTCCTTAGAATGGGGCCACGAAGTAAGCATGAAGGCTCAATTTAAAGACAATTAGGGAGATTTCCAGAAGGAGTGAGGTAATCTTTCATTTGATCGGTTACTAGTGACTCGGGAGGTAGGGGGTATTTAGGATTGGCTAAACATTTAGGAACTTTCCAGAGTTGCTAAGGATTTTCCTCATGTTTGCTAAATCATTAGCTTGAGCCCATGTGTTAACCTTTAAGCTGATTGGCTGCCTGTGAGCTGCGGTTTTTCCAGAAACTGTTTTTCTATGTTCCAAAAAAACAGAAACCCAGGCCTAGTTAGGCAAAATTGGAAATGAAACCTGTCCTGGGGTCAGATTAGCCAAACAGTCTGGGGCCTTTCTGGAGGTCTCTCAGAGGTTTTGTAGTTATTAGACCTCTCACTCTAGCACCGTCTATTGCTTTGAGGCATAGTCTCTCCTCGAACTTGGGGCTTGTACCTTCTCAGACTGAAAGCCAGCATGCCCCAGTGGTCCTCTTGTCTCTGCTTTCCTCAAGAGGTAACATTGCAAGCGTTTCCAGGAACACCTGGCCTGTGGGATCCAGGCTCCAGTTCCCACCATTATGGAGCCAGTAGCTCTCTTACCGGCTGAACCTTTCCTTCAGGCCTGCTGTATCTTAAGGCGCACTGCCTTTTTTATTTCTACAATGTTTATTACTCTGCTAATCTCAGTGTACTTTTCTCTTACACATTGTAGCTTCCACTTCTAAAGCTCAATGTGCTTTTAAAAATACCTTCCATGCCTCTACACAGCTTAACATTGGGAATATAAATCAAGTATTTATTTTAATGTGTTATTAACTCCTTACTTCTTTTAATTTTATGAATAATAATTTTATTGCAATGAATGTGCAAATAACATCACTCAACTAGATGAAGGTAGTCACTCAAACAAACACTTGCCCAGTCCCAAGCTCTACACCTCAGTAAACTTCCACACAGTGAGAATGGCCATTCTGAAGCTATGCAGCTTGTCTTAGGGTTTTACATGTTCACTAACAATTAAATTGTATGCACTTATCTACCAAAAAGGAAAGAAAACTATGACACAATTGAAACTAGAAAACTAGCCTTTTTTTCATGATTTTTAATAGATTTTTTGTCTAAGTTCCATCCCCTCCTCATCACTCATTAATCCCGGCCTTTTTTGGTCTCCTCTCTAAATGTTACACTTTACCCCTACTTACAAAAATGCATGTCTACATTACATGCTACTATTCACACTTAGGAGAGAACACCACGTTTTCACTATACGTTCACCTACTGATGAGCATCTAGAATGGTGCCATTTCCGTGCTACAGCAAACAGAGCGTGATATTTCACTATGATACCAAAATGTAAGATTTATCATACTTACTCAGAATGATAATAGCAGTGGACATGAAGGTGCAGGTATCTCTACGGTGAGATGTAAAGTCCTTTGAATATATGCTGAGAAATGGTACTGTTGGGTCGTGTGGTAATTGAAAACATTTCATTTAAACACAGATTGACTCATCTGGCTGTCTCATTCTTAGGTATTTATCGAAGATAAGTGAAAGCACATGACATGCAAAGACCTGGTCCCGAATGTTCACCGAAGCTTTGTTTAAAATCACCACGTCTGGGGAGGAAAACAGCCCTGATGAATAAAGAAAACAAACTTCAGACACATGCACTCAGTGGAAAACTCTTCAGCCCTAAAGGAACAAACTACTGTCACGTGCAACAATGTATATTCGTCTCAAAAGAATGATGTTAAATAAAAGATGCTAACCACAGAAAGGTAAGCACTTCATGATGCAATCTACAGGACACTTTAGAAAGCGCTACACTGTAGAGAAAAACCAGACCAGAGGTCATCAGGGCTGGGAATGCAGTGAGTCCCTACAGAGGGCCTCCAGAGAGCATTTTAAAGTGACCGGCGTATTCTATAAACATATAGATTTGTAATAGTGGCTGTAGAACTGAATGCATTTGTTAAAATGTATAGGGTCTATCACATTCCTCTAGGGACCATTCAAGGAACTGGAGTAGAACTCAAGACTCAACAGAACCAGGAGACCTAAGGTAACGCTGCTCAAAGATCCTCCCCTGGGCTTCTCTGAAGCTTTTATTCTGGGTGGTTTGGAGTTCAAAGGAGGGAGAGGAAAACAATGATAAATGTGCAGAGTATTTCTCAACACTATCACCAGATGTGCTCAGGATACAGAAGGTCTGATGGCCAAAGAGGGGCTGTTTGGAGAATGTCCTTGAGCTAGCTAAGCTGTATTGCTGAGGGTATACAGGAGAGTTCTTGCCCAAGGGATTCTTTGAGCAGGTCAAGGCATTTCTTCAAGGGGAATAAACAAAGTTCTATGGGAACAAATTTCACTCAGCAGGATGGTGTGGCAAAACCTAATATATACAGGCTGCAACCATTATACCCCTAAAAGGATAAATCTTACAGTATATAAACTATTATTCTTAAATATATGGCTTTTAAAAACTGTAAAGACTCAAGTCAAGCTTCTCTCTACAGCTGGCTTTCCAGGGCTTTTTCATCCCAGGCTGAGTTAAGTTCTCTTAGCTCCCATAAGAAATGGTGCCTCGGTCATTTCCTAGGTAGACTATGCTCTGTTGAACTAGCATTTGTCAGTTCAACTGCATTACTATGACAATGAAATACTGAAACAATTTATGAGAAGGTGGCTCTTTACCTCCCAGTTTGGGGGCTTCACAGGCTTCAGCTCAGCTCTCAGCTGCATCCCATCCTGGAAGATAACAACAGTGTCATGCCCATAGGGTTAAGAGAGCAATTATTTCTGAGCTGTCTTAGAATTAACTATTGCTGCCACAAAACACCATGACCAAGAAAGCAGATTGGGGAGGAGAGGACTTATTTGGTTTACACGTCCACACCACTGTTTATGGAAGGAAGTCCAGGAAGGAACTCAAACAAGGCACAAACCTGGAGGCAGAAGCCAATGCAGAGGCCATGGAGAGTGCTGCCTACTGACTTGCTCTCCATGGCCTGCTCAGCTTGCTTTCTTATAGAATACAGGACCCCAGCCCAGGCATGGCACCACCCTCGATGGGCTGCCCCCCCATTAATCACTAATAAAGAAAAGCCGCAGCCTTTTCTTTCTTGTTCATTCCCAATATTACACATTAAGATCGGCATCATAAAATATTTTCAAACGTAAAAGTGCCACAGTCTTACAAATTCCAATGCTTTAAAAATTCAGTCTCTTTTGAAAAGCCCGCGGTGTCTTTTTAAACCCATAGCCCTTTTTTCAAATTGAAAGTCTCTCAACCCGGGGATCCTACGAAATCAAATATAAATTAAATACTTTCTTACTTCAAAAGGGAAGAACCAGAGCGAAGTCACAAAGTGAACAAAGCAAAACCAAACTCCAGTTGTGTAAACAGCTCAATATCCAACGTCTGGAATCCACTCATGATCTCTGGCTCCTCCAAATGGTTTGGGTCACTTTTCTGGTTCCACCACCTGCAGCACAGTTTGTCCGCGAGGCTCCAGCTGGCTCCGCTCCACTGCTGTTGCTGTTCTTGGTGGTCATCCCACGGTACTGGAATCTCCACAGTGCTAGGATCTCTTGCTGCCACCAGGCTTCACTTTCACCAATAACCTTTCCTAGGCTCTCTTCATGGACCCCCAAACCTGCCACACAGTGCCAGGCTTCAGCTGCTCTCTGTGACCCCTTCAAAACCAGCACCACATGGGTGACTCTTACACTACCAAGTTCCACTGCCAGCATGAGGGGCAGCCTTGGCAGCTGCTGAACACAGCCTGCATGTGCTGGCCCTGAGGAAACACTTGCCAGATTTCACATCACTGACGCTGGTCTCTTCTGCTGATTTCTCGGCTCCAGCTGACCAGCACCAACTGTGCCAGTAAAGCAAAGGTTTTTGGTCAGTGGTTGTGGTTTCTTGTTAATCAGCTGAATCTTCAGCCCAGCTAGCCAGAACCATAAATTCTCAACTCAAAATAGCAAACAGCCCTGATAGAGTCTTTAAGTCAAATGTCCCTCTGAAACGTCATAAGCCAGGCCTCCCTCATCTGCACTGCTTTCTACATCCTTACCTTCCAAGCTTCCACAGAAAAGCTCATCAAGCTTTGAACCCTCAACGGCTTTTCTAGTTCAAACTTCTAAAGCCCCTCCACAGTTCTCCCAAAAAAAACACCAACATGGTCAGATTGGTCACAGCAATTCCCCACTCTCTCGGTAGCAGCTCGTCTTAGTTTGGGTTTCTGTTGCTGTAACGAGCCACCATGACTGAAAGCAAGCTGGGGAGGGAAGGGTTTCTTTGGCCTACACTCCCACCTCAGTGTTCTTCGTGGAAGTCAGTGTAGGGACTCAGACAGGGCAGGATCCTGGAGGCAGGGACTGCTGCAAAGGCCGTGGAGGAGGAGTGCTGGTTACTGGTTTGCTCCCCCGTGGCTTGCTCAGCATGCTTTCTTCTAGAACCCAGGACCACCAGCCCAAGAGTGGCACCACCCACAGGGGGCTGGTTCCCTCTCCATCAATCGCTGCTTAAGAGAATGCCCTACAGGCTCGCCTCCAGCCACATCTTACGGAGGCGTTTTCTTAAGTGAGGTGCCCACCTCCCAGATGACTTCAGCTTCATCAAGTTGGCATTAAAACTAGTGGGCACACAAGCCATGAGCAATGACAGAGAAAGGAATCTCGTACTTTCACTCAGAGACCTAGTGCCTTCCATTATAACCTACTTCCCAAAGGCTCCAGCACCTCACAATAGCATCAGGCTGCAGACCTAGCCTTTTATGAATCCTTAGGGAACAGTCTTACCAAGCTAGAAGCCCATAGCAATGCTCAAAATAGCATTTGCATTTTTATATGCCTGGCCTCCCTGCTGGATAGTGAGCTCATTAAAGTATGAAACCATATTTTATTTGTCTTGCCTCCCTTTCCCACCCTCACCTCCCACCCACTCCCTTCAGCTAGCATATTGATCAGCTAATGATCAATGAATCTTCTCCTCTGTTCGGCTTAGCAGGCTATCTAATGAAGTCCCCTGCTAAGTTCAGAATCTTGCCTCAAAAAAAGTTGCCTCATCAAAATTCTCTATTTTCCTTTTCTTTCTCTCCAAGAAAATTTGGCTACACAATTCTTAATAAGACATCAGCGACTAGTGGTGAGCACAGAAATTTTAGCATACATTCTCAATATTTCTTTAAATGTGAAAGATAGAACCCTATTGGTTACTGGTTTGCTCCCCCATGGCTTGCTCAGCATGCTTTCTTCTAGAACCCAAGACCACCTAACCCTAGACAAACTAACAAACTTGTTTGGGGGTAGATACTGAATATATATATATATATATATATATATATATATGTAAAAAGAAATCTTTGATAATTATATAAGAATGCATTCGAGTTTTAAAGTCAGATGCTCTGGGGTATTTCATAAGTATTTTTTTTTCCTAGTGACGTCTAGAAGGTTTGTTATTTTATAAAGGGAAGATGAAATTGGGAAGGGCAGACATGACCTCCTATCTAATACGGCTCCCTTCTTGAAATCTCTAGGGTTCCTTTGCACACGAATTAGAACATAAACTGAACTCTACCCCTTCTCTGAGAAGTCCTCAATGAAAACAATGGGGTAATAGTTTGAGGAAGACATTGTAAGAGAAGTGGATTCCACTCTCACCTACCCTCCACTCATTAAGAATTCCTGCCACATGCAGAAGCCTCCTTTCTTGAAGAGCTACCCACAGCGCTGGAGAGATGGCTCAGCAGTTAAGGGCACTGGGTGCTCTTCCAGAGGACCCAAGTTCAACTCCCACGACCCACGTGGCAGATCACAACTGTTTGAAACCCAGCTTCAAGTGATTTGACATCCTCACATAGACATATGTGCAGGCAAAACACCAATGCATATTAATAATTAAATAATTCATTTTTTAAAGCTACCCACTATTCAAGGTTGTGTGATTTATGCAATGGCTCTCACCTAAAAATCAGGTCTTTCGGAGAAGATGAGAAGGGAAGAAAATAATCTGTAAGTCCTAAACATTTGCTTGTCTTCCATTTTACTCTTGAAAGCATGATGCATTTTATCCAACTAAACCTTCCTGCCCCAAATGGCTCACCTTTGACCCTGATAGTCACAGCTCAGGGTCAAGGCAGCCAGAGAGAAAAGTTGACTGGCTGGGACTCTACCTGCTGTGCTGGCTAGGTTTTTGTCAACTTGACTCAGCTAGAGTTATTTGGGAAGAGGAACATCAATTGAGAAAAATGTGTCCATCAGATGGCCTATGGGAAAGTCTTTAGGGCACGTTCTTGAGTAATGTTTAGCATGGAAGGGCTCAGCCCTCTGAGGGTGCTGCATCCCTGGACAGGTGGACCTGGGAGGTATAAGAAAGCAAACTCAGCAAGCCCTGAGGAACAACCCAATAAACAGCATTCCTCCATGGCTTCTGCTTCAGTTCCAGCCTCCAGGTTTTTTCCTCCAGGTTCCTGCCTTGCTTGAGTTCCTGCCTCGCCTTCCTTCAAAGTACTATGACTTGGGACATGTTTCTTATAGAAGCACTAGAAAGCAAATGAAGACGCTTGCCTTACATCAATTATAAGCAAGAGAACCGTGAATAGGACTACAAATCAGAGACCAACCTGTACACAGATTTTCTGGAAAGTGGGAGTTTTTTAAATCTTAGAATTAGACTTAAAAGGTGTACCTGTTCTTATTTGCTTCCTTTTGCTGTAATAAATAAAGAAAACATTGCTCACAAGCAACCTGGGGAGGAAAGGGTATATTTGGCATTGGGTCCATCATGAAGGAAAGCCAGGTTAGGAACTCGAAGCAGGATCCAGCAGGCAGGAACCTAAGCACAGACCATGGAGGAAAGCTGTTTACTGGCTTGCTCCCTACAGCTTGCCCAACTTGCCTTGTTATGCAAGCCAGGCTCCACCTGCAATAGGCTGGACCAAGTACTAATCAGGAAGATGCCCCCACAGGCAGCTCCTAGGCCAATCCGACAGTCAGTGCCTCAGTGAAGGCTCCATCTTCCCACGTGACTCTGGTTTGTGCCAAATTGCCAAGCTGATCAGCATAGTGCCTATATTTTTGACAAGTTCTTTCTTTAAAAAAACATAGGAAAAAGAAAATATATTAATTAAAAATGAGTATAAATAAGTGAATATGGCACATATTAGCAATTATCCTATTAGCTGTTATCCCACATTTAGAATCATATAATAACTTTTAGACTCCATTATAGGGGAAGAGGCCTGCCCCTGGACAAACACTGTGTGCCCCTAACCCATGCTTATTGACCTGTAACAGAAAACTGAAGTGTCTTTTCTGATGGTTTACAAAACATTTCTGTCTGTAAGGTTCCCTTCAGTTTTTTTGTTTTTTTTTTTTTTTTCAATTAGATGGAAGATGGGGAAGAATTTGCATCACTATCTCACAGATGAGAAATCAGAGCTTAAAGAAGTTGCTCCAAGAACACACAACTGCTTTTCATTTCTCTGCTGTAGACATTGACCCTCTGGTTAAAAATTAAACTGCTTCATAGCCAGCCATGACAGGGACATTCCAGGCCTTGACTCAGTGACTTCAGACTTCTGACTTCCCAATATTTGGCTTCTGGAGTTTTGTTTTGTTTTGTTTTTTCCCACAGGAAAAAAAGGAAAGTAAATTTGAATTTCAGCTCCTTGAGCCTCCTTGATAAACTATCAATCACCTGAAACACCCCATCCTGCCACAGGGATCTGTCCCTTTAGTTCAGTTTCAGAGGACAGGACCATGAAGCCTAAGATGTCCCTGGAAAAAAGATATGATTTTCCGTCCTTGAGTGTAGGCTACAGACTTCTTTGAATGTCAGCTCTTTCCACATATACCACCTCACCCCACCCCACCCCACCCCACCTCATCCCACTCCAGCCCACTCCCTGTGTCCTGTGGGTCTGCAGCAACTTTGACCAGCTCACAACGAATTATAATCTACCTACAGTACAGACTCCTGACTGGGCCACCGGTCGTCCATTTTTCTCTCCTGGTCCTTATAATAAAATTTATATTCTTCAACAAGAGGCTCCAGATGAGTTCTGAATGTTTTTCCCTTAGCAATAAGTTTAAATTCACTTAATACTGTAAAAGCAAGAAAAGCTTTATTTAAAAAAAAAATGCCATTTGAGAATGAGGCTTGCTTAGAATTAATGTTTGCAGATTCAATGCTATTTTTGTCACAGAATTAGCATATATTCTGCCTCATCCAAATCACTTTCTCCTTCTCCTCTCTGCCCTTTTCCAGAACTCTCAGAATTGGCTGAAATATAGAACAGAATTTCCCACAACTCACAGACATCGCCCATCTGTCTCTAATTTCACAAAATGACAAACCAAAATGGCCCGGAGAGCCAAAAGTGTTATTTCATTCTTCTCTCTGGTAGCCTACTTAGACCAGTAGGTTTTTCTTTTCCCTTAGCATAAGGAAGGCATTTAAAGCTGAGCTGAGAAGAGAGAAAACAGACTGAAGTAGCTCATTACTGTGCTACCGATGAGCAGTTGCAAGGAGCTGGACCCTTAGACCCAGGTGATGCGGGCAGCCCATGAGCCGAGCGCTTCCCCCTACAGAATATACACTGACCGGTTTCCTCCGAATACGGGAGCAACGCTCCAACAGGGGGCAGAGCCTCTCCCCTGCCGACTTTCATTTGCCAATGGAAGTCAATGACATTGTATCTCAGGACAAGGATTTTTTGAGCTAAACCATTATCTCTCAAAGGAAACAGTTTCTGGGTTTGTTTGCTTCATTTTTTCAGAAGACCTTAAAATATGCTGAGGTTGCAAGGAAGACAGAGAGACAGACACAAGATGCAGAAAGAGATTGAGCGCGGATGGTGAGAAAACAGCAGTTTCGCTCTCTTTGCCTGACTGCATTATTCCTTCGGAAGGAGACATTCTGACAGAAGACGCAGAGTAAAACTCAGGAAATGGACACATAGAATTAGTCATATTTTCGAGAAGGAACGGGCATGACAGAAAATAGAACAGTCCAGAAAATCTTTAATTTAAAGTTGGAAATCCTTAGGTCTAATCCCAGGCTTAATATGAGGTCAGCTGAGTCTTCCTCTTCACCCACTTTGGAAAACCAGGAGTGATCCATAAACGTCCCCCTGGGAAGGTGACATGATGAGAATTCGAGCAGCGATAAAGACGCAGTACCTGGCAGAGGGGGAGGTTCCATCTGCTTTTAGGTGGACAGTTGTCTGAACACCACCTCCCCTAAAAACAGGCTGAAGAGCTGGCCTGGGTCCAGGTGGTTTATTGGGAATGAGCCCCCCAGGGGGTGAAGGATGAGGAGTGTCCTAAAAAGTCGAGAAGGCTAGAACCACAAGTTCTCTATCAAGACCACAGCTGCGCACAGCTGCCCATTTTTCCCGAGGCTCCCATGAGAAATACATATTCCCGGAACGAGCTATGGGAAGGACAGCTGAGCACCGCTACATACTTCAGTTCCCCTTTGCCACATGTGGGCCCTGGGGCACTTTTCGCCTGCTCTGGGCCCTGCGAGCTCCTACTGCAGCTGGAGAAGGAATGAAATAGAAGAGGAGAAACAAGCTGGCTCTCACGGGGCTACCCACCGCGGCAAGGCGAGGGCGGTGCTCTCGGCGGGGCGGGGCTTCGATGTGGGCACCGCGGTGCTCATTACTCCGCCCAAGGATGCCTGATAGCATTCCTTGCTTATTCTAGCCTCCAAAATGACAAACGCCACCTGAACATCACTTTCCTAAGTACAAGCCGCGCAGCCGTGGAAGATCCTTCTGGAGCGCTAGGACTGTCTTCCCTGCCCACTGCCCCAACCTGCTCCGCTTCGCTATCTGGTATCAACTTGAAACCATTTACTCCTGGAAGCTTTTCTTGACCTCTAGGTCAGTTATGTGTTCCCAAGGAATGGCTATCGGCTCCTGAATACAATGTAATCATGTATTAAATCTTGCTGAAATATCTGTCCCTCTAGACACACTTGCGCACACAGGCGTACACCGTTCATAAAATGATCTTTTATTCGTAGATACATTCCCAAAGCTTTGTATACTGCCTGGCGCAAAACCTAAATAATAAACTTTTGTTCAGTGCCCTAAGGATGAAGCGGTGAGTAGCGAAAAAGTCAAAACCCTCTGTTGCAGCTGAGATCCGCCTGGAAGTCTGCTTTGCTCATGAGGTCCAAGGCGCTCTTTCTTGGTATGTTGTCTTCAGAGTAATGATTCCAGAACGTTCTCTCTGGGATTTCTTGCCCTGGGAAGAAAACAGTGATCATCCTTTGCTAGAGTGGTCCTCGAGATTTCTCCCTTCTCTGTGACCCTGCACTCCTCTCGGCTGACCTTCTTCCGGGGACCACTTTGCTTGCTTTGTGGGATAAGCAATGCTGTTAGATTCATAACAGCTTTGCAGCCCTTTTTTTTTTTTTTTTTTTTTTAACTGAGTCTGGTGCCCTCCTTTCCTTGTTGCTAAAGTCTGGGGTAATTTCTGTCACTGTGAAGTGTCTGTGTCCTCCTCACCTCTCATCTCTTCGGCTTTGTCATTCTCAAAGAATGCCAGTCCTGGACAAAAGCAGAGACAAGGACAATGAAGCCTTCTGATGAGTTTTACCCACCATGAAGAGCCAAGGGCATCTTTCCCTTGGGGAGCAGTCAGAGTGAGAGACCTTCTCATTGAACTTCGAATGGTGTCAGAAACAACAAGGAGGATATCTCAGAGTCAGCCAGCCTCCTCTTGAGTGCAGGGAAGGGCGGGGTGCTATCTCAGATGCCTCCATATTGGTATACTGCCATTGAAGTTTAATACGTGGGAGAACAGTAGATGATCCCAGAGCTGTCTCCAAAGGCCAGCACATGTATGTAAGAACAGCTAGCTCGGATGGGAGGATCTACATTGGGGCACGCACCGATGGTGGATAAGCAGAGACCACCCAGGCCCCGGATGAGTGCAGACTGCTTGGAGTTCATTGACACGGTGGCACTCCATACCTCCTCACTTCACACAGCCTGTTCTGCTCAGGGGCTCATCCTCACCCCCAACCCTACCCCTTTCACCTTGCCACCTGTGTTTCCTACGCTGTCTTCTATTTGTCTCTACTAGGAAGTCTTCCCTGAACCCTGGGAATGGGGTTCTCATCCCCATTCCTGCAGATGCTATGTTGACTGCCTCTCCTGCTGCTCTAGAGGAAGAAGCAATCTTGTTTGTGTTTCTTATGTTTATTTATTATGTTTATGACATCTATCGTGTTTACTATTGTTTATTATGTTTATCATGTCTGTTATTGTTTATCATGTTTATTATTACTATTATGTTTGTTTTGGTCTCTCTCAGATAGCACCTGGCCTATACTAGGTCCCTCGGTCAAATGGAAAAATGAACTGAAGGAGTGCACAAGCCAGGAAAGAAGAATTATCTAGGTCCAGATCTCCGGTGGGAGGCAGGGAGTTCTTCATAAGAGCAAGATCGAAGTCAGAATGAGACTGTCAGTGGGTATGAGGTGAGCCAGGCTCCCAGTCCTGGACCATTGCTTCTTAAACCCTTGTTAGCAGAAGTCAAGATCAGTGTAAGATCTCGACTCGAAATTACGTTCTATATAAGCATCCATCTGACTCCAACCCTGGGGAGCAAAGGCAGAAGCAGTGTTTGCAGTGGGCCGAAGAAAGTGTTGCTCTGGATTAGCAGGGGTTGAAAAACTTAGACAGTAACAGATGGGTGGAAGGAAGAAAAGAAGAATTTGTTTGGGATAGAGTCAGAACAATTATCACTGACCTGGTGCAATCACCCCAGCCCAGTTCTTCTCTCCTCCCTCAGTGTGCTGTACCCTCACCCTCCTTCCCAGACTCCTCTCGATTTGTTGACTATGCCAAAAATCCTTCCCGCCTCCATGCCTTTGGGCATGCTTCTTCCTCTGTTATGAATTTGTATCTACCTACGCCTTGAAATATAAACTCCATCTCCTCTGTGGATTTTAGATTAAACATTACTCTCCAGTGAGATTTTTCCTTCGGTGGTTACCTTATTAGACACATATGTCCCCTTCACAGCCCATCAATCTCAACATTCTGTTTTTCTTTCATCATAATATTTATACAACTCGTAATTACTTCATTTACCTATCTATATACTCGTGGTGCTAAGAGGTATGTATAGTCTTCCTTACCAGAGGGGGGGGGAAATCCATTAGAACACAAGGGCCGTGCCAGCTGGTTCACTGAGTTGTCTCTTGCACTTAACATATCGCGTGGCACCTAGTAGGAGGTCAGTGCTGTCAGCCCTACTGTTGCTGTCACTGTTACTTTCAGCAGAATGTCTTTAGTATTCACAAAACTGAGTTGATGCCTCGTCAAACTGTTGGCTTGGCCATGACCTGCTTCGTTCTCTAGATATTTTGTTTTTATCCGGAACTATCTGTTAATGCATTCAGGACTATCTCAGAATTCAGTGATGTGTTTTAAAGACGCCATGTAGGTCCAAGTGCGCACCACACCTGTGAATGAATCCCTCCTGTTGAAAGACAATGCAATTTCATGACTAAGGGGTGTAGAAAGAACCAAGAAAGGGTTAAAAATAAAACTAGTGGGAGCCGAGTACACCAAAGAATAGCGTCTGAATCTTCCAAAATAATGTCCCAGGATATGATTTTACGTGAAAAATAAAATAATTGCTTGCCAAGCTACACTTTAAAAAAGCATAAATTTTCAGAGAATTTACAGCAGGAACTAAACCTTAATAGGCCTTCTGAGCTTAAAATGTTCCAGCTCCCTATTTTTCCTACCCACTTTGAATGTTCCCTAGTCTAATTTTTCATCACTCTGGTGATGATGGACCATCAGTAGTCTGATCGTAATTACCCAAACCAGGACCGTTAAGTTAATTGAAAACAACAAAAAAAAAAAAAACCCATGCCCTAAGCTAAGTTTTTAAATGAGCTTTCCTGGTTTGCAAAGCCATGATACAGTTGCTGCTCCATCCCTAGGCAATCTAAACATTAGTATCTTGTGTGTGTGTGTGTGTGTGTGTGTGTGTGTGTGTGTGTGTGTGTGTGTGTCTCATCTCAGCCATGTCCCAACTCCTTTAAGCTAGCTTTTAAAACTAATGAATTATAAAGAAAAAATCTGCTTCCTACATGGAATGTTAGCTGCTTTATTGTCATCTTCTGAAGGCTTAAAAAATGGTAGAGAGAGGGGTTGATGTTATGCAAATATAGTACTTGTGTATATATTTTCAAAAACATTTTTAATCAACATTACTTTCAAAGGCAGAGGACAAAATTTTTCTGGTCATCCCTTTTCTCCAACTCAGTCCACCCAGCCCATATGTTTCCCACACACCCCTGTCATGTTCTAGAAATCTATTATCCCTTCAGCTCAGGGAGAACACTGTTAGGTCTCAACCCAGGACAAATGGCTGAGGTGCCCATTAACATACAAAAGCAGATGCTGGCCACCAGGTTCTCCCAGCATCCCTCAGTCTCTACCTTTCGCAGAGCAGTCCTGGCTGCCATATCCTTTCCCTTCTCCTCAACTCTCCAGCCCAGGTGTTGGGCTGGGCTTCCTTCCCTGCAGCTCCTCTGGCCCCTATGTAATTCAGACATTTTGACTATGCCAGCCTCTTTGCCAATCTGTTGGTTGGTGGCTCCTCTTGCCTCTCCTCATATGACTCAGGCTCGTGTTCACTTTGGACTCTCCCAGATGTCTCTGCCTCTAGCTATGCAATCCCTTTCATCAACAATAAACCTTCTCCTCCACCATACCTAGGAGCAGTCCTGCTTTTTTTCTTTCTTTTCATTATTATTATTATTTCATTCAATTGTCCCAGGCCCTCTACAGGCAAGCTCATTGTTCTCATATTTTGTAATCTCTGGTTGTAGAGAATAAAGAACAAACTGGAGAGCCATGGGAGCGAACAGAGAGAAGATCCTTTAAATTATATCAAAGCCGATTTTTGCCAAGTATCCCACAGGCAGCCTCATTTAATCCGCACCATGAATCTATGAGTAAGAATTCCTCACTGTTTTTCAGGTGTGGGAACTGGGGTTTGTAAGAGGCTAAAAAACTTATCTATAGTGCAGAACCAGTGAAAAATAAAATTGGGCTTGGAACTCAACACTCCAGCTACATAGATCATTTTTCATTCTCTACATTACATAACCAGTTTTGTCTCTTCTGCAGCTTCATCACCAGGAAATGGTGGCACAAGAAATGGACCAGTGTCACCAGGGAAATGAGGGTTCCCTTTAGGTTTTTAACCTTGCTAATAACGGAATCTAAACAGAAAGTCGGGAGAATGCTCAAGGACCAAGAAGCTATGGAAATTTGGGGGTGTCCCATAAGAGTCACCACAGGAACAGCTACAAGGGAAACTGGTGTCCTCTCTTGGGACTCTATGCCAGTTGGTTTTTCTCAACTTTTGACAAACTAGAGTCACATGAAAAGAGGAAGCCTCAACCGAAAAATCGCCTCCATCTTATTAGCCTGTGAGTATGTCTGGGGTCATTTTCTTGATTGATGGTTGGTGTGGAAGGCCCCCTTTGCTGTAAGCAGTTCCATCTCTAGGAGGTGGTCTTGGGTTGTATAAGAAAGTAGACTGATGTCTCCATTAGGGTTACTATTGCTATAATGAAATACCATTGGGTGGAAAGCAAATTGTGAAGAAAAGGGTTTATTGGCTTACCCTTCCACATCATTCACTGCTTATCACTGAAAGAAGTCAGGACAGGAACTCAACCTGAAGGCAGGAGCCAATACAGAGACCATGGAGGAGTGCTGCTTACTGGCTTGCTCCCTATGGCTTTAGATGAAAAGTCAGCCTGTTTTCTTATCGAACATAGGACCACCAGCCCAGAGATGGCACCATCCTCAGTGGGCTGGGCCCTCCCCCATCAATCATTAATTAGGAAAATGCCCTACCGGCTTGCCTACAGAGTGATCTTGAGGAGGCATTTTCTCAATTACAGCTCCATCCTCTCAGAGGACAACAACTTGAATCAAGTTGACATGAAACTAGCCCACCCAGCTGAGTAAGCCAGTGAGCAGCTTTACCCCATGGTTTCTGCCTCTACTCTTGCATATGTCCCTGCCCTGACTTTCCTAAATGATGTATTGTGCCAGGACATAAGGTATAAGGCAAATAAACCCTTTCCTCCCTCAAGTTGCTTTTGATTATGGTATTTATCACAACAACAGAGGGCAAACTAGAACAAGTTCTTAGTCTCATTAACAGAATAATTTAAAAGCGGGCTCAAACCTGAGGACAGTTTTATTAGTGATGAAAATAAAAACCTCAGGGCAGCAAGCTATAAATCTTGGCAACTGTGTAGAAGAGAAAGACAGAGAAGAGAAGAGAGCCATGCTGTTTATGTAAAGCTTGGATAGAGGTCAGCCACGTGGCGGAGAAGCAGCAAAATGAAAAAGCAGCCACGTGGTGGACAGGGCAGCTTTAGATGAAAAGTGAAAAGGCCCAACAAGTATGAGAAGAAGCATCCTTGAGCACTGTCCAGCATCTCCAAGAAAAAACACAGATGAGAAAAAGAAAGTTATGACCCTGTGGGACGGGACTCAGAAAAGTAGGCAGACCTAAAATAACCTCATTTGGTGGTTCTGGAGAAGTTGCAGAGAGGACAAGGATTCCAGGAGGGAAAAGTACATTGTCTCATTGACTCAGAGGTTCTCAACCTGTAGGTTGAGACCCCTTTGGGGTTGAATGACCTCTTCACAGGGGTCACATAGCAGATATCCTGAATATCAGATGTTTATATTATGATTCATAACAATAGCAAAATTACAGTTATGAAGTAAGGACTAATTTTATGGTTGGCGTTACCACAGCATGTGGAACTGTATTAAAGGGCCCAGACATTAGGATGGTTGAGAACCTGCATTAGCAGGATTACTCCTATCTCCTTAGCATGACTTAATGTGGCCCTGCCTTACAGAGGGATAGCCCCTGAGCCAACCACTAAGCAACCAGTCCAACTGGATTAACTCTTAGAGAAGAAAACTATGGCATGTCTTCACCCCTAGACCCAGATTCCATGCTTTTCTGTAACAATTGTATTAAAAAAAAAAAATTGAAAGAAAACAGGGTAGGAAGTAACCTAAATACCTGCTAGAAAGAGAGATGGAGACAGAGGAGGAAGAGAGAAAGCCATGTCCAAGAAATGGTTAGCAAGACAGGGTATCAGCAAGCAGATCCATGGCAGAAAGGGGGGCAAGACACTTCAGAGAAAAGTGCGGCAAGCCCAGGCATCAGGCAAAGCATGTTTAGACTTTTGGTCCATGCCCAAAAGAACAGAGAGAAAGAAGGAAAATGAAAACTTACATTTTTTCAGTTGGGACTCAGAACACTAGAAAGATGTGGCAGGCCTGTCTGTTGGAGGCTCTGATACAGCTGCCCCAGGGGAGGGGTTTCTGGAAAGTCAGGTACATCCTCTCATTAGGGGAGAATTATTCTTCTCATCTCCTTAGCACAGCTTCAGGCAAATCCGTTTTCCTGAGGGCTGGTGTCTTGGCCAGGTGATTGACATGTCCAACCGGATTGACTCCTACGGGAGGAAACAGTATGCAATATTCTAACTTCAGGAACAGGTCAAAGTGTCGTGTTTCCACCCAGGGCCAGAAGCAGAGCTGATTCTAGCCTTTCTAACTGGGAAGAAGTGTCTTTCCCTTGATGGGCCTCAGCGAATCCCGGCTCTCTCCACCTTTTCATAGGATGTTTCATGTCCTAAAGAGAGGCAGGCACGTTTCCCTTTCTAGTGCTACCAAGGCCTCAGAATGGAGGCTCTCCAGCCAGCCATGAGGCACAGGTTCCTGCTTAGTGGCCTCCAAGGCTGACAGAGTTGAAGCCATGAGTCTCTGTGTCCTGAGAGAGGGACTCTGCCGTAGTCACAGGTTTGACCTCAGTGTCAAGTTGAGGCTCAGAGTCCCACAGGCCTTTTCTAGCCAATTCCAAGAGTAGCAATTACTTCTGGAAGATGAAGTACTTCAGCAGTTGAATTCACCTGGTCGCCTTGAGTTGAAAACCATTCCTGGAATTTCATGCCGTCTTCAAAGACATGAATCTTATCAAGACCCTTCGAAAGTCAGTTTACCCCTTTAATCCCAGCACTCAGGAGGTAGAGGCAAGAGGATCTCTGAGTTCAAGGCCATCCTGGTCCACAGAGTGAGTTCCAGGACAACCAGGACTATACAGAGAAACCCTGCCTCAAAAAACAAACAAACCAAATTGTTTACAGTGGCTTTAGGTTTTTATAACTACCTGACAGAAGATATTATTTGTAGATGTGACAAACCTAGCGAACTGCCATCTACTGTCAAGTTCATTTTATGTCAGAAACATTAGTATTTTCCCCCTAACTTGGCCAACTCCATAAGGTTTTGGAGATCTGGAGCTAAGGGTAATTGAACATCTTAGTGTTTTGCTCTTGGTGGGCCATGAGCTTCAAGACTCCCCCTTAGTACACTGGCAACACAAGACGGGCTGCTGTGAAGATGAAAGTCCTCTAAGATGCCAAATTCAGAAGACAAAGTGCTCAAGAGGTGATTCCTGGAAAGGGCTTTCCAGCTGGAGAGCGTAGTTCAGTGGTAGAGTGCTGAAAGGGATGGGCAGAGAGGAAAACAAAGGCTACGGATCCCGAACATCTGTTCTTTGCTGGGAAAGATCACAACTCTTCTTGCTAATTTCACAGCAGATCTTAGAGTTTCTGTTCAATTCCGTTTAAGCCAATGTTAAACTCTCTGAGGAAGAGGAGTGAAAATACTTAAGAAAATTGAAGGAAGTATCATCTTAAGAAACAGCTGTCACATCAAAAGAATAAAAACCATGGCTTATTCTGAAGCTCAAATTATGTATAACCATGGCCTGGAAACATACATTAGTTCTCCCCAACTCTAACACCCCAGTGAGGAAGCAGTCTCGTGGAGTTTTTGTAGTAATGGAACAAAAGAACTTATTGAAAAGGCATTTTAAAAATATATCGGTGGAAACAACAGGAACGTTTATTCAAGTCTCCCCAGATGCCATCTGATGACATTCTTAGCTTTTGACTTGGTAGAAACTGGTTTCTCTTCAGTTAATCCGTTCCAGAAGGTTTTTATCTGTTCAACACAGGATGTTAGTTAAGACACAGAAGTGGGCAAGGAATGGCTATTCTGGTATCTAAGGTTAGCCCAAGATAAAGTGCAGCCTCTGGACCACTCCAACCTCTCCACATCACTGACATCAGTCAATCAGCCTTTTCAGACACAGCTTCTTCCCAGGAATGCCCATCAGAAGAAATTAGATTATCAGATAATGTACAATGTTCCATGACTACAATGACAGCTGATTCTTGTACAGGTTTCTATAGATGGTACCTGAATGCCTCAGGTCCCTTCCTACAGCTATTTGAAGAGGAAGGTTTCACGGAATGAGTTTGTAGCCAGGCTCTCTGGTTCCTAGGGAGGTGGCAGGGAAGTGGTGGAGTCAGGATGGGTGGATATTCATACCCCTTTCGATATAAAGCCAGCCTTGTGCCCCCACCCCATCCTTGTGAGAAATCTGGGCACTTAAAAATCCTTTAGCTATCTGACATTAAAAGAACCACATGTGCAGGCTGTAAACGTGAAAGAAGCAAAATATTGAGTTGTGAGGTCTACATCTGAAAACTACAAAGAAAGAGAGCGAGAATAGAGGACAGACAGAAAGAAATGCAAAGGTTTGCTCTGTTAAAATTTAAACTTTTAGAAAAATGTTCTTGCGGGAGTTGAAGGTGACAATACATTACTTCTTATCCTGGCCTGTTTTAGAGACAAAATCTTCTCTCTGCAAATAAATGCTATGTTTATACTGCTGGTAGATTTTAATATTTAACATTTTAAGTTCATGTAACATTTATTTTAACAAAATTTGATACTTTAAAAATAACAAAAGAACATTCTTCACTTTGCAAAAGGGTTCACAACCAAGTTTCATAATGTGCTCACTACAGCCTTTGGAAATTTCCAGGGTTGTTACACTTATTCAAAGTTAGAGCACGCACCAATTTTCCTGAGTTGATCTTTTGTTTAAATTGAGAGGCCTCTCCCTGGCGAGGACTGGATTCATTTTCAATTTGTAAAATGTTAATCCCCAGAACCCTCGCCTGTTCCTCATCCTAAATCTAGAAGTCTCCTCCCTCAAAACCATAACTCTTTGCCCACGTACCAGCCAAAGAAATTCCAAAGGGCAGACATTTGCCTAATTAGACAATGTGGCACCATCAGCCGATCCTGCAAACTTTGGGCTTCAGAATAATTCAATGGACATGAAACTGCTCACAGCCAATGATGTTTTTCCACTGAGAGGTCAGATGAGTAGTCTTCAAGGATCTTGCTCTTTAAAAACAGTTGAACTCTGCAGCTCACTGAGTGATGTCGGCAGCATTGGGGAGCCCCTGTGACTTAGTGAACGTCAGCCTCTTTTTTTTTCCATTTCTTTTTTTTTTAATTACACTTTATTCACTTTGTATCCCTCCCCCGTGGTTCCCTCCTTCCTCCCATCCCAATCCCTCCCTTCCTCCACCCTCTGCATGCATGGCCCTCCCCAAGTCCACTGATAGGGGAGGACTTCTTTTCCTTCCTTCTGATCCTAGTCAATTAGGTCTCATCAGGAGTGGCTGCATTGTCTTCTTCTGTGGCCTGGTAATGCTGCTCCCCCCTCAAGGGGAGGTAATTAAAGAGCAGGCCAATCAGTTCATGTCAGAGTCAGTCCCTGTTCCTATTACAATGGAACCCACTTGGATACTGAACTGCCATAGGCTACATCTGTGCAGGGGTCTTAGGTTATCTCTATGCATAGTCCTTGGTTGGAATAGCAGTCTCAGGAAAGACCCCTGTGCTCAGTTTTTTTTTTTTTTTTTTTTTTTTGTTTTTGTTCTGTTGCTCTCCTTGTGGAGTTCCTGTCCTCTCCAGATCTTACTGTTTCCCACTTCTTTCCTAAGATTCCCTGCACTCTGCCCAAAGGTTGCCCATAAGTCTCAGCATCTACATTGACTCGCTAGTGCTCTCGGGCATGCTGTGATCTTGGTTATGAAGCATGCTCTCATTTTGATTAAAAGAAAGATAAAGAAGGAGTCATCAAAGAAGCTAACAGACACCTGAAGCAAGTGGGAAGAAAGATACTGAGAGTAAAGCAGAGCCTGGTGCTGATGAGATGGAACATGAGAGCAGAGGAAGGAAGCAAGCAAGACACAAGGCACAGACCTGGGCACAGGATGCAGAGCATATACTTGAAGACTTCCTGTCTGTGGTGGTAGACTGGTGACTTAGCTAGCCCTCCTCATGAGGAAAATCTAAACAACTGCACATCCTATAATATTTTTTTTAATATTGGAAAGCTAAAGTGAGCAACTTTACGGGGCCAACACCATCTATAAGACAGCAGATATCTAAGGATGTCAGCCTGGACTTTTGCTAGTTGCGGATATGGGGCTGGTCATGTGCTAGACAACATCACAGGGACAGACTGACAATATAAGCCGTGTCTCTCAAGGGAAACTCCTAGAACTTTGAGAGAAACATCAGGAAGACGTAGGAATGGAGGGCTGTAAAACGCCCGTGGGCCAAAAGCTTCACCCGTGTTAAGTGCCAGGATGTTAATAAGCCACAAGACGGAAAAAGCAGACATGGGCCTGTTTCGACAAAGCAGCTTGGGAGATAGGGGTGTGCACTCAGGAGAGGACAGTCAATTGGGAAAGATGGACAGCCCACCAGGGGGAAGCAGGGACTTGGTATTCAGCCTCTCACTTTATCACTACCTGCAGTGCCCCACCTCAAACGTGCTCATGCTAGCAAACTCTTGCTTTCATGGATTTGGACAAATTACATGTGAATATTCAAGGGGCTGGAGAAATGGCTCAGCAGTTGAGAATGTGCGCTGCTCTCAGAGAAGACCAGAGTTTGGTTCCCAACGCACACTGGGCACTTCACAATCACCTGTAACTCTAGCTCCTGGGGATCCGGCATCCTCTCTGGGCTTCTGTGGATACCCACTTGCACGCGCATGTGCTAACACACAGACAATGCACATGCACACATAAACAAAGATCAGTGTCTTTAAAAGAATCTCCAAAGAAGAGAAAGGATTCCTGTTTTGTGTAGATCTTCTCCAGTAACATCACTCTTCCCCTCTTTAGCTTTATGACACTTTACAGGATAATTTTTTTAATGAAACAGTATGTGGTCCTAGTGAGTAGAATGAATAAACTGCCTAACAGGTATATAAGGAAATGCTATACTGCATCTGTGACTTTCCCAGCCATAGGCTGTTGATCGGTTCTACAGGGTCAGGCACCCATTTCCACCCACTGAACAGGCCTCAAATCAATAAGGAAGTGAGTAGTTACCCCCGGGACAATCATGCCACTATTGCATGTCTTGCCAGGCAGCCCAGTATTGTGACATGGTAAGTCTACAGCAGGCATGATCCTTGGTGACCCCTCCCCCAGCAGCCTGCAGGGCATGATTAACTATACCTGCAAGTCAGTAGAAAGGAAGCTTCCAGCTCTGTTGCAACTTGGCTTCACTCTGTCCTGTATCAAGCATGTGTGGTGTCTGCTTCCGAGGTGCCTAAGAACAATGGCATTAGCCTATGTTGTTTGTGGAAGACTCTGAGAGCTCCCTTGACAACTCCTCACAGGAGGAACCGTACACCAGGCATTGGAATTTGAGGCTGAAACATGACTTTTGGGAGCAGTGTTGCCTTTAGGAAGATTATAGATGCTGGTGAACACATGAAAAAGGAGAAACCCTCATTCGCTGTTGATGGGAGTGTTGCCTGCCTGATACAGTAACTTTGGAAAGCAGCATAGAGGTTTCTCAAAAAGTTAGACATAGATGTGCCATATGACCCAACTATACCACTTTTAGGCAGACACCCAAAGGACTCTATCCTATGATAGAGATCCTTGCACCTTTGTGTCCATTGTTGCTCTGTTCATAACAGCTATGAAATGGAATCAGCCGCGAAGTTCACCAACTGATAAATGGAAAATGAAAATATGGATGTCTAGTCCGCTGTAAATTAAAACTGATATTATGAAATTTACAAGAAAGTGGCTAGAACGGGAGAAGATTATACTGAGTGAGGTGACCTAGGACCAGCGAAACAAGCATGCTATGCTCTTTCTCATACGCAGACCTTAAACTCGAAAGTTTAGATAGTTGTGATCAGGTTGGAGTGAGTGCCATAAGGGCCATGTAGCAAGAAAGGAGCCATAAGAGGTGTGTGGGGTGAGTATTCTTAAGGCAGTAGGTGACAGTAAAACAGGTGCAATATGAAAAACAGAAGGAAAGAATACTAGACAAGGGAAGGTTTAAAGGGGACAGGGTAGGAGATAAGGAAAAAGTAGGGTTGTAGGGACAGTCAACCAAAATTGTAAATGAAAAAGCCGTACAGAAAGTTACTACTTTATATGATGACTAAAAGTGTGTGTGTGTGTGTGTGTGTGTGTGTGTGTGTGTGTGTGTGTTTAGGGGAGTTTTTATTTTAACCTAAAGAAGAGACAGAAACAAATACTAAGATTATGTTTTCAGGGATTTGGAGATGGCACAGTTCGTTCCTATGAAAGATAAGCTTCATCTTTCAGTCGTCCTAACTTTGAGCCTTTGTCATACTCAAATCCTATCATAACATAGACATTCATCCTTCCCTTTTAAAGTCTGCGTACTTCCTCTTGGCCAAAAATGTTATGTCTGATGCAATGAAGTGAAGCATCTTGCCTCCACAAGGACAATGTCTATGTTCTCGGAATGACAGATGTGAGGGTGAAAGGAGCCAGGTCCCTAAACGATAGCTCTAGATTCACTTTTACGCACATTTAAATTCATAACGTAAAAACAAAATACTTGTGTAAGTCATACCTTGTTGTGATTCCTGTTACTGGCCGCTGAATAAAATCTTATCTGGCACATTTACTATGTAAACCCCAAACAGACCTAGTCCTATGTCACTTATCTAACACAGCTCAAAATAAAAGAATCAAAAAGTATCTGTTCTATCCATGAAATATTTGTTCTGCCCGTGAAATAAAGACAGACTATTCTGAAAACAAACCTGTCGCAGGTCTTCAATCTGAAAATACAAGTGGCTGGGGACAGCTGCATGGACACAGCTGAAGAACAAGCAAAGTACTGAAACAAACTCCTCGGCCCCAGCGAAGCGGAACACGGACCCTGAACACAGCTGTGCTAACACATCACCTGAGCCAGGGTGGCTTTTGGAAGGGAAATGCATTGCTGCTGTTGTGAGCTAGACATTGGGATGGAAGCGTTGGCATCGCTGGCTTCTTCTGAGGGTTGTGAGAGAGACTCTGTCAGGCCTTCTGTTTGCTGGCAACCCTTGGCCTTCCTTGGCTTGTAGTGCGTCGCTCTGATCCCTACTTTCATGTTCACGTGGCTCTTCCCTGTGTCGTGTTGATGCACAAACTCCCCATAATATATGGACAGTGGATCTCACCAAGAGTGGAGCAAGACATGAGAAACGTCATCCGGCCGTCATCTCCCTAAAACATTCATAGCTATTCACACTCCAGCCTAACTTCCCAAGAGCCAAAGTAGATGGATGGAGGATGCGAGCTCTGGGTGTGATTCGGTATTACAGCATTGCAGGCCATGAGACTGCCCAGCCCCTGCCTGCTCCCAACCTAGGCAGCATAACCCAAAGGAAACCATTGCTTGGGAGAAGTGTCAAATCACCCATAGGAGCTTGAGGCTGCTCTCTTCCTGCTGACGAATAGAATAAGACAGAATCCCACCATACCTAACCATAGTCCAGGGACTGCAAAAAAAAAAAAAAAAAAAAAAAAATGAAGGCTGCACCCACGCTGGCCTAAGCTGGAACCTTGTGGGATAGAACACTCTTTAGGGGCGCTCTTGTAGCTCTTTCTAAACAACTGCAGATTTAGTGAAAACCTGAGCTTAAGTCACCCTCTAATGCTGAAACAGCAAGAATAAACCAGCAGTAGCATAGGTGAGCCTTTGAGAAAACATACAATCAGGCTGCAGCTCCTGGATAGGGCC
Source organism: Meriones unguiculatus (assembly GCF_030254825.1). Classification (NCBI taxonomy): domain Eukaryota; kingdom Metazoa; phylum Chordata; class Mammalia; order Rodentia; family Muridae; genus Meriones; species Meriones unguiculatus. The sequence continues at coordinate 165,243,817 of NC_083351.1, forward strand.
TGATTAGTTCCAGCCAGTCAGAGCAATCCCATCCTGTTGCTGGAAGACAGCTCAGACGTAAGTGCCTAACACATTCCAGCTGAGACACGAGGAGAAATTTGTCGTGAATCTGGAAGAACGTCCTCCTTGTTCTCTTGTGACTGCTATCTTCCTCTCATTGGATGAAAACAGGAATGACACATTTCAAAGCAATCGCTCACAGTCACAGAGAGAACCGGGTAAGACAAGACAAGGGAAAACTTGAGCCCTGAGCCTTTGTCATCCAGGGCTCTGCGGGATAATCAAGGCCTGCTGAAAGGCCACCTGTGCGGGCTTTGGCAGCTCTCCCAGTGGTGGCAGAAGCTGGTGCCACGTTGAACACACAGCAGACAGGTTAACATGATACAGCCTGTGGATTCCTCACACTGTTGGCACTTGCTTTCTAGAGGCAGATGAGAGGATCGAGTCCAAATCCATCCAGCTCAGCACACACATGATGAAACCCCAGACCCTCTTGTTTCCGCTCTGCCTTTGGCTGCTTTCACAGTACAAAAGTAAGGCTAAGTACTGCGACCGTCTGTCCACTGACAGTGTCAGCCCCTCCTGAGAAACCCCAGGGCGGGAGGTCTGGAAAGGGAGTTGACTTCGTCTACCTTGGTCTTTGTCCAACCATCAGCAGAGTTTGGCTGAGCTGTCCCTTGTGCCTGTGACTGAAAGTAGCCAGCCATGTTTTTGTTATCTATAACCCTATGGCAGCGCTGTTGTCAAGATGGAACGAGCGGATGTCTCCAGAACACGTGCTGTAGTAAATAGCACTGTGTCAGTGTTAGCTCTTGTTCCACACTCACTCACCCTGACTGGCCCGGTTGCTTTCCACATCGCTCAGATTTAGGCTGCTGTGTTTCTTTAAGTTGCCTGCTCTCGAATGCACAGACCCAGACCTTAATCACTGTCAACTGGGTCAGGTGGCGGTTAGTAAACTATTCAGACAGATTCCGTTTCCTACTGAGAAGAGCTGCAGAACCTCGGTGCAGATGGGGCATGGATGTGGGAAACAATAATTACCATCATTTCTAGGTACAATCTGCATTAGTCTTTAAGTTCTCTTAGCCTAGTTTAAATAGCGAACACCTAGATGCTTAAGTAATGTAAATAAGTCTTTGTTTCCCACACACACACACCTTTTGAAATTCAAGCCTTTGTTAAACAGATGCCTTTTTAAACATGTGGGCTAGAGAGGTAGCCTGGCCTTCAAGAGCACTGGCTGCTCTTCCAGAGGACGCAGGTTCTCCATTTCAAGCACCCTCATGGCAATTCACTGCCATCTGTAACTCCATTTCCAGCATCCATAGGCATCGGGCATGGTACAGACAAACAAAATGAAATTTAGAAAACATGCTGTGATGATTAGTATTTTTTTTTTCTCAACTTGACATATGCTAAAGTCATCTTGGAAGAGAGAAGCTAAATGGAGGACTCCCTCCATCAGATTGCCTGTAGACAAGGCTACGGCAATATCTTCTTGATTAATGATCGATTTGGGAGGGCTTGCTGTGGGCAGCGAAACTCCTGGGCAGATAGTCCTGGGTTATATGAAAAAGCATGCTGAGCAAGCCATGGCAAGCAAGCCAGTAAACAATGGTCCTCTGCGGTCTCTGCTTCAGTTCCTGCCTCCAGTTTCCTGCCTTAAGTTCCTGTCCCAATTTCCCTCAATGATGATTGCTTGTAAAATGGGAGCTGTAAGTTGAAATAAACCTTTTCCTCCTCAAGTTGCTTTTGGTCATGATATTTATCACAGCAATAGAAAGTAAGCTAGGATATATGTAAATTATTTTGCTCTTAGGGAAAAGACACATTGACTCTTAGCATGATAATAATAAAAAGAAAAATAATAGCAAACACATAAAAGATATTCAGGATCTATCAGGATGGCTTCCAAGCAGTTTATATACATTAAGCCTTTAATCCTTACAAGATCCTTTGATATATGTGCTATAAAATAACATAGAAGATATTTTCCTCAGTCTATAGATAAAACTGGGAAACAGGCCAAAGGCTTGCTTCAGCATTAGGTGGAAGAGCTGGGATTTGGGTGCAGGCAAGTTGGCTCCAGGGTTATGGATGTACCCCTTATGCTATGCTGCCTCTCCATGAATGTTGTGCTTAGTGGGAAAGATCTGCTGTTGAGTCAACATTTGATACAGAAGCTGAACCATTCTGCAACATTTCAATTTATCCTCTATTGTTCTAACTTACCCCCTGTGGTAGGCCAAATGCAGCTTTTGTATCAATGATTGCTACTCAGGGCCAAAATAAATAAATAAGAGCCACAACTGTGCTGGGATTAGGAAGAAGAAAGCTGTGAAGAGAAACATTAAAGAAAGCAAACTCACAAAGGAGATGTTTCTGATCTTCTATAACCTAGAGACACAGCCCCCCTGTGGTAGAACAACCTGAGCTTTGGCTATGCCTTTGTGAAGAGTTCTGTGTGAGTAAACATTGCAAGAAAGATTTAGACCATAGCTGGTTCACAAAGAAGTCCACATGAAATAACCACTATCAGAATGTCTCAGAAAATGGTGGCAAAGGCACTTTTCCTTCCAGTGGGCAGATTTCAAAGCAGTATGATTGTCTGCAAAGGTGGCCTTAGGTGTAGATTAAACAAGTGCTTGGATATCAACTGGCAACAAGTCTAAAATCTGGTTTGTAAAAAGTCAATAGGTGAATCTGTGGGCATAAAATGGATGCCCACAGCAAATCACCTGCTGCAGAGAAGGAGCCCAGGGCTAGATGGAAAGGGCGATGCATCTTATGGAGGCCAGCCAACCTCTGTCCATCAACCAGACTCTAAGTGACACAACAGCTCCTGATCCACGTGCCTCTGGTGTCAAGGATGGCCAGCACATTGGTCGCCTTCCACCAGGGCGAATCCAGTCAATGTCACTGCTGAGAGCTCAGATGCAGACACCAATGTGAGCCCTCGACACTGTGCAGTACCCTCTTAAAGGGACAGCATTGATCTTTGTAAAAATCAATACTATGTTATGCCACCTTCTATTCCTGCTTTCCTCTCTCACATCCGGTATCAGGATGGTTTATGAGATGTGTAATGTCAATCCCACACAAGAAATTCACTTTAAGATAAAGATGTCACAACAATGAACACGTGCCCACAGGATGCTCCAACCCCAGCCAGAAGCAGAGATCATGGAGGAGTGCTGCTTACTGGCTTACTCCCCATGCCTTGCTCAGCCTACTTCTTTAAGCAACACAGGACCATTCGCCCAAGGGTCAGGCTGCCTGTAGTGAGCTAGGCACTTTCATGTCAGTCGTTAGTCAGGAAAATGCAGCATAGATTTGCCTGTGCACTAATCTAATGGAAGTGTTTTCCCTGTTAAAGCTTCTCCTCCCCGTATGACCCCGGTTTGTGTCGAGCCTACAAAGATATCTCACCAGGACAGGCACCGTCCTCGGAATACCACACAAGCACTGTAGTGAAAACCTGTACACAGCACTGTGTCCCATATTTAGAGTATATTGATCTAGGAAGCAGGAGGCAAGGAATGGAAGTAGCTCCCCTTATCTATACTCACTAGGGTAAGAGCCAAGGGAAGGAAGGCACATTTCCAAGTGGCACAAGAGGAATTCCACAGTATGGGGAGCTGTGACGGGGTGCTCATGTCTAAGGACCAGGTTGCTTAGTTTGAGATCCTCAGCACTGATGAGCACAGAAAGTTCAGGTTGAGACTACAGGACAGGACAGAAAGGTTCCATCTCAAACACAGAGGAGTGGGTAGAGCATCCCTCAATACGTAAGCTGATTAGTGGTAGGTGTTAGTGGCACAGAAATGACCACCGACCACAGAGACAAGTAAGAACTCAGAATACTTCCAGATAGATGTCTGAAATTTCTACCAGGCGACCCACCAAGATCAGCCCATGTGTGTCCAGGGAGACACAAAACTGGACTGCGTTATCAATGAGGGAGGTGGTGGATACTGTATGGATACTGTATCAGCTACAGTTTGGGGAATTGTGGTTCACTTGACCTCTTAAGGAGATTGCAAATGTTAAGGATTATGTGACAAGATGGTTTCATACATTCTCTGTCAGGACGTAAATGAGGGCGCCTTGGTTCTTATCACGCAGAGAGCACAGAACATGAACATAGAAGCAGATGCAGGGGGATGACTGCACTGTGTGGAAGACACTGCCTTTGCAACTTTCTCATCTGCTTCCTGGGCCCTTGGTCACTATACAGTCTACCCTTGGCAGCTGTCTGGCCTCCCTGTCTGGTGAAGAATAAATGCCAGACTCAATCCATACAGCTCCACAACTATTGGATTTCCCAGCTGCTGCCACAGTGGCTTCATAACAAGCCAAGGACTGCAAGGGACTCCATGGAACAAACACTGAACAACAAGAGATGCTGGGGAGTGGAGAAACTATGAGAAGGTAGATACAAGCTGTCAACATGTTCTTGACTTCCCTCTGGAGGCACAGTGGTGATAGTGGTTTGAATAAGAATGGCCCCCATGGGGCCAGATATCTGAATGCTTGTGCTGGTCTGGTAGAACTGTTTGGGAAAGGCTAGGAGGCATGGTTTTATTGGAGGATATGTGTGGGTGGGTGGGCTGTGAGGTTTCCCATGTTAATGCCTCTCTCTCTCTCTCTCTCTCTCTCTCTCTCTCTCTCTCTCTCCTGCCTCATGCTTATGTCTCAAGATGTAAAGCTCTCAGCTATTTCTCCAGCTTTGTGTCTGCCTGCTTACTGCCATGCTTCTCACCATGTTGGTAATGGTCTCACCCTCTGAAACTGTAAGCCCTAATAAACTTTCTTTCACAAGTTGCCTTGGCCATGGTATCTCTTCATAGCAACAGAGAAATAGCTAAAACAAGTGTTTCTCCATGGTGTGGCTGAAGACATTGTCCCAGAACTGAGCACTTGCTTTTTCCTTGTGACGACATGGTCAAACTGATGCCATGCAGCTTTCAATCTGCATCCCCTGGTGCCACGCCTAAGTTCTTTTTATCCCTTACTCTTGATGCCAACTGAGTATCAGCATATAAACTTTGCCTGTGTCTCTCACTTCTAGGGAATACAGACTGAAATGATGATATCCAACATTTCAAACAAAAGGTTCATTGCTGATGACATGTACTATGAGATCAGGTCTACAATCTCAATGTTAACATTGAAGCTGTATGGGCTTTCATCTTGCTATTATTCCATAACCAATTGTATTGTATAATTTTATGTCAACTTGATGAAAGCTAGAGTTTTCTGAAAGGTAAGAACCTCAAGTGAGTAAATGCCTGTAAGCCTGTGAGAACAAGTAGGTCTTTGACTCTTGTGCCTGCTCTTGGGAATTTTTTTTCCTCTTGCTGGGTTGCCGTGTCCAATTCAATATGATAGTTTTGCTTTGTCTTATTATGTTTTATTTTGGTCAGATTTGGTTCTTATCTCCTAAGTCCTGTTCTTTTTAATGAGAGACAGAAAGGGAATTGACCCACAGGGGAGGGGAGATAGGGAGTAACTGGGAGGAATAGAGAGAGGGAAAACTATAATCAGGATATAGTTTATGAGAAAAGAATCTATTTTCAATAAAAGAAGAAAATGGAAAGAAAAACATCTCCAAAAGGTCCAGCTGTAGGATATTTCCTTAATTGGTGGTTAACAGAGGAGGGCCCAGCCATTGGGAGGTGGGGGGCATCTCTGGGCTGCTGGTCCTGGGTTCTATAAGAAAGCAGGCTGAGCAAACAATGAGAAGCAAGCCAGCAAGCCGTGTTTCTTCATGGCCACTACATCAGCTTCTGTTGACAGGTTCCTGCCCTGCTGGAGTTTCTGCCCTGACTTACTTTGACAATGAACTGTGATGTGGAGGTATAAGCCAAATAAATCATTTCCTTCACAAGCTGCTTCAGTCATGGTGTTTCGTCATAGCAATAGTAGCCCTAACTAACGCACCAACACAACATAATAACTCTATCACTTTACACTGTGTTTAGTACTCTAAGCAATCAAGAGGTGATTGAGCATACAGAAGGATGTATAAGTTATATGTAAATCCTTCACCACCTAAGGGACTTCATATACATCTTCTAGTTGAAGTATCCTTAAGAAGTCCTGGGACCAAAACCTAAGGATACAGATAGGTAATTGTGTCCCATACTCATGAACTGATTCTAATGATTACTCACCATATCCTTTAATTTTGTAGGGTTGGAAAGGGGCAGAATAATACTGTGTTCAATTTAGTCAGTTTGCCTAAGTCTAGAACCTACGATGTGACGCTGAGTGATTTCATTGAGCCTCTTTGAGTCTCATTCCCCTACCTGTATCAGTAAGATCTCAATGGGATTAAAGATAAAAGCCCAGGGAAGACTTCTGGTGTACCTGTGAAAGCTGAACAGCTTACATGATATCTCCAGGTTTCAGGTCACTCGTGTGCGAAATGAAAATAGTAATGCAACCTACTTCACGGGCTTGCTTTGAGAAGCTGGTGGTATCATTTATGCACAGTACTTGCAAAGCTTTATTTATTATTTATTTATTTATTTATTTATTCATTTATGGTGGGCAGGGGGAGGGTATGACAGAATTCCTCTATGTAACCCTGGCTGTCCTGAAACTCTCTGTAGACCAGGCTGGCCTCAAACTCAAAGATTCACCTGCCTCCCAAATCCTGGGATTAAAGGAATATGCCACCTTGCCAGGCTTATTTATAAAGTTCTTGATCTATTGTTAGCTTCTCTAAAAAGGAGTAATACCTCCCCCAACAACAACAACAACAAATGGTTGTAAAGATTACCTGTCTTCTTCGGGTAGCTGACGTCATGATCTGGATTTCATCTGCGCACCTGGACTGTTGTAAAACAGGGTATAACAATAGAGGCCTTTTTCTAGTGAAAATCATTATCATTTGTCTTTGATTGCTTTTCCCTCCCATGCTGGGAGAAGGTTCACTCATTTTTTGAGCCCAGAGAGTTCACTCTCCAGACTGCATCCCATTCCTGCCCCTTCCCAACAAGCTAGTTGTTTCTGCTTCTTTATTCTCCACGCCTTGCTTTCACTGGCCTTGGCAGGAGACAGAGGCTCACCAAACAGGAGGAGGGGCTCTTGGTTAAGAAAGGGAGGACAGGCACAAAATGACCTTTAAGAAAAAGTAAGGAAATAGAAAATGGCTGTGGAAACAGTGCCAACATGAGGACCCGTTACAGAAAATGTTATAGATTGGTGTGTAAAATGCTAGGCTATTAGATTCATCACAGATTCCATTACTAGTGATGTGACAGCCAACAGATGCCTTTCCCTGCAACAGCTGACTGAAACGGGAGGATACCGCACCAGGCTCGGCTCAGAAGACAGAGCCAGGATCTCGGGCAACATCCAGAGAACAGCTATCTTTTGCTTGTGCTAAAGTTGGGCCTCAGTATATCTGACTAACCCAAACCAAAAACAAAGCAAGATTGCTGGGATCCGGGGCTGTCATGAGGCAGCAGGTACAGCCTCAAGGCAGCCAAAGCAAACACCGGCGTCTGGGCTGACCCCATTCGGTCCCCATTACCACACTGAGCTCACTCAGAAGATCTCCACAGGTATTCTTCCCCCAAGATGTCCCCCTTTGGGGATTTATAATTGCCCTGAAACATCGTCATTCATACAATTAATGGTTTATTCCAGACACCGCACTGATCACCACTGTTCAGCTGAATTAAAGGTTGCCTGTTACCAAGAGACTCTGCAGCCGTCTCTCCAGTTAATTATCGTCTTTCAGGCGCTTGCCGGGAAGTCAGTATCAACCGACGTTGCCGTGGGCTTGCCATTGTTTACCACAAATTGCAAGGCGCCGTGGCTCCCTCATCCCTGTCACTGTCACCACTGTCATCGTCATCATCGCCTTTCTCAATATGGGTTGAAGGCCCGCTCGAGCGCATGCCATGCCACTAAGCCTTCTGACGTGCCCCGCAGCACAGCTTGACAAAGAAAATAGCGCATAGCACTCCTGCTACCGTTCTAATACAGCCTCTTGATGTACTAATTACCTTTGCTCCATTTCAAAACCTGCTAGCAGAGAAATACAGGCATCAGCAAAGTCACCTTTTGCTGGGGAACATCTCCTTTGACGTCCGTCACAGATGGGGTCTCCCAATAGCCACTGGATAAATAAAGACATAAATGATGTCCAGAGCAAAAATATCCAATGAGATCTGAGGCACCGGATCAACAAAGAGACACAAACAAACAGAAACCGTAGCTCATGGCTCTCCTTTTTCAAAGAAGATTTATTTTATTTTTTAATTATGTAAATGTTTGTGTGTGGGAATATGAGCATGAATACAGGTGTCCATGAGGTCAAGGGCATCAGATCATCCCCTGGAGCTGGAGTCACAGGTAGTTGTGAGCCATCTGAGTACTGAGAACTGAACTGGGGTCTTCTGCAAGAGTGGTGCTTTCTCATAGCCTCTGAGCTAGCACTCCAGCCACAGCTCATGTCTCTTAAGTGGTGATTAGAGATATGGGCTCCTCATCCATTTAACATTGTATCCAAGGAAAATTATCACTTTTTTCTCTCTTAAAAAAGAAAAAAAAAAGGAAGGGAGGAGGAGGAAGTAAGAAAAAAATAAGAATGAGAAAGGAAGGAAAGAAGGAAGGAAGGAAGGATGGAAAGAAGGAAGATTGATTCACAGAAAACCATTGTCCTGGTTAGCATTACATGCCATCTCAACACAGCCTAGTATCACCTGGGGGTGGGGAGTCTCTGCTGAGTAATTGTCTTTATGAGGCTGATCTGTGGACACGGTTGTGAAGATGGTCTTGAGTTTTAATTGACGTAGGAGAGCCCAGCCACCACAGGTAACACCTTTCCCTGGGCAGCCGATCCAGGACTATATTAGAAAGCTGGCTAAACATGAGCCAGAGTGTGCAGCAGAAAGCACCATTCCTCCACAGTTTTTGCTTCAGGCCCCTGCTCCAGTTCCTGCCTGGATTTGCCTGGAAAAGTCATCCTAACAGCAAGGATTTCCTCCCTGAAGTTGCTTTAGGTGACAGGGTTTTGCCACAACAAGTGAAAGGAAACTAGAACCAGCCTAATTACATAAAGGGATGAGTGGGGCCCTATTCATTGGCTTATGTCATAGGGGCTGGGTAGTCCAGCAGTGACCACCTGCCTGCTGGAGAAGCCACTTAAGACCATGAAGCTAGAATCTTAGAATAAGGCAGGCCAATGGCGTTGCTCGGGGGATGGGAAGGTTTAGAAAGCTTCCTAGGAGTCGCTGGAGTTAGTCCACACTGCAAGACTGAAGAAGCTGGAGTCTGGCATCTACAGGCAGCAACAGCAGCATAAAGGTCCTGGACGATGGGGCTGTCCCATGCGACTTTCTCTTTTGCCACTTCTACCCAGGCCTTGAGGCTGCCCACCTTGGTCGTTCCCCATTGATTCCTCTCCCGTATATCAGTCCTCTCTGGAAACATCCTCGTGCAAACACAAAAATATGTTTTGATCATCTCATATGCATCTCTCGGCGTACCCAGGCGGACAGTACTAACCAACAGAGGAGCTGTAGGCTTTTTCTGTGGGGATGGACCTAATACCCAGGTGTGTACCACACTTGTGTTCAAGGTTAAGAACAACCCCAATCACTTCCTCTTCCCTCGAAGAAATAACGGAACATGAACAGAGGACATCAGTATGACTGAAGAATAACCCGAAATTTGTTCTTGTTTCTTTAAAGTCAAAAGGCGAATCATTCAAAAATCCTGGTTCCTGAACTTACCAATAAGTGTTAACTCACTGCAGCTGACTATGACGTGGTTGGGTCCCTCAGCATAGATAGGAGCTGACAAACCTGATTCTAGGAACCCATCAAATCTTAGTTAACTCTACAGGCCAGTCCAGCAACTACTTAATATTACCTCTTAGTGTCTTTATTGTAACATGAAAATTTTTGAATAAATGCTATGGACTGAATGTCTATTTTCAAATTTCAAACAGTAAAACCCAGTATCATAATATTTGGAGATCCTTAAAGGTAATTAGATCATGAGGATGGAGCCTTTATCATGGAATTATCATACTTACAAGACAAGGCACAGAGGTGTCTGCCCTCTGTCTCAAAACCCCCTATCCCCTTAAAGAAAGAGCAAAAAAATCCAGTTATATACAGATCAGTAAAAGGCCCCACCAGACACTACACCTACTGGCACCTTTTCTTAGATGTCCAAGGTTTCAGAATCATAATAACATTTATGTTACTTAAGCCACCCACTCTGAGGTATTTTGTTACACAGCCTGAACTGACTAAGTGTCCGTCTCAATTCTCATTGTCCTACCTGAGGTCTGATTTTGAGTTCTCTTTTGATTTTGAGGATGGTGTGAAGTTTGACATCCTGTGAAAAGCTAAACAGGACTCAGAATTTTACTAAATTTTCTATAGCTTTGAAAAATATTTACCTCCCCTTCCTCCTTCCAATAACATCCCTCTCATCATGTTAGACTAAACTGGAAACTTCTGTCAAGCGTAAACAGGCTTCCTGTGTGGCTGGACTCTTAGCTGACTCTTGGGATGTGTATTTATTATTTGCAGAGCATGTCTCCTTCCAGAGACATAACTCCCCCATTCAGTAATGACCCTGCTCAATCTATGAGGTTCAAGGGAGCTACACTGTTCTCCAGAACAGACTAACAACAAGAACCTAACAGTGCAGGCTTTGGAGGCTTTCAGCAGTTGTGTAGGCAGCACAGCTATAGCTCTGTTCCCCACCACTCAGTTAAGAAAACAGGATTGGCTGGGGTGCTTAGTAAAAAGCTACCACACAAATCAAGGGCAGCTTTTTTCTTTTTCTTTTCTATTTTTTCACTTCAAATATGGTGTTCTAACCATTCTCTCATTAATCTTTGGACCCTTGGTGTGTTCACATATCCTTCCCTATGAACACAGGGAGATACCGAGGCTAGTCATGGTTCTGAGAAGTCAACAGCACAACCAGTCGATGCAATAAAGCAGCCAAACACTGCAGCTGTTACAGAATGCAGCATGCGACCTGTGACACAAGCAGAGACTTGTGGGCTTAGATTTTTCACCCCAAGCCTACCTTATTTAGGGTTCTTAAACACCTTTACCTCCCTTTTAACCATTCCCCCTCCCCCAACCTTAGGTAGAGGAGTAGGGAAAAGGGATGTATACCTCTTTTATGTACTTCCTGCTGATTAGGGTTTTTAGTGGATTTACAAACTCAGTCTTCAAGATTCCAGCAGACCAGTCCAAAGGCCAACACGAAGCAGGAACACAAAACCAGCCAGAGCTGCAAGACTCAGTTGGAAATCCCCAGAGAAGTTCTCTGGAATATTTCTCTCTATGAAGTTAAGTATAGAAGCAGGAAGATCAGCACAGCAATGCAGATCCAAAAAGCAATGTCTCACTGTGCCCACTCATAAGCCAACCTGAAGCAAAACATTATATGACAAAACTGAGTCTTCAAGGAAGCCAGAAACTTCCACTTCAGAGACTGATACCAGAGACGCTTTCCAGAGCCTAATCAGTAGCAACGATGTGGGGGCAGAAATGTCACAAAAGAGGGACTGCAACACAGGAAATGTTCAAACAAGGGCCCAAGATGAAACCCATAACCCTCTCCCATGTCTACATTAAAAATCATAGGATCAAAAGAACCAAGAAAGTTAGTTAGTAGAAAAGTTATCTCTCATGAGGAACCAGCCTGGTTTATCAGAACTTCAACAAAATAAATCCCAAGATCATCTTCTCCATTTTCCATAGTTTTTATGTGAGAGCCAATCTGTGACACTGAATATGTAGTCACCCTAGTTCAGCCCACCAAATGTGTTTTCTGTGTCCTCTGCGTCCTGGAGATTAGTAACAATGGGATAAGGAAAAAGTAAGCCCTCTATTAAAAAGAGAGGTGTCAGAAAAGGTTGAGAAAGACCCCCAAGAGTCTTGGGTGACAGACAACTAACACTTAACTGAGAGATTATAAGAGGAAAACAGTACAGGAGCAGAAATGAGAAAATGGTGGGTTGGTTGGTTAGTTGATTTGACATCAGACTCATTAGAAATACTTTTGACTATAAGAAACAGCTCAGCCAGCAGAGTTCTCACAAAAGATATTTAGTTACTGCAGCATAAAATCTGGAAAAATGTGATTCAGGCAAAAGTAGTGGTTCAGTTCAGCCATATCATCAAAAAGCCAGGCTCAATCCATTCTCTATTCCAGCACCCTTGACATACTGGCTTTTTATCTTTGTTATGATTGTTTTTTGTTCACGGTGTGGCTGCCACAGCTCCAGGCATCATTCTATATCCAGGAAATAAGAAGACAGGTATTGTCTTATCAGTAGAGACATATTTTCCCTAGAAGCTCTCAACATCAAGCCTCTCGTTTCACCTCACTGATGGCAACTGAGACCCATGGTCACTTCTAGCTATAAGGAAGGCTAGAAAAGTATCTTCTACAGCAAGAGGCTAAAACAAAGCAAAAAAAAAAAAAAAAAAAAAAGACACATGAAGAGCTAGGGAGATGTCTCAGTGGGCCAGATTTTCAGATTTCCAGAATTCATGTAAAATCTTGATTTATAATGCAAGCATCTGTAACTCCACTGCCCCTACAGAGAGATGTGGGATGGGAAATGGAGACTCCCCGGCTCACTGGTCAGCTAGCCTTGTATACATAGCAGAAAAATAGCAAAGAAATGTAAGTAAAATAAGGTAAAAGATAAGGAATGGCACCTGAGGTTGTCTGAGGGTTCATGCACTTTGATGCATACACACACACACACACACACACACACACACACACAAATTGGGGAACACAGAAAACCTGTTCAGTTGAAATTTTTCCTAAGCAAGCCAAGCAAGTTCTAGAAAAATTTCTGATATAATTCCAATATTTTATGTTCTTTTATGCAAAGGGTGCAAGTAAAGAAACTACCAACACAAATGATTATAGGGTAAGGCTTTTGTTGTGAATAAGAGAGAGAGAGAAGATATCCAGAGACATTTAGGCTCTATAAGAGTCTAGAGAAGAGAGAAAAGAAAGCAGAATGGACATGGCTATAACTAAGATGGAGAGCAGGAGAGACTAACAGAGATAGTGAGGTAGCAAGAGATGGAGAATAGAGCATAGCAAGAGAGAAAGTGAAACACGGTATGGGAGTGAGAGAGGAAAAGAGAGAGTAAGAGAGAAAGCAAGCAAGGAAGGGATAACCAGGATATAAAAACAGAGAGGGAAAGAGAGAGAAAAAGAAAGCAAATAGCCTGTGGTAGAGAGAGGCGATAGCAAGAGTGAGAATAAAGAGAATGGGGTGGACAAGTCATATGGATTATTAGGAGGACAAGCAGCTGGAGGGAAGGAAGGCCTTGGAGGCTAGCATGGTCTGTGAAATGTGTAGCAGGTACTCATGATCTGAGGGAGCCAGGAGGCCAGCATGGGCTTTGATATGCTGATAGGCACCACTGGTAGCCATTTGTTCCTTCTGCCAGAGGTAAGGGAAATGACTGCTTTTGGTCAAGGGGAACAAGTTTCACACGTTCCTGAGGACTGCTGGCTTTTATCTAACTGCCAGAAATCCTCCTGTAGTCCAGGTTGAGCTCATTTCTAGCTGTATGGAGTACCTGAGACCTAACACTTCTAAGCCAATCAGCCACGCTTACCACTTTATTGCACTGAAGACTAAGGAACGCTGGGGCTCCTAACAGGTTTAAGGGCATAGTTGAGATCCCTAGCATTTCTCAGTTTACTGACCAACAGAACTTGGGCCCAAAAGGAAATTTAACATGGAAGATTATAGGTGGTTTTATTGTTGCTGTTCCTAGCTTTAATGATAACATCTAAGAGCACACAGATTTCTAAAACCAGAGAGAAGAGCAGTTTTGGCAAACTCCGCTGTATATGTCAGCTCTTCAATTAAAATTTCATTTGTCCTCCCTTTTCAGTCACTTTAATAAGTGTCTTAGGGCTCCAACTTCCAAAAACCAACTATCATATAAACTGCATTAACCCAAAAGAAAAATAAACACACAGCCTATGGAGGCGTCCTCCCCACTCTCCACATAAGCATAAAACAGGTGGCATTAAAAATTAAAATGCATCCCTGATGGCTGGCTAGATGCAAATCAAACCAACAGCCATAGACATGAGACGTCTGAAAGCGTTATCAGCTGGCATTTCTCTGGCAGTGCCGTGTGGTCCAGCCGGCAGTAGCAGGGCTACATTCTCTTCCAATTCTTTCCAGTGTACACACTCAGATCAATTAGTCAGAGGCGTGGAGCACCTGTTGGGTGTAAATTGCTTCATGAACAGCTGTTCTGTCCCCAAAGTATACAGGCTGGATATTGAAAGACACTTCTAGTCTGGGGCCTACTGAGAGCCCACCATGTTGATTTCCCTAGATGGAAGGCAATACATGTAACTGTATTTATGTGTACCGAGCATAAGAGCGTTGAGCTTTTCCCAGACACTAGGTTAACCCTCAAACATTTCCCACTAGCCCCCAGACATCACAGAAGGAGATCTGAACATGTATTATTAATGATTCATTTACAGCCAACCGCTTGAGGAAATTGCTGCATTAATGGGCATCAGTATTCACTGGAATGTGGGAATAAGTTGAGAGTCTTACCTCTGCCCATTCCAGGGTGGAGCTTTCTTAGTTACAGATTTCTGCATGGTGTCAGAAGACAAGGGGTGATAAAAGAAAACATACTTTTTGTAGGCATTCCGTGGGCAGGAATGCCTGGAGCTCTGGATGTCACTGTCCTCCAGAGACAGCTAAGCAATGCAAGAAGAAAAATGTCCTGATTCTCCCGTCTCTAATGTTGACACCCACACACCTGAAGGGCAGACAAATATACACACATAAATGAATGCTCATACATGCAAACCCACAAGTGTACACAACAGATACATATACTCAGAAACACATGCACACACACAAACACACAACAGCACGCATAGGCACATACGTAAACACACATGTATAAACACAAGCACATATATGACTACATGCACACATACACAGAAGCACACGTATGACAGACCCCCCTCTGCCTTCCGTATGTTGCTCCCTGTTCCTGAAAAGTCAGTGTTCCTTCCCTTCAGACTCTTATGTCTTTAGAATTTGACCTCTCTAGACCCCAGAAAGAAAGTTAATTGGCATGTATGAGAGTCACAGAAGGCTGAAGAGCCTACTCCAGGAGCAGCTGCATTGGGAAAGCCTGGCTTCTTCCAGACCTGGGGATGCTAAAGGGACTCGGGGCTGGGGCTGGGAGCAAGCCTCTCTCCAGCACAGGACCCTTTGTGGCCTCTAGTCCTAGATTTCCTAACAACGCAGCTCTCACAAATGTTTTCACTGTCTTTCAACTAAGGCATTTGGCAAAATAAAAACTTTCCGCAAAGCACCAAGGAAATACTCTGAGCTTAAAAGAAAAGGTTTTTTTTTTCCTCTTCCCATTGAGAAGGGTCAGTTGTTGACTGCCTGAGATGCGGCAGCTCCTATGAATGTGTAAACACCAATGGCCTGTGCTAAACTATCTTCAACACTCAAAGATTCCTCAGAGAAAGTGGGAGGTCTCTGAGGAGAGGAGATTCACAGAAGCCCACTGACTTATCCAAACTGTACTAAGAGTTACCTGCGCCTCTCAGGCCTGAGCATAGGCTACAACAAAAGAAATGCCCTGACTGAACTGCTTTCCTTGGGTAGTACTTTTTCATCCATCTGTACAGTTTTGCTTATGACTGGAGAACACTATAGCAATCTCTTTCTCCTCTCTCTCTCTCTCTCTCTCTCTCTCTCTCTCTCTCTCTTTCTCTTTCTCTCAAACTGCAGGCATGCCACTGTGCCTTGCATTTGCTCTTCTGTCACCTTACAAAAATGGCTTGAGATTACTCCTCTGGTCAAATAGCTGCAGAGAGCCCCCCTCCCACCCCTGCCTGTGTGGTCAGGGAGGGAAAAGGCACAGCGACTTCATGTGATGGATGCCCTTCCTGGGACCCCTGTCTCCACTCCTTCTTAATAAATAGGTAGCCATGACAACCTCCAGGGAGACCCGGAGAGTGTGCATCTGTCATCTGTTTTGCTCCACAGCCCCCAGCCAGGCAAGAGCTACAGGCATTCACAAGCCTGTCTTTCTCCAGTATGGCTGCTCCAACCCACAGATGGCTGTAGTTCTGCCTTTAAACCGGATTTGCCTTGTCCATTGGCCTCTGCCTCTTCCTTGCCTGGTGACAGGGGCTACACATTGTTCCACACTGGTCTCCAAATTTGCACTGAGTCTTTCCTTAAGATGTTCTGATTGGGATACTCTTGATCAGAGGGTCCAGCCTTGACTTTTCTGACCCACTGCTGTCCAGGGCTTTGCCCACATGCCCTTCCCCTCCCTCCTGGCTTTGCTCTAACCGCCATCGGTGTTGATCAACAGGCACTAAATCCCGGTTAGTACCAACCATACTTGTTCCAGCAGGTAGGAAGACAGGAAGAAGACACTCTGGTGTCTATCAACAGGAGGATGGCTGTACTGAATACTTCACAAGGCGAAAAAGAAAGGATGTTGTGTTCTCAGCATAGAGCAGTGTATTAGTAATGGCCCCTCTTTTGTCACAGTGACTAAACACCTGTCAGAAGCATCTCAAGAGAATTTATTGTCTTGCAGTTTGAGGGTACAGCTCGGCACAGCAGGGAGGCCATGGTGGAAGGAGTGGCTCCAGGCTGTGGAGTCAGAACCTGGAGATAACGTTTGCTCACTTCTGGGCAGGTCAGGAAGCAGAGGAAAATTGATGCTGGCATTCACCTGGCTTTCTCCTTTCCCCCTTTTTGTCTAGTCTGACCCCAGCCCATGGAATATGCCACCTCAGATCCTGTGGATCTGGATTGCCCCTCATGCTGACGCTGTCTCCGTTGCTTCTCTGTCCCTCAGCTACCACAGCAGATGCCTCATCTCCAACTAAATCTAGAATCCCAGCCAGGACCAGATCTCAGGACACACAGACTAGGCAGACGGTACACAGTGACTATCCTCAAACACCTTTTGTCCCAGAGAACCTGGAAGTTATGGGCTGAAACTATGGATTTGAGATTTGGGGGAAACCTGCTCTATAGGCCAGGAACTCTCAGAAGCCAGGGAGTTACAGAGGGATTATAATGGTTCTTCCAGAGGCAGGAAAGGTGACAGTTCCGGACACCAGCCTACCTATTCAGAGTACCTCTTTGTCCTGCATGTTCCCTTATCGTGGTGATTTTATCTAAGGAAGGATTCCAATCATTGAAGGAGTCAATTCTCTACTTCATGCAATATGTATGTATGTATGTATGTATGTATGTATGTATGTATATCCACTTTAAATTATACCTTTGTCTTTTTTGTGTTAAAATTGCCTTTATTTGTTAATAGCTCAAAACTACTGGTAAATAAACCTCTCTAAACAGAATTTTCTCTACCCCCATCAAGAACAAAAACCAGTTATTCACAGTCATTGCTGAGTGGGATCAGTCACCCCTCTTACCCCCTCATCATCAGGGAAAAAAAAAGATTTTTTTCTCACTTTTTAGAGTGTCCATATATGTAACAACATAATTATAACCCATGAGAGCTACATAAAAATGTTAATGACTGTTTTTCCTGAGAAACGGGCAAGCCATTTAATGTTTGTGAATAAAATGCTATGGAAATGATCGCCAAGAAAAAGAAGGTGCACTTAAATCTGGCATTGGCCTTTGTAGCAGCCAGCTCTGGCTTCCTCCCTGCTGAGAACAGTATGCAGCGGTGGTTACACCTTCCAACTGTGGCTCTCTTAAGTCCCATTATTAAGTGCTGCCAGGCCCACTAGCATAATCTTCACAAACAATGCTGCCTCTCTCTCCTGAGGAGCTAACACATCACTGAAGTCAGAGAAAGGACTGTTCTTTTTTTTCCCCACTCAAACAAAAAGTAAATCTCTTTCCTGCTCTGGCAGAGCAGGGTACAGAAGAAATTCTTCACACCCTGAATCCTAGCGTGTGAAGGAGGTGTGGAGGATGCCAGCCTCTCCAGACCTGCTTCCAGGTCTCCCCTCCCCCATGATACCGCTGTCCTGTCCCATTCCCCTCAGATTCTGTCTCTTCTCCCCATCAGCAATGGTAAAGGGTGAGAAGTGGCTCACAGACACTGCCTTTATGGCTCTGGCATAAAGAAGACAAAGAGTTTCCTATCCCTAGGTGCATACGGAATGTCACCAAGATGAGCCTTGTCCTCCTGGTGGCACCAAGCTAACATTCAAGGCACTAGATTCAGTGGAACTCTAACCCATCCAAAGGGTGTTCTGTCCCAGGTGGCCAATGTTCCAGGATGGAAATGTCATAAAGAAAGAGGATGAGAGAGAAGACAATCATGCCATTTTACACTTGAGGGTGGATTAAAGGGAAATAAATAAGTTTAACTTTGAGATTTCTTAGCCCAGGACCCTAGCAACCAGAGTGAAGAGGCTGTTTGAGCTGTATCAAGGGTCTAAGCCATCACGTCCACACAGCATATTGTGTGCAGAGAATCAGTGAGTTATAACGATCTATTGACCCTGAAGGAGATCTAGAGGATACAAAGAGGAAGGGAAGAAGTTAAAAGTACTTTTATGCAAATGATATAATAGCATACATAAGTGACCCGAAAAATTCCATCAAGAAACTTCAACAGCTGATAAACACTTTCCTCAAAGTAGCTGGTTACAAAACTAACTTAAAAAAAAATCAGTAGCTTTCCTATATACAAACAAGTAGACTGAGAAAAAAAATAAAAACAGGGGAACAATACCCTTCACAATAGCCTCAAAAATAAAATAAAAGATCCTAGGATAACTCTAACCAAGCAAGTGAAAGGCGTGTATAATAGAAACTTTAAGACACTGAAGAAAGAAACTGAAGA